>NW_026578107.1:0-452500 GCF_029603195.1 Condylostylus longicornis
TATAATATTATTATTATTATTATTATTATTATTATTATTATTATTATTATTATTATTATTATTATTATTATTATTATTATTATTATTATTATTATTATTATTATTATTATTATTATTATTATTATTATTATTATTATTATTATTATTATTATTATTATTATTATTATTATTATTATTATTATTATTATTATTATTATTATTATTATTATTATTATTATTATTATTATTATTATTATTATTATTATTATTATTATTATTATTTATTATTATTATTATTATTATTATTATTATATTATTATTATTATTATTATTATTATTATTATTATTATTATTATTATTATTATTATTATTATTATTATTATTATTATTATTAATTATTATTATTATTATTATTATTATTATTATTATTATTATTATTATTATTATTATTATTATTATTATTATTATTATTATTATTATTATTATTATTATTATTATTATTATTATTATTATTATTATTATTATTATTATTATTATTATTATTATTATTATTATTATTATTATTATTATTATTATTATTATTATTATTATTATTATTATTATTATTATTATTATTATTATTATTATTATTATTATTATTATTATTATTATTATTATTATTATTATTATTATTATTATTATTATTATTATTATTATTATTATTATTATTATTATTATTATTATTATTATTATTATTATTATTATTTATTATTATTATTATTATTATTATTATTATTATTATTATTATTATTATTATTATTATTATTATTATTATTATTATTATTATTATTATTATTATTATTATTATTATTATTATTATTATTATTATTATTATTATTATTATTATTATTATTATTATTATTATTATTATTATTATTATTATTATTATTATTATTATTATTATTATTATTATTATTATTATTATTATTATTATTATTATTATTATTATTCTTATTTTTAATTATTAGCGCCCTTTTTAAAATTATAAATCTCTCACAAGCTCAACTTTTCTCAAATTTTTAATTAAAGAAAATAAATGTACATATATATGTATTTACATAAATATGTATGTACATAAGTATACGAGTATGTATTTTAGGAGATCACAAACGCTTCTTTTTTTGGGTTACATAACAGATGAAAATATGTATACAGACAGTATGTACATATTGTAGTGGAGTAAAATAAAAATTGCATAATGTTTTAAAAAAGGTGGATTTGATCCACTCCCTTATACTGATAGAAAACCCTTTTATTAGTAGAAATGTATATTTATGTATCTGAAAAACTGCGTTTGTAATAAATAGTGGGTCTTACTATGTAATTCGATTTTCGTATGGAAAAAATGGAAAGCTAGTACCATACAAATTGATTGGTTTGGGGCTACCATATCATTTTTGCGAATACGAAAATCGAATTACATAGCAGGGCCCGGGTTCTAACATAATACTAACAGCCTGATCGTGTATTTCGTTTTTTAACTCACTTTTTATTCACTTTTAAATAAGAATTCTCAGTTTTTTCTAATGGATATTTTACTTTTCTTTCCTATTTTTACTTTTTTCCTATATTTTATATATTTCCCTATAAGATTGCTCATTTTTTCAATTGGTTTTTTGCGTTTTTTCTCAAATTATCGACTGATCAAATTTTCAAAAACAAAGTGAATAAATTTTGTATGCATTTTAGAAAAAAGCGAGATACGCAATGCTAAGTAAAAAAGCTGAGTTTCTGAGTAAAAAAGCGAGATAGACGATCATTCCCTTAATGCGTCCTATATTTGATAGTAAAGGCACGTGTTGTCAAAAATTCTGACAATGCAGTTCGCTTTATAACTGTGTACATATATGCATGTTAAAATTTTTAAGATACATATATTTGGATACATTTTTACTTTAAATTTAGCTTGGATACAAAGTACTCAAATCTGCTAAACAGCTGAAATTTTCTACATTTGAAAATTTTGCTGAAGTATGGATACATTTATTTCTTAAACACTAAATAAATATTACAAAACTTTTAAAATGCTGATAATATTAAATCGCGAAATTACTTTATTTTCAAAAAATGTTAATTGCTGGCTTTTCTAAGCAGATTTCCGAATTTATTAGAAGAAAGTAAGAAAGATACTTTATTAAATGAGTACTGCCTCTTCCTGTATTCATATCTAGAATATTAAGACAAGAACGTACCAGAAATATTTTGGTGTAAGTGTAATAGAAAATGCATTTTCTGTATTTTTTAAAATTATTCCGTTTTCATGGTGAATCGTCTTTGCTGCATAGTTCAACAACGGCAGAACATACATTATGTATTTTCTGACCTTAACTTTTAAAGTTTTATGTGATTTGTTAAAGAATTTATTATAAATAACAAAACTCACATTGTTGAATAAAGCAATTGATATTATTTATGAATTAATTTGTACAAAATAGGACGACTTAGTACAATTATGCTATTTTAAGAGGATACATTTTTTTCTCGAAACTGGATACATTTTGTTTTTACCAAGTTTATTATAAATTTAAAAATTTAAATTTATATTTCAATGAACCCGCAATAATAAAACATTTAAATTTGTGGTTCAATTTCTGAAACTTAGAACCAGAAAAGGCGTCACTTCAATAATGCATCATAAAAAGTTAAAGTAAGGTGTTAATACGATTGTATCACGGCTTTTTACGCTAATGTCAAATTTGTGGTTTTTGCAGTTGCGTCTTCCTGCTGCCTAAGTTATTTAGAATTAAAAGTTTTTACATATATTTGTCATATTTATTAACAATAATCTGGCATAATATAAACCCTACATTCATATCACATTTTTTAATTACTGATTTGAGCTTAAATTTAACTTTGGAATATACATAGTTTAAAAATATCTACTTTATAACTTTCAAAAGCTTGTAATAACTATTGTCTTTAAAATTTTGGCCCAATGAATAATGATTATTAAATTATCCTTTATTTAGAGCTGCTTTACTGCAGCAGATTGTCCTTTCTGTTAGGAATTTTTCAATTTTAGGATATATCTCGTCAGTACTCTTTCCAGAAAAATCGTATACGATATCCAAATTTTTATAAAAATCCAAAACTGGTTGCATGGTTTTCCAATAAATGTCCAATCGCTTTTCCAAAACTTCTGGCTTATCATCTTCCCGTTGAACTAAAACAGGATTTTCTTATTAGGAAAAACAAAATAAACATTACGTGTACATTTGAATATGGCAATATTTCTTTCAGTTTGTGATTTCATTAAAAATGGGCACCCATAAATGGGTAGGTACATAACTCACTTAAATCTTCTCCAGTGAGGTCATCTTTAAATGGAATCTTAGGTTCATTGAAACCAATATTATAAGCACGCCCACTAGGCAAGTGAACCCATCGATTTTTTGCTCTATCTATAATTAATTGAGTTGAAACTTTCAAATTTATAACAAATTCGACTGGATCGCTGTGCTGAAGAATCCGCGCTTGTTGTTCAGTCCTAGGAAAACCATCTAATAACCACGATCTGTTACCAATTTCATTTATACTGCTAGAAACCAGTTTGATTACCAAATCATCTGGTACTAATTTTCCTTCTTGTAAATACCGCTTTGCTTGTTGGCCTAATCTAGTATTCTTTTCAATATGCAGACGCAAAATGTCACCAGGAGCAACGTGATCGCAATTAAATTTTTTCAATATTCTTCTTGATATTGTTCCTTTACCTGCAGCAGGTGGTCCTAATATTACAGCTCGAAATATTTTTGAAGACATATTTTTGGTAAACATTAACTAAAATTATATTTTTCCAGAGTTTGGCTTTAAATTTAAAAATATATGTATAATTATCTTTTATGACGTAATTTGAAATTTAAACTTATTTTTATTTCAATGTTGCTTCATTTAACCGAAAAGTCATAATTCCACTACACATTACATCACATGCATGTATGGCTTGACATTACTAAAAATCAAGGACTGAACCACGGCTGACAACAATACAGGCCTGGACCCTAAAGCAGCATTTACACATACAAGTTACTTGCAAGCAAGTTTGTATAATATTAATTGTCAATTAGTTTTTCGAAATGTCAAATTACTTGCTATTATGACGTAGGCGTTTAGCAAGTTAATTTTTGAAAATGTCTTTGAGAAGAAAACAACTAGCAATATATATAATTGTTTATAAATTTTAGAAACCATAAGTTTGCTAAGTTTAATTTTTTCAAAACAAAATTCAAAAATTTTAAATTAAAAAAAAAAAAAAATCAAAACAACAAATTTTTTTTTGTGAATTTCTCAATATGTCAAATTACTTGCTCAAATTACTGGCAGCAAAATTTTCTTGCAAGTTGAACTGCAAGTAAACAAGCAAGTAGAAATATTTCAATGTGTTAGTAAAATTTTTGTATGTATTGCAACTGTCTTGAAAGTAACTTGTACATGTAAATGCTGGGTAAGAGAGCGTAACAGTTCACCGCTGACGAATTTACACGTGTTCTTATGGGATCTATAGAGGGCCCTTTTTAACATCATAAATCTCTCACAAGATAAACTTTTTTCAAATTTTTAATTAGAAAAAGTTAAAATTCAATCTTTTTCTACTTTACTAGTACCTACATTCTTACAGTTTTGTGTTATTAAATCTTTAAAAAATTGATTAAAAAAAAGCTTCCAGGTTCTGTTCATTTTTTAAAATTTCAATAAATGCTATGCTACAAAAAAAAAATAAGTGCAATTTTTTTTTTACCAAGTGTTTAGTAGATTTTGGTGTATTTTTGTAAATTTGAGAAAACGTACATATGAAATTAACAAGTTTTCTAATTTTGTATGATATATCTCCCAAAATGCATACTTATTATATAATCATGTATTAACTATATATGTTATAATGTGTATACTACATTCATTAAATTTTGCATTTTGGGAGACATATTGTACAAAATTAGTTAACTCGTTATTATAAAATGTACATTTTCTCAAATTTGAAATACTTTGAAAAAAAGAAATTGCTCTATTTTTTTTTCTTGTAGTGTAGCATTTATTGAAATCTTAAAAGAACGGAACTTGGAAGGTTTTATTTAAATCAATTTTTTAATGTTTTAATGACACAAAACTTTAAGAATGTAAGGACTAGTAAATTGTCATTCCCTCTTAGGGTCCAGGCCTGTATTGCTGTCAGTCGTGGAGTATGTACATAATGGGTAATATGTACATATGCACCTTTTGACAGCTAATTTGATTAGTATAAATTTATACAAGAACCACGGCATCCATAAATAAACGCCATGTGTTTGAGCCACGACTAACAGAATTACGCGACTACAGGCCTATGATCTAAGAGTGAATGACATTTTTCAAATTTCTACAAGATGTTAAAATTCAATTTTTTTATTTTATTAGTGCTAATATTCTATTAGTTTTGTGTTATTTGAATAGTTATATTTTGTGTCAAAAATTGAATATTCGCTAAAATGCTACACTAAAGGTAGAAAATATATTAAGACATATTTTTTTAGCTTATTTTGTTTTATATTCCAAAAAAAAATTTTTCATCAAAAATAATTAAAAATAAAATAAACAAAATGGATTCACAAATGGTTTTTCTAAGTTTCACCTTTTATAATCTAAAATCAATGCTTGATTAACACGTTGACGCTTGATAAAAAATTCGTGGGACCGCTCAAAAACACGCTATGCGTATCTTTGTTAGTTTTTGAGATATATTGACGCGGTAAACACCACACGTCTTAAAATCAAAATTTTAGTTAAAATAAATTATAATTAAAAAAATTTTTTTTTGACAACTATAGTTGTCATTTGCTTTTCGATACTCTTTTCCGCTGGAATCGCAAATGACAACTATAGTTGTCCAATTTTCATGACAACTACTGGTGTAATTTTTATTGTAAAAGATTACAATAATTATTTCTGAACAAATGGCAACTATAGTAGTCACATTATTTTTTGTTATTTTAGGCAGTTTTTGTAAAAGAAAATTATTGTATAGATTATTTTTATTTATTTCATTTATTTCAAGGTACATAGTTTCAAATATCTTTTAAGAAATATAACTTAAACAAATTGATAAATTAGTCTTATAATTCAGTCAAAATAAAAATTCAAAATAATAACAAAACACATATTTCTACTTTCTGAATAATTTTGTATAAAATTATGACAACAATAGTTGTCATTTGATTTTTAGTTCACTAATTTTTAATGTGGGGAACCCCCTATGTTTTTGCATATTTTATTAATAACTGCCATAAATATCGTCAATGCTACCAGCTATTTAAATTAATAGTTACTAGATTTAAATAAAAAAATGCTTAAGTGTCAGTGATTGTCAAAAATAAGACATTTAGAGTCTTTTTATTTTATGACAACTATAGTTGCTATTTTGATATTAGCAGATTTTTTTTTGACAACTATAGTTGTCATTTGCGTCAACGTGTTAATATTTCGAAATTTGACGTTTATCACCTATTTATAAAGTTTTTAAATGTTTTTTTCAACTTTTGCGTCTGGCTTTTTTGTTTTTGTTTGCAATAGGAATTGTTTTTTCTTTTTGACATAAATTAAGTCAAGGTCTTCTCTTTTTTAAGTGTTTTCAAGTTTTATACCACGTAGACCAAATGTTTTACCAGCTTTGTGATGTTTTTTCGAGTGAATTGTGCTAGATTAGTCAAAATACAATTCCTTTTTATTCCAATTTTAAAAGCTTAGTAGTTTGAAGGAGCTGGATGAAATTATTTTTATTTTATTTAACTTACAACCTATAGATATGTAAATGAATAGAATCAGCTTTTTAGTGTTAATATTGAAAGATAAGAAACAAAATAAATTTACAAAATTCGAATCTGTGGCAATTGTTGAATAAAATATGTAGATGTGATACATACATATATCACGCAATGAAGTTCTTTATAAAAATGAAACTTTTATACCTTTTTTTGCAAAGATTTTTCTATGTTCTTTTAAAAAGCGATTATGTCAAAAATGCACTTTGCATAATTTTTTTAAAACTCAATGCAAAATTATAATCCTTTGTGCAAAATTTGGCATTGAAAATGCAAAATTCCTAACACTATGTCTTCTTCTTCTTTCTTAGCTTCACAGTCCTCGATGGACCTGGGCTTCCGCTACAATCCTTTTCCACTTATTACGATCATTCGCCAACTGTTTGTAATTATTGATGTTCATCGTCTTCAAATCCTCTTCTACTGAATCTATCCATCTTCTTTTAGGCCTTCCCCTTCGTCTATTGCCTTCCATTTTATGAAGGAATATACGCTTTGTTGTCCTTGAATCAGGCATTCTGAGGACATGACCCAACCATCTCAATCTTTGTGATTTAATAAATCTTGTTATATTTTTTTGATCTATGAGGCTCTCAAGCTCGAAATTGTACCTTGCTCTATACGTTCCATCATTATTTCTTATTGGGCCATATATTTTTCTTAATACTTTTCGCTCAAAGATCTCCAGTTGTTTGCAATCGGATACTTTTAGAGTCCAGGATTCACATCCATACACTAACACTGGCCTTATAAGAGTTCTGTATATTCTGAGCTTAGTATTCTGTGACAAAATTTTTGAGTTCATAAGTTTAGAATACGTAAAAAGACATCTGTTAGCCGCTTGTATTCTTTCTCTGATCGCCACTGTTGTGTCCTCGTCTTTGCTATATTCTACACCCAAGTACTTAAATTGTTTTACTGCCTCAAATATATAATTTTCAACCGTCAAATCCTGCGATGATACGTTTTTTTTACCTTTTACGAAATATTTAGTCTTATCTTGATTTATAAGAAGGCCTATTTCTTTTGCTCTATTTTTTAAGAGAGTAAATGTCTCTGTAAGATTTCTTACATTCTTTGATATTATAACAATATCATCAGCAAATGCACATATTTGAATAGATTTAATGAATATTGTCCCACCGGGATCTATATCTTTAAGTACGTAATGCAACATAAGATTAAAAAGAAGAGTAGATAGTGCATCGCCTTGTTTGACGCCTGAATCGACAGCGAAAGATTCCGTGAGTACTCCATGGATCTTTACTTTTGCACTCGTATTTGTTAATGTAAGCTGTGTGAGTTTTGCTAATTTATGTGGAATACCCAATCTCAACATTATACCATATATCCTTGATCTATCAATACTATCGAATGCCTTCAGGAAATCTATGAACAGACAATGCACATTTTGCGAATATTCACTAAATTTTTCTAATATTTGGCATAATGTAAAGCATTGATCTGTAGTGGATCTGTTGTCCCTGAAACCGCACTCATAATCACCAATCACCGTCTCAGCTATTTGCTTGATACGGCCATATAGTATATTAGAGTATACCTTGTACGCGACATTTATGAGAGATATACCCCTATAATTATTGCAGTTCTTTTTATTACCTTTCTTATGAACTGGTATTATGACACTCTTTTGCCAATCATTTGGCATAGTTTCTTCATTCCAAACTGATCTGATAAGCTCATACAATTGTTTATGTAAATCTTTGCCACCATATTTTATTAGTTCGGCTGTTACGTTATTTTCTCCGCTGGCTTTTCTATTTTTTAATTTTTCAATTGCAATAATCACCTCTTCCATCGTAGGATCTGGAATGTTATTTTCCGCCGTATACATTATTTCCATTTCTTGGTTGTTATTACTATGTGCGCTAATGTTATTAAGCAATTCATTATAGTATTCTCTCCATTTCGTCATTATTTCTTTTTCTTCAATGAGCAGTATTCCTTGTTTGTTTAAACATGCGTTTATTTTCGGTTGATACGATGATGTTTGTATTTTAATATTATTGTAAAATTTTCTTACATGTCTTATAGAATCATTTTCGATTTGTTCAATTTGATTGTTTATAGCACTCCTTTTCTTTTTTCTCAATAATTTATCTGCTTCTTTTCTTCTCTGTTTGTATATTATTTGGTTAGCTCTTGTGCTTTGTCTCAACAGCTTATTTCTTGCTTCATTTTTCCTTTTGATTATCTCCATGCAATCTTCATCAAACCAATCATTTCTTCTATTTTCATTTGCCTTAGGTATGACTTCTGTTGCTGTAGAAATCAATGCTTGCTGTATTTTCTGCCATTTTGTTTCAATGCTGCTTTCCGGATTAACTTAATTTTGTAGCTTTTGTGTCATCACTGCTTGATATGTTTGGCGAGTATTTTCATTCATCAAAAGTTTTTCTGTTTCCCATCTTTTATTTCTGGCTCCTTTTTTTATATTTACTACAGAGATTCTTTGTCTTATTTTGGATCTTATTAAATAATGGTCGGAGTCGCAGTTTGCGCCCCTACAATTTCTGACATCTAACACTGAGGTGGCATGCCTTTTATCTATCAGTAGATGATCTATCTGATTAGCCCCCCTTTGTCCTGGAATTTTCCATGTTTGTTTGTGAATGTCCTTATGCGGAAACGATACGCTACTTATCCACATATTATGACTTGCAGCAAAACTAATAAGTCGCATTCCGTTTTCATTCGTTTGGTCATGTAAAGAATGATTACCTGCCACTTGCTTGGTAAAGTTTTCTTTACCAATTTGTGCATTAAAATCTCCCATTACGATCACCATATCATGTTGTGGTATTGCGCTGCATGTTCTTGTTAACAAATCATAGAAACTATCTTTATCTTCATCTGCGCTAATTTCTGTTGGAGCATATACAGATAATAGCGTGATATTTTGGAATTTACCTTTGAGTCTGATCCAGCAGATTCTATCGCTAACTGGATTAAAAGATATAAAGCTTTTATGTGTTGTTTTATTAATATAGAATCCAGTTCCACTTGCTCCTGATTTCTTACCTCCACTATAATAAATATAGTAATCTTTTTTCCTTATGACACTTTGATCTTTATATCTTATTTCTTGAAGAGCTACAATATTCATTCTATATTTTGTCAATACATTTGCAATTTCTGTCATTTTACCAGGCTTTAACATCGTCAAGATATTCCAATATCCAACATTCAAATCATTGTCCTTTATTCTATTCATGGGTCGTTGCCGAGTAATCCGATCTGGTATCCGAGGCTGTTGTTGCGGGTTCATAACAATTAGTTTTTTACTGGATGGAGTTGTTAGCCCCAAGCCAAACCCCCATCCTTGGAGGGCCGTGATGAGGCAGCTGGGTATTTAGTCCAGTGCTATGTTTGCTATGGTTATACCGCCAATACTCGGTCGCCATTGCCTCATTCGTTTAAACGGGCTGTGCCACGAGAAGGCTGAGGTTGGCAATTGGTTCTGCTAGGCTATATGTTCGCATCAGAACCCCTTAGAACCCAACACTATGTCTTACCTTCATAAAAAAAAAAATGTGAAACGTTTATTTTAAACTTTTATTGATCTATTTAATAATTCTTCTAAGATGTTGATTTTTTATAAGTTTTAAAAGTTTTATACTTTTATACCCTTATTATTAAAATAAAAGGTTAGGACTGCTATAAAGCGGTACATCCCAGCATTTAGCCGAGAGGCGGAAGTGCAATACTAATGAAAGAAAGTATAGAACTTAATGAAGAATTCAAGACAGAAACAGCTGAAATTCAGCTTATTGCGATAAAAATTAAATCTACAAAACAGGTTTTTAGTGTTGGTGCTGTATACTGTCCACCAAATTGCAGCATTAAGAAAAATACTTTAAAAGATCTCCTGTACAAACATGGACATAAACATTTAATATAAGGTGACTATAATGCCAAACATACAGATTGGGGTTCTAGAATTACCCCAACTAGAGGGAGAGAGATAGGAAAAGCTATTCAAGAACTTGGTTGTTTCTATCACTCCACTGGCACTCTTACTTATTGGCCTAGCAACACTAACAAGATTCCTGATGTTATTGACTTTTTTAAAACTAAAAAAATATCAGAAAAATGTCTAAGCCTTGAAGATAATTATGATTTTAATTCAGATTATACAGCAGTCATATTAAAATTAAGTGAAAAAATAACTAGAACATTATATAAAGACACTTTGACAAATAGCACTACAGACTGGGCGAGCTTAAAATACGAAATAATAGACGATATTGACATAAATATCAATATACAATCAAAAGAACAATTAGATCTTGAGTAAGAAGAATTTATTGAAATCATACAAAAGGGTGCATGGAACAATACAAAAATGTTAAAGTACAAACCGTCAGCAAATAGTTATCCTAAATAAATTACTTATTTAATAGGTGAAAATAGAAGGACCGAACGTAGATGGCAATGTTCGCGTCACCCTGATGATAAAACTGTTTATAACAGACTTTCATAAAATCATAAAAACAGAATATCATAAAAAAAAGCTTAGAAAAAAAAGAAATCTGCTCTTCCATATTTCTAGACGTAGCATAGGCATTCGACAAGGTATGACGCAAAGGCCTTATATTTAAGTTGGGACAAATGATATCGTTACCATTTGTCTTATCTTATTTAGCTGATAGATTATTTAGAATTAAAGAAGATGCTGAATACTCCACGCTAAGAGAAATAAGAGTAGGTGTGCTTCAAGGCAGTATATTGGGCCCAACGTCGTACTTGTTTTACACGAGTGATCTACCAGAAATGCAAAATGCTATGGTAGCCACTTTTGCTGCCGATACGGCAATATTGACAGTAGGATCGAACATTGATGATTCAACAAAAAAATTACAGGAGGCAAGTAAAAAAATAAGCCAGTGCACGAAAATTGGAAGGTGAAGTTGAATGAAGCAAATTCGGTTCACATAAACCTCACTAATCGAAAAATAGATTGCAAAACCAATTGAATTTAAATCCTTTAATTTATTTAAATGCTCGGATTGTTTTTCACGCTCAAATTAATATTAAACCATCAATATTTTTTACAATAATTTGTAAAATTTTATGAACTTACTGTAAAGTCATAAAATTTTACAAATTAAAATTTTACAATTTTACTTACTATCTGTAAAGATAGTTTAGATCCATTATACCAGTATAAATACTATAATGTTAAATAAAAATAACACATGTATTATTTAGATTTTTGGTTTCATTCGCCAAGCTTGTCATACAGAATTTTCATTCGAGAGATTTGAATACTCATTCGCCTAAAATTTAGGCGAATTCGCCAATCATTATACCAAAAATTCGTATTCGCCAAAAATTTCAATTGCTTCGCCGATCATAATAAGGGTCTTTAATTAAAAATGCAAAAATTTGATTTAAAAAGTGAATACCTTTTTTTTTGTTGCACTATTTAACACTGAAGTTTTGAAACAACAAACCGATTTTTACTCTCAATTCTCTCCCATATATTGCTTGACATCTTAAAATGGTGGATCCTCAAAAAATGCGGAAAAATCTCGAAATTATATTTAATTAAAATTTTGGTTAATGTAAATAATAAAAGAAACGGAAAACATAAAAATGTTGAACCAAAAATCTGAAGCTTCAGTTTCTACTAGATAACAATAAAAACTAAATATTAAAAATATTTTAAAATTTTAATGTCAATAAATAAATTAATAATAAATAATTATTGTGTAGTAAACTTTAGTAACAGAAAATAACTTAATATACATATGTACATACAAATCTAATACATAATATGTATATGGGAAGGAAAGTCTCCCGTTAAACATATGAATCCTCAGATGCAGAAGTGGAAGCTGAATATGAGACGCCCTTAGTTGAGGATTGTAATACAAATTATGATTCTGGATGGATTAGCATTAGTATATATCAAGTTACCTTATTCATAAAGAATAGAAAAACCTTTTAGGTAACAATAATAAACAATTCATAAGCAAAACCCAAATCTTCATATTGATGTTTATTAAAACAATTCCAAGATAAAATTTTTAAGCAATTTTGAAATATTATACATTTATTATAATCGGCGAAGCGAATGGCTAGACGAGTCGAATGGACTAGGCGAATCGAATGATGTTTTACGTTATGATCGTCGAATACTTTCATTCGCCAGATCCAAAATGTTGCTACCGCAAGACGTCAGGGAACCTACCGAAAATAATAAGATTAACACCACACATATGTACATCGTTTTTGCTTTTTTGCAAAAACAATGGCATTTTCCTATCCGCAAGCAATGTTGGGGTTGTTCTTCATTAATTTAATTAAATGCTCTAATTGTTTTTGGTGCGTTTTTTTTCACGCTTAAGATATTATTAAACAATCAATATTCTTTACAATAATTTGTGGAATTTTATGAACTCCTTTACAGATAGTTTAAATTTTTCCATTATATCACTATCAGGGCTGCCGTTTGGTTCCGATTTGAAAATTTGTATCTATGGCTCCTCCTTTTGCATTTTGGCTCCGATTTTGTTTTGTTTTTTCCTCAGTCAGACCCAAAAACAATATTGATAATTATTCTTGAAAAAATTTTTAAATTAAAAAATATAATTTATAAATAAATAAAAATAATTAAAAATTCGTTGACAATATCTCGACTAACGAAGCTATGTACATATACCTTTTTCCATTAATTCAAAAGCAGCTACCCATCTTTTTGTAGTCAAGTCAATCAATTAGTCAGTTAAATACCCAAACTTACGAAAATTCGTCGACGTCAGCAGATAAAAAATGCTTGTATAGAAGAGAGGCTCCAAAACTTTTTTCTCTCGTAGACTCCTTGTCGTGTTTTTTAATTTTTGATAGACTTCCTGCTATTTTCTTTGATAGCTTTAAATTTCTAACAGGAGCAAGATACACCTATGTTTTGAGAAAGTTGAATAAAAAACTTTATTAAATAAGTTAAATAAATTGATATTTTTTATTAAAAATATTAAATTTAATTAATTTAGTTATTAAATTTGAATAAATGTAAAGTAATTATTAAATGAACGAAACCAAACAAAAAATAAATTCAATCTTATACATATCACTTACTTTTTATATCAATATTATCACATATTTATTTTTTACTTCGTAGACCCCCATTATCATTTGATACACTTGTTATTTTTTTTCACCTTGGTAGACCTCTAGCAGATCTTCATGGACCCCGGGGGTCCCGGAATCACTGGTATGGCATCTTTTCAATAAACGATAACATTGCAATTTTGACATTTTAATTGAAGTCGATCGAGTACATTGTTGAAAACTTGAAAAATTTAATCAAAACTATCTCACTTTAGCGCATAGTGCTGCAGCTGAAAAGATATTTTCTTGTGTTGTGAGAAACTCCTTCTATGTTGAAGTGGTAAGCAACACTGGACGTTTACCACGGGCCAAATATACATTTTTGCGTATATAACGAATAATAATCAACCGATTTCATTGAAATTTGGTATTTAAATTCGAGATATTAAAGCAAAGAATCTATAAATTTTTTGAAAAGATCAGGGCTCGAAACTGATCTGGAGGCCGATTTTACATTTTTTTGCCATAACTACGGAACGAATTGATGGAATTTCTTGAAATTTAATATTTGAGCTCTGTTTGTTACTAGAAGTTACTGACAAACATTTCACATAATTCAGACGGCATAAACGCATATAAACGCATTTTCATACTTTTACTAATCTAGATAGCGGTCGGTTATGTGCTGATCATATCAGATTTTTTTTTTCGTATTCGTACGGTAATAAATTGTTTTTTGTATGAAATATAGGAATTGGCTCCACTTTTTTGAAAATGGCTCCCTTTTTTCAAAATTTTTGCTCCTCATCTAAAAAATCAAAATCAAATGATAGCCCTGATCACTATAAGTGCTACAATATCAAGTAAAAGACACTTACATATGTATTATTTCAATTTTTGATTTAATTCGCCAACCTTGTCACGCAGAATTTTCGTTCGACAGATTTGATAGCCTAAAATTTAGGCGAATCGCTAATCATAATACTGATCATAATAAGGGCCTTAATTTAAGAAACTTATTCTTTCACCAATTTGAAATATCTAAAAAAATTAGTAAAAGTTTACCTTACCAAAAATAAAATTTTTCAAAGCACCATTACTTTGTTTATAGATCAGATCGAGAACACTTGACTTGAAATTTTAATCTGTGTACATATTATACAGATTAAAATAATTGGTTTGTGTGTTATAAGAAATTTTATAAAACTTTGAAAAACTTTATAGTTTTATTATGCAAAGCGTCTGGTATAATATTTTGTGAGGAAAAATGAAAAATAAGTTCACCGTTTTCTCACCGTTATGTATATATGTACGTATGGATGTATGTATAAAGTTACATTTCAGCGGATGTTCATTTCTTGGAGTTTTTGTAAATAATTTAAGATTTTCATCTACTAATCAATCTTAAAACTGTTTTTTGGCTAAATTTTCAAAAACACTACAAATTTTGAACATTTTGATAAAATTCTACATATACTTTTAGCGTGTTCTTTAATGTTTTGGAAACCCAAAAAAACTTTACTTTTATTAATTCATATAGTACTTTAAAAATTCTCTCCCGTTTTGAACAAACAGAACATATTATTTACATACAAAGAAATTGTTGTGTGTCAATAAATATGTTTAAATTTATATTGATACATATTTATATATACATACATACATATACATATTATTTTGTGAATGTATACATACATATGTTCTTACGCTTTCGAATATCTTTATTCTATTGCATTAAAAATGATTCTTTGTTTCGTAAAATATTTAAATTACATTTTTACAAATGTATGTATATATACACGGTGATTTAGAAAGGTATACAACAATATATACCATTGATTAGAGGGTCAAAAATGGGTAAAACTTTTATTCCGGACTAAGTGTGAAAACTCGAACGAACAGGGATTTTAAAGAATTTTCACGAAATTTCTAGTTATCCAAGTTTTTTTGATTATAACTTGCGTTCTAAAAAAGATAGGAGTGTCAAACAAGCTGTTTCTGAAAGGGAATAAACATGTTACTCGATTACGTATTTTACGTATTTTCGGAATACCAAGCATTTGAACTTCGATTTGGAAAAAATCTAATTTTATTCTTCTTTAACTTTTTAGCACTTTTCCAAAAAATTTTTTGAAAAAAGTGCTTATTAGTTTCACTCTGTCCGTCCGTCCGTCCGTCCGTCCGTCCGTCCGTCCGTCCGTGGACACTTTTTTTGTTTACAAAACTTCTACACCCTTGAAGATAGAAAGCTGAAATTTCATACGTAAATAGATCTTCACTAGAAACTTATTTCCGTAGAACAAAATTTTTACCTATCTCCCCCCCTCGAGAAGTTATACCCCCCCAAAACCCTAAAAATGGCCTTTTTTAAATATTTGTTGCAATGAAACCATAAGCATTTTTGAAATTTTTCAAACGCAGAAAGGCAGCGACTTGCTTCCCCTAGCGCGGTATACTATAGCTAAATTTTAGAAAAACAAAATGGCCGTTCAAATTTACCGTTATCTAAAGTTCTTTTTTTCCAAATTTTTGATCTCGTTTTTCTTCTAGACCCCATAATGTAGAACTTTGAAATTTTAGGGGCTTTTAGACATTAACAAATAGTTCATTTTGTTAGAAGAAAATTTTTTTCCATCTCCACCCCCTCTCTAGTTATCGCCTCCTGAAATTTCAAAAATTTGAATTTTTGACACCTTATATTTCCGAAACCGTAAGTTTTTTCAAATTTTTATAAACGCAAAAAGCTAACGGTAAATTCCATAAAACTAAAAAATATAATTATTTTTTTAACTCACACAATTAACCCTTAAAATCGAGCATTATGTTAACCCCTTTTTATATTAATTTTCGCATTATTTCAAAGACTGCATATATGCGTCATCCTAAATATATGCAATCCTAGAAATAGTTTTGTATATGAATGAAAATAATTTTAATAGTGTGGTAGGTGCAAATAAACTGTATTTAAAAGCAGAATTTTCACTTGTTGAAGGGAAAAGTGCTACAATACAAACCATTGGTTTGACCCAACTTTATTTATTTGTTTTTTCAACGTGTGAAATTTTTTGAAGCTTCGAAATTTTTTTTTACAGAATTTTGGCCATTTTCCCAGCTTTAATTTAAGTCAGTAAGTGTTGAAAAATCTTTTATGCAAAATAAGTTAGAGGTCCCATTTTCGACCTTCTAAGCAATGGTGTATGTTGTTGTGTATCTTATATATATATATATATATCTGAATCACCCTGTATATATATATATATATATATATATATATATATATATATATATATATAAATATATTTACTGGGAGATTCAGATATATATATATATATATATATATATATATATATGTATATGTAGGTACACAAGCATTTGGCTTCCTGTATTCATGTATAATAAATGAAAATGTTAAAATAATGATGTAAAAATTTATATAGTCATTGATTCATAGGAAGACATTGGAATAAAATTGAAGGATATTTAGTACAATCAAAATCCGATTATGAATGATATTTGATTCCAAAATATTTTGATGGTATAAAAATTGACATGGGTGGGGTTGACTTAATGAACAGGCAATAAATAATTTATTCTTATGTCTTCTGTTTAATTTCTGATAAAATAATCTAATGTATTTGGTCTTATTTTAATAATCAAGACACACACATCGTCGGCTGTATGCTACTTTGATCCATACGCCACTTTCGAAATTTCTGACTTAACACCACTTTCATAGGTTTTCGACGATCATCTTTCAGTATATGTAATCAGATTTTCGCTATCTCATTTGGTTTGGTAGATACACCCAAGTCATTTTGATCCACCCCCACTTAAAATTTAATTTTGGATTCATTTTGATCCATATCCAAAATCGTTGGCGTATGGATCAAATTTCCATATAAATTTCTATAAATAACCCATGTCATACAAAAAATTTTTTTCATGGTCATTATAGCACAAAAACTGTAAAACATAATGAAACAATCCAATTTGGCTGTTTACACAGTTCCAAAATTTTTTTATCCGGTAAATTATTTTTTGATTTATTCACCTTACTTGGTTTTTTTACATACTTAACTAAACAAAAAATATTTTAAGAACTTTTAAAAGCATTAGATCGTTTTATTCTTATATTTCAAGGGGTGCTTACAAAATATCGTGTAGAAATTTTACTTTGGTTAAATGTTTGTAAACCTGAAACAAATTTTTATTATTCTCTTTATAAAATACCAGTTATTTCAAAAATTTGAAAGTCTCTTCTTACAAAATGGAATTAATAACGAGAACGTCCGTTATAAATTCATATATATACATAGATATATAGCTATAAATGCAGTGCCGAGTCATGTTGTAGAAAAGAAGTACTCAAAGCAAGTTGTAAAAGAACATGACACGAACTTCTGCCTATTAAACCAAGCAATCCTTTAAACTGAGCACAAAAAATAAAAAAAATTAAAACAAAAAACCGAAATATTTCAGGTTTTTTAAGAAAGAGCTAAAAGAAAAGTTTTTGGAGTTCGAATAGTATGCAAATATTAACTACAGTGTTTATGTTTTTTACCCGCCACAAAATTTCGCATCCATCATTGTTAGAACGTTTGGATTTGCAGCGTAGCGTAATATTATCCCAGTTTCAATGCTTAATTAGGCACAAAAGCTTAAAAAAAAGAAATACCAAAAATAAAAATAAAATTTTTACAAAAATACCATAAAAATAATGTTAAAATACGTAACATATTTTAGTATTAAAATTAAGCTTATATTTTTACTTTTATTTTTAATTAAGATTTTATTAAAATATAACAAAATATATTTCACAAAATATATTAAATATTTAACATAAATTATTTTAAGCAAAATACGTTGAAACAATCTGTTAATTCTTCCGAGATAAGTCGAATATTCTCAAAAATAAGAATTCAATATTCTTTTCAAATTTAAATACTTCATTTACTTTCATTTTAAAATTTGGTTATGTTTCTCGCTTATTTATCTTTGTTTTAATTTGTAATTCATAAAAAGTAGTAAACTAATTTACTGAATAAATATATATAATTTAGTTAGTAAAATATATAATAAATACAAAAAAAAAATACAAACCACCTAAACCAAGAAGTTTAGCATTTCGTAAAAGATATGTAGTTCTTTGTGCATGTACTCGAATAAGGCTACTTTTTATAACATTGTTTTTCTTATCCAAATTTCTAGAAGAGAAATATTTTTTTTACCAATATTCTATAGTGCAGTCTGAACAAAATCCAGGCGTGTTTGATCCAGATGCGGCTTCCGGGTTTGTGTCTGATCCCAGACCGACGTAAGTGATTTTGATACGGCAGTATCAAAATCTGATTAAGGTTAATAAGAATTATATACAGGGATTATTTATATGCAAGGAAAGTCCGTTACATTTTTTCAACCGGTTGAAGCTCGAAAACGAGTGTATCTGTACTCCCTCTCCTCCCCACCCCCAAACGGAACATAAAATCAAAAAAAGAGATCGTTTCTAAAGTAAAAAGTTGAACTTAAAAATATTAGCCTCCGTCAGTAATAGTGAGTTGCAATACATAAAGATTCTTAATATACAATAGATGACAAGATCACTCTGAATAATGATCAATTAAAAATAAAAGGTGAAAATGAATATGAAAATTGACTTTAACTTTAAATAAAGCCTTTATTATTTAATAATTAGAATAGCATACATATGAAAATAAATTGATAAGACCGATATCATGGTCAGAAGTCCACGTCCATGAGGTTATTGAGTGTAAGCTTATGCAAAGGGGTTTCAAATGCATAGATGAGATAAATAAAATTAAAAAACAAATCTTGAAATAATTTTGAAAAAATCGTCAAATACTGTTTCACTTAGAAAGATACTTTATTGTCTGTCAAGTCGTTTCATCAAAACTTCAGGAATATATTTGACCTGTAATTGGATACACGACTGCCACGTTTCATGAATCCAACGGTATTATTTTCCCAAATAATTAAAATTTCCTTTTGGAGTTGTATGGCAGCTACCCGAGCCTGTCATGTCTTTCAACTAAAACTTCATAGGTATATGTGACTTGTAATTCGACACACGACTGCTTAGTTTAATGAATCTAACTTTATTATTTTCTTGCATATTTTAAATTAGCTTTCGAAGTTTCATGGCAGCTACCCGAACCTGTCCATTTCAACAAAACTTCAGGGGTATACCTGGCTTAAAATTGGACACACGACCGACCAGTTTTGTAAACCTGACTTTTATTTTTCCAAATGTTTAAAATTTGCCTTTGGAGTTATTGGAGTTGAATAGCAGCTACTCGAATCTGTCAAGTTATTCCAACAAAACTTAAGGGTACGTAACCTAAGTGGACATATGAGTGCCAAGTTGCATGAATTATTATTTTTACGAATATATATAATTAGCATTTGTGTTTGTATGGCTGCTACCCAAACTAGTGCAGTCATTTCATTACAATTTTCAAAACATATGTAAAATCTTTACGAAATTTGATATTAATATCCTTATTAGTTTTTGAAATATTAAAAAAAACCTTTTTGAGTTGTATGTCAGCTACCTGAACCCGTTCTTCGAATTGGTTCAATTAAAATAGCAGCTGTACTTGGCAGAAAAAAAAACAACTTGTGGAAGTTTGGTGTCGATTGCATCATTCATTTTTAAGTTATCTTGCGATTGGACGGGCGGAAATGTCTTAATAAACGCAGGGTTTTACGTTGAGCAAGAATATATATACATATCTATATTGCAGACGACTTCTTCCAGTAGTAATAAATTGCATACCAAAGTGAATATACCCTTCGCGAAGGTGTAGGGTGTAAAATGTGTAAAATGGTATCATACGAAAGTTAAATAAAAGATTTACCGCCAACTGAAAAAACAAATTCGTTGTGAAGAGCAACAAAGAGTGTTAAGAAATCGATAAGAGAAATTCTTCCTTGCGATAATGGGCGAAAGACAATAAAGATAAAGCTAAATCATTTGCTCAACAATCAGAAAAAAATTTTCAACCAACTGAAGCAATTCTAGTGCTTGGTTAGAAGACGATTTTGTAATAGACTATGTCTTTATTTACATAAAAAAATAAAATACCCTAAACCGAATAAAGCACCAGGTGTCAATCTTATTACATAAGATTAAAATAAGAAAATTGCTGGGAAAGACATTGAAATTTTTTGAAAGATTCATGAATGCATCGGTAAAATTAAGGGATGCTCCTAAAACTTGGAAAGTAGTAAAAAAAATTGAATTCCAAATCATCAGTATAGTTTTAGAACCATGCATTGACTTAATGCACTGAATGACGATATTTTATGATACTGAATAACCCAGGGGTTTGATAAGGTTTGGCACGCGGTTTGATATTTAAACTTAAGAGATTGATATCTTTTT
Organism: Condylostylus longicornis; assembly: GCF_029603195.1. NCBI lineage: Eukaryota > Metazoa > Arthropoda > Insecta > Diptera > Dolichopodidae > Condylostylus > Condylostylus longicornis. Next base: position 21,289 of record NW_026578107.1, read on the forward strand.
AATTCGTAGAGTTACTTTAATCACGTTGATCTGACACACTTTTACGAATTAAAGAGGACAAGTATGCCTGGGGCAGTATTCTGGGATGTACTGTACCTAGTTTGCAAAAGTGATTTTACAGTAGCAAAATCAGTAGATAAGTTAATGGATAAGTAAATAGAAAATAAAACTAAGTGAAAGTAAATCTGTACATGTGAATTTTACAAACAAAAGTTCATTAGAATCCCCGCTATGAAATTTGAATAGTGCAAGGGTTAGAGTATCAGTCTAAAACACAACTAAAATAACCTAGCAATGGGTTTAGACATTAAAGTTAAGGCGCTTTTACTCTCGTGTGCAGAAATTTTTTCTATTTTGTGTAGTTAATTATGTCTTCGGTATAATCGAAGGACAAAATGAAGTGGGTCGATTTGTTTGTGGTATTCACGATTTTTTCTTTTATTTTCTTAATTTTATTTATCACATTTATGCCAGTTTATTTGCATAGACGTACCATTCTAGTTTGGCGTTATTAACAGCTTTAGTTAGTTATCTATATTCATGATTATTTTCAATAATTATTTTAAGTTGATGTTTGCTCATCATTTTTTCTTCACATCAATATTCTTCTCTTTCAGGATCTTTACCAATTCCATGTAATTTGTTATATTACTCACTATTACTAGTAAATGGTTATGGTTTTAAGAGTCAACAATTTTTTTTAATGGATATCTATCTACTTTAGTGTTATTTTGTTCCAATAGCGTTTCCATATATGGTGCAGTTTTGGGTTTTGTCTTCTTTGAAGTTCTTTTCATTTTAAGAATCCAATCGATTTCCTTAGGCATTATTTCCATTATTTTATTACAATTTTTAATATAGTCTAACATTTAAATATAGCATTAAAACAAAAATATGTTCAATACAACAGGAAACGCATACATCGTACTCCTTGCTGTCTTAATACAACACAGAATAATGCATGGATTCAACTATAGACTCCTATGTACAAGCTTTGTTAATATTTTTGTATTTGTGTCTATTGATTATAATATAAATTTCGTACGGGAAGGCTGCGTCGCTGTGCGGTAAAATAATTTATTTGCTGTTTAAAATTTAATTTTAATTTACATTTAGTGAATAATTATATTAATTTTTCGTGTTATTAAATAAGATAAAGATTTATAATATATATAAATAAATTTTTTCTTTTGTTTGTCATATTTTGTATGAAACAAAGGTGGATTTTGAAAAAATAGTACTAAAATTTATTTAAAAAGAAAAATCGCTTAATAAATTAGTAAGATTTGGTGTACTTTTTAAAGTTTTATATGTAATCATATTTAAATAAAATGTAATAGTATATTTAATTACGTTCATATAAATAGAAATGCCCTGAAAGTGTTGCGTCGAAGGATGCAGAAGCCTACGAGAGAATAGTCTACGAGAGAAAAGGAGAACGTAAATGCTATACCTACATTTACTTTGCCAAAGAACGAAGTCATCAGGGACAAACGGATACAAGCATTAGGAAAAAGGAGTTCTACACCACCGAAGTGTTGTTAGTTTGTAAAAACTTTAAATTTTATTTTGTTGCTTGTGGCAAATATAATTTAATCAAGTACCTTGTATTGGTAAGATTTGGCTGACATACTGCGGTTTGTCGGGGGCTTAGGAATAGAGCTAATGTAGGGGGATGGGAATCACAAAAGATCCTATGGGTCGACGTGAGTGCCCTAGGGGCTCGGTCCCGTGGAGAAATGTTAAGATTTTAACAATTTAAATAAGTATGTAATTTAATCTCTTATAAAAGAAAATTAAAAAATTTTGTGAATTTAGTTGAATACACAGGTACATTTATGTGATAAAATTAATTGCATTTTGGTTTTAACTGAAAAATATTTTGTTACCTGTAATTTATTATAATGTAATTTGTTACTTGTAATAAGTAACTAGTTTGCAAGAACAAGAAATTTAATTTTGTTAATATTTAAATGAAATAAAATAATTTCTGCATATTTTTTGTATTTTACAAACATCCCAACTCAGCATATGAACATTTCTAATTTATTCGAAAATACCTAGTATAAAATATATTTCTTAACAAAATTTGATCAATTTTCAATACACCCTATGAATGTATTAGTAAATTGTTTATTGTCAAGTCTTATATAAAGATGTCTGTCATTCAACTCATTATTTTTTTATTTTTGTGTTGAATTTTTACAATAATTTTGTTAAATAAAGCAAAATAACTTATTTTATTCAACACAAGATACACACATACATCCAATATGCATACGTATACATATATACATACATACATACATCCAACTTCCTATACCTTTGATTTTGTTATTGTTATTATCACTTGTTATTATTCTTCTTTACTATTCTGTTCCTATATTTTCTCAAATAAAAGTTTTCAAGTCGACATTAGGGCTGCCGTTGATTTTTTTGATGGGAAGTTTTTTCCAATAAAAAATGGAGTATTTTCGAAGAAAAAGGAGTACACACTTTGAAACCACGTTATATACTTCCGAAATATAATAATAACAAAAAGTCATTTTGTTGTTGTGCATGTTTTAAAAAATAAGAAGCATCCTCAACAATACACAAAAATATGCCAAAAAAATTATCAAACAGAAATTTTTTTTAATATTGTTTCATTATATTGAACATACAATAAATTGTTTCAATTTATTAAACTTGTAGCTATATGTAATTTTAACTAAACGATACAAGTAAGAAAACAGTTCTCAACATCCATCCTTAGGCATCACAGGAATAAAATCATTTTAATTTTATTTAAATTATAAAAAATCATATTTACATTTTGCAAGAGAATTTTTCAGTGTTTTGACTGTTTGAGAAATCATTTTTCATCTAAACTATTTTGTAATTGAAAACTTTTTATACAAAAAATTTCTACGTTCGCTTTTTTTCATCTGATATTATTTTTTGACCAGTTTGAACAAATTGGAAGTCCAATATTTCCAAAGTTCATCTCAAAAACTAAGAAAAAAGTAATTTGACAGATAACTGCTGTAAGGTGTCAATTCCACATCAGACTTAATGTACGATAATCTAGAAGAAAATCTGGTGAGTGTTTACACATCAGGCTCATTTTAAAGTTAAAGTTTTAACAAAAAAAAATTTTAAATACTTAAAAAACAACAAAAATCAACTGATCATGGCAAACCTTTTTTAAAAATGTATTTTTCGCTATGCTGTTTTTAAAAATCTGACAGAAAATCTGATGACAACCGAATAAGTTTCTATTTTTTTATTTATTTAGATCTTCTATTTTTCTATTTCTATTTAAATCAAATTTTACCTGTCACACTTTGGTTACACATCAGATTTTCATGAGATTCAGATTTAATCGTAGATCTACTGTGAAACTACCATCTATTCAGGAATAAAATTTAACATTCCTTAAAAACGTTTTTAAATTTTTTAACATAGAATTTATATGGAAAACAAAAAAATTTCTTGTGAGTTGAGTAGTATACCTTAGCGGTAAAACTTGCGAAGATTTCTAGTTCACAAAAAAAAATTTTTTTTTACCAAATTCAAAAACAAATAGAGTTGGGTTAAACACATAGTTTTTGATGTAGCACTTTTCCAATCAACAACTGAAAATACTTCTTTTAAAAATAATCTATGTATGTATGTACTACATTATTAAAATCCTTTTCATATACATATATGCCAAAATTTGTATTAAAGATTAATTGAAAAATTGAAGAATCGTTAACAAAATGCAGTTTTCAAATTGAGGGGTTAGTTTCGTGAGTTAACAAAATAATCATATTTTTTAATTATATGACATTTACCATTTGCTTTCTGCACTTATGGAAATTTGGAAAAGCTTTTAGTTTCGGAAAGACAGGGTGCCAAAAATTCGAAGTTTCAGCTTTCTATCTTCGAAGGTATAGAAATTTTTGAAAATATGTCTACGGATGGACAGAGTTAAAATAATAAGCACTTGTTTTCAAAAATTTTTTGAAAAAGGGTTAAAAACGGAAATAATTTTAAGTTTAAAGAAATCATTTCTAATTTACATTAGCAAATTTGAAAAGGGGTACAAAAAAAGAAGGAGTACATTAGTATGCAGCTCCAAATAGAAGTACCAAAACTTCGGCAACCATGATCGACTTGTTTGAGGTAAATAATGCGTAGTTCAAATTTATTCCTTGCTTCAAGTTAAAGATTTCACATTAAAACGAAATATCTAGTGGTCATGAATGTACCAATAACTGTCGTCAAATTACCGTAGGGTAAATAAAATTATACTATTGAAAACAGCTGACATTTTTGTAGAACTTACATTTTTATAGAACTGTTGTGAAAATTATGTATCTGTAAGACTTGTGTTCGTAGGTAAGAAAATTTTAATTTAAAATTTGTCTAGATTCAATATGGAATTTGGGATTCACTAGCAAAATACAAGGAAGTTGAATTGGTAAAAAATCAAAATTGAAAAGAAAAAAAGCTCAAAATTATAAATTGTTTTCGATGAGCATAAATACAAAAATTTTGAATAAATAAGGCAGAAAATTCTGCACGCGTAAGCTACATTTTTTGTTCTGATGTAAAAATTTTATTAATTCTTATTCATATTATATATTGGTTATAAATATATTTTATAAAATAAACTCCTATTAGGTATTTATACGAGCTTCCTATTCGCACTCAGACCCTTCTATTGAACTTTGTTGAAACTTATTTTAGATATTACACTGATTTCCTTTTTTACAATCTGTTTTTTATTTCAATATCATATAATAATATTGTGTTGTATAAAAAATTGTTACTATACATACAAAAATTATTAGCAGTTAAATGTGCCTCATGATTGCCGTTTGATTTTTTGGAATAGGATGTTTTTCAATCAAAATTTCAAAAATGTACCGACTCTTAAGACCAAGAATATAACAAAAATTATTTTGTCGTTTACATTCTTAGTCAAATCATTTTATACTTCCAATGACACAACAAAGACAGTTTTAAACAGCCCTCATTGTGTTACAGTAATGAAAATGAAAAAGTGAAAATAATTTTTCAATGAACCTAAATTATTAGTTGCTAAAACATCACTTTTGTATTAACAAATAAATATGCAATATATTACATACAATAGAATGATAAATCTGGTATAACAATCCCTTAAATTATTTGCCACCTTATGTGAACACTCTGTATATAATATTATGTAGTTAATTTATAATGCTAGTACAAGTTTTTTCCCTACGCTTTTTTTCAGAAGCAAAACAATAACAAAGTATAAATTTTAATAAAGTCGTCGTGTAAATACGGGAAAATATATGAACACAAGTTTTTTTTCAAACAATGCTCTTATAGGATGATATTTGTAAAATAAAAACATAGTATTATTCACTTTGTATTTAGTTTTTTCAGGCTCTAATACTTAAGGCACCAAAATTTTCACAATAAAAAATATTTGTATTCTTAGTTTTTAAAAACTTTTGATGATTTTTCTTTAATATTTAATTTGGTGAACATATAAAGTTATATTTTTCTAAATTAATCTTTCAAAATCATTCCCGAAATTTAAAATTTTCCTTTTAATGATTAGTTTTTTCAATAATTCCATCGCGGTATCCATTTTGTGGGAATGGGAAACTGAAATATGTATTTCTTTTTTTATGGAGAAAAAATTTTCACTGGATTGGTTGTCTGGCTGTAATATCGTTTTTGATAAAAGTCATTATTATTAACTATTCATTAGAACGAAATATACAATACAGAAAAATATATTTACTGATCCCAAAACAGCAAGAAATTTTAAACAGCACTTCTAAAAGAATACTAGGTTACAAGAATTTCACCCCAAAACAAAAGTGGATGACAGAAGAAATATTTAACTTAATGGAACAAAGGCGAAAATATAGAGGCAAGAATGATGCTACATACAAGCAAATACATCGCTGCATAAGAAGAAAAATAAGACAAGCGAAAAGCGAATGGCTCACTCGAGAGTGCGAAGAACTAGAAAGACTTCAACGCACCCATGATACTTTTGCATTACATAAAAAGATTAAACAAACTGCTGGCATCTACCGATATACGAAGCCATCTGTTCTAGTGAATGAAAATAATCAACTCGTAACTGATCTTAAAGAAAAAGAAACAGTCTGGGAAAAATATATTGAAAACCTCTTCTCAGACGCTACAAGATCGGCGGAAACTTTAATTATTCTGTCATCAGGAAGATTATTAACAGGACCACCTATTACTAGAGGTGAAATTCGAAACGCTATTCAGTTGTCAAATAACAGAAAAGCCGTAGGACCTGACGAAATACCAGTAGAAATTTTTAAACTTATTGATGACAACAATCTAGGAGTGCTGGAAAGAATTTTTAATATTATATATGATACCGGGACATTTCCAAAAGATTTCTTACAATCCACATTTATTCCGATACCAAAGAAAAATAGCGCACGTAAATGTGACGAACACAGACTAATAAGTATAATGAGTCATGTTTTAAAAATTTTTCTCAAAATCATCCATAGCCGAATATATCAAAAATGTGAAACAAAAATGGGACATCAACAATTCGGTTTCAAAGCCGGCATGGGAACACGGGAGGCATTATTATGTGCCCAGGTGTTGGTGGAAAACTGCCGCGATGTCAAGAAAGATGTCTTTCTATGTTTCATCGACTATGAGAAAGCATTTGATCGAGTCAGACATGACAAATTAGTTGAGGTGTTGTGCAATACAGGAATAGATGAAAAAGATATAAGGTGTATCGTTAATCTATATTGGCATCAAACAGCAACAGTCAAGTCAGGAGATATTAACACGGATGACGTTAAAATCTCAAGAGGTGTGCGTCAAGGATGCGTATTATCTCCGTTATTGTTCAACATATATTCCGAAGCAATTTTTGAAGAAGCCTTAATGAACATAGAAAAAGGAGTTAAAGTAAACGGAAGATATATCAATAATATACGATACGCTGACGACACCACCCTGATAACTGACATTTTGGAAGACTTGCAACACCTAGTAAATGCGATAAACACACACAGCAAAGTCCTTGGTTTAAAAATGAATATCAACAAAACCAAATACATGATCGTAAGTAGAAGCAACCACCAATACAATAACGCATCCATCATAATCGACAATTTAGCTATTGAAAGGGTGTCAAGCTTTAAATATCTCGGTTGTTGGCTGCACGAAAATTGGACCGCGGATAAGGAAATTAATTGTCGAATACAAATGGCGAGATCCGCGTTTACCAAATATAAAAAGGTTTTCGTCAACAGAGACATCAACATAAATCTGCGAATACGTTTCATGAAATGCTATGTGTGGTCAGTCCTACTTTATGGTTCTGAAGTATGGTCGTTGAAAACTAAACATATGAACAAGTTGGAGGCTTTTGAAATGTGGATCTACAGAAGAATGGAAAAAATATCGTGGACAGAGCACATTTCGAATGCAGAAGTCTTGCAAAGGGTACATATGAATAGAGAACTCTTGATTACAATAAAAAAACGCAAAGCTGCATACTTCGGTCACATAATGCGTGGTCCCAAATATAGTTTGTTGCAACTTGTCATTCAAGGGAAAATCGAAGGCAGGCATGGTGTTGGTAGAAAACAAATGTCCTGGCTAAGAAATATAAGGCACTGGACTGGTATTCGTACAATAGGAGAATTGGTTCATATAGCAACAAATAGAGAGGAATACGCAGAAATCGTTAACAGTATTCAATAAAAACAAACATAAACACCAATAGTAACAGCAAAGAAAATCAAGATCAACATAATTGCACGACAAATAAAATAAACATTGCGCAACAAATAAGATTAACATCAAAACATTGCACAACAAATAAGATTAACATCAAAATTTGCACAAAAAACATTGTATTACGCAACATTCAGGAGTGAATAGGCAGTTGAAGAAGAAGAAGAAGAAGATCCCAAAACTTGGGTAACTGTAGTTTAATTTAGTGACTAAAGGACTTAAGATCTCATGTCAAAATCGTTTTTTATCTACTCGTATATAAATCGTCTATAATACCCTGACATTCTTAAAAATGATCTTAGATCTGAGAGTTTTGGGCATCGGAATGTCACAAATTACTTTGACTTTTTTTTACCCCTTCTGAGGAAACGACAAATCCTAAAAATTCTACCTCAGTTTTACAAAATTCGCGATTCTAGAGTTCTAAAAATATTTTCGAGATTTTTGAAATGTTCTTCCTCGTTTGTCCCAAAGATGATAATATCATCTATGTAGACATAACAGTGCGTTCCAATATACTTTCTTAGAATATCATCTAATGTCCTTTAAAATATGGACGGCGCGTTCTTTAAGCCGAAAGGTAATCACGTAAATTCGTATTTTCCGTTATTAACGGATAACGCAATTTTTTCTATGTCTTGTTCCCTCAAGGGTATCTGATAGAATCCGCTCTTAAGATCTATTACGGAGAAGAATTTATTCCTATCCAGGTTCGTGAGAACTTCATTAATTTCGGGTATGGGATATGTATCGGCTATCGTAATTTTGTTAAGTTTTCTGTAGTCGATGACTAGTCGGTATTTCTTTTCTTTAGAGGCGAACTCTTTTTTTTGGTACAATCCACACCGGAGAATTGTACGGTGATCTAGAGGGCCTTATTATTTCGTTTTAATACCATTGGGTAAGGATAGCTTTTAGAGAAAACCGGTCCTTCTGAGGGTTTAGTTCTGATTTGTGCTCTAACTACAGTCGTGTAAGTTAATTTTTCGTTTATGCCCGCGAATAAGTTTGGGTAGTTCTTTACAAGTTTTTCGAGTTTTTGTTTTTGTAGGGGGTTCAAATTTGATGCTCTAAATTCTAAATTATTGACATATTCAGAAAGTTGTTGCTTGGAATTTTTGTATGAGCACTAGACAATTTTGGTTTGTGTGTATTACAGTGTCTAATTCCTTTAGTGCTGATGATATCGTTAAAACTGGTGACAGTAGGTAATAGATAAAATTTAATTTTTGTAATATCTTCTGGAAAAAGGTTTATTTCTCTGTGATGAGTTACTGTAACGTTTTCCTTAACGGAATTTGCTTGGAATATCTTTTTGCTTGGTATAGGATTTTTAATAAGTTTAAGTTGGATGTAGTTTTTGTTAGCCTCCGTGTCTATTAGGAATTTTATTATTTCCCCGTTTCCCATGGTGTGTTCTATGAAAGGAATCGAGGAAATTCCTAGTCTAAAAAATCTGATGTGGTCAGCACATAGTGTCTAGTTAAGTGAAAGTGTTATATTCAGTGATGCTTTCCCAAAATTTTATCAACCGGTTCGCAGTGAAAAATAATTTTGGTTCATATTCTTTGCTAATAAAATACAAAGTAGAATGAAAAAAATGTACCACTTTTATTTCTCTATTCATTTCAAAAAATAAAAAATTGTTTAAATATAACAAAAACATAACGAAAAATTCAAATTTATTATCATGTATATATGATACTATAAATATTAATTCATTTTAGATATTTCCAAATAGCTAATTGATTTTCTGTATATTCCTTGGCTTTGGATTTTTTAACCCTGGTATCATCTGCTGAGTTATGGTTCCTTAACCAACTTGTTACATAGGGAACTGCACTCCAACTTTGCAGTGGTTCACCAAGTAAGTTTAAAGTCATAAGATTTGATAAATTCTTCACCGATAATCGAGATCTTATGTCGGTAATTATAAGGTTCATCAGAGAAAACCCCCGCTCTGCTTCAGCACTGCTAACAGCAATGGTATTTATAATATTTTTCGCTTTTTGAATGTTTTCTTGAATTTTAGGAATTTCCTGATTGCCATTGCTTATTATATCTTCTAAATAATTACAGAAATCATTCTTATGGATATCAAATTTGAAAACATTTCTAAATTCTTCAAATTTCTCTTCGGCCTCTAACCACGGAACCACAATGTTCGCTCATTTTTTTCCTTAAAGATGCTTGTTGCACTGTTTTGTTTTTTCCCGATGTGGTAACTTTACATTCTTTCCATTCCTTAGATACTAAATTGGAATTCATTTTTAAACAATACTCACATCCCAACTTCTGATTTACCACCAATAGGCCATCATATTTCATTTTAAAATGTTCCAACTGATTCGCATTCCAACAGCACGGTAAACTATTAGTGGTGTCATTTTGAAAATTATAAATTTCTAATGTTTGATTCTCTAATGTTGATGAACCTGCTTCTAACTCAACTCTGGACGATATGCTTTCATCATTTGGTGATGTTTCCGGTTTCTGTTTTTTTGAAAAATAAATGTTTAACACATTTTGTCTCTTCATTTTAAAAAAAAATTAGGATTGATTGATAAATAAATTACGTAAGGTGAAACATTAAAACGGTTATTTATTTTAAATTACTTCCAAAATGACATTACGAATACCGATTTAATGTTAATTCACAATAGTGTTTATCAAAAATTCACAGTTTCAGACTTCAGCACAAAAATTCAACAAATGACATTGCGAATATACTTGAAAATTACCTATAAACATAGATTTAAAAATATTGTCAGAGCAGAAATTTGACACTTATATATATGTATATTGGATGTATGGTACATTCGAAAAGAATGCTACGGCTTTTAAAAAACGATCATTATAGAAAAACAGTTTGAGTCATTCTTAGAACAAAATTTACAAGATTTATATTTAAATTTGTAATTTAAAAAAAAAAATTTGTAATGAAAACATTACAAAAGTATTTTTACTTTATGTCTACTAATTATAAAATGCCGGTTCGCGCGAACCTTAAGATTTTTATCAAACGGTTCGCGCGAACCGGTGCGAACCGGTAGGAAAGCATCACTGGCTATATTATAAAAATGTCTGTTAAATACTTCTTTCCCATTTTTAGGAATTTAATAAGCTAATAGTTAACATACCTAGAAAAACGTAAATTTGGCTCTTAGTAGAGTTTCGCTTTGTGCTACCCCAATTCCCCGAAATGCTCGCCAGTTAGTTTCGGTAACAACCAGAACTCAAATATCAAATTTCAAGAAATTCCATCAATTCGGTCCGTAGATATGGTGAAAAATGTAAAATCGGCCCGCAGATCAGTTTTCGAGCCCTTATCTTTCCAAAAAATATACAGATTCATTGTTTTAACACCTTTTAAATATTAAATTTCATTGAAATTGGTTGCATATTTCTCTTTATATACGCAAAAATATATATTTGGCCCGCGTACCGTCTGATGAATCTTATATATGAAATTTCTAGTAAACCTCTTAAATATTTTTTTTAAAATGGTCAAAAATATAAAACAGGCCCGCTAAAAAGTGCAGTTCCCGAGGCCTAATATATTCCAATTTGATCAATCCGTGCCATAGACGAAATATACTTATGTATATATAAAATTTTATCAAAATTGGTTCAGCCGAACTTGAGATACATGCGTACACACAGACTGACAGACCGACAAGTTGCTAAAAATAGTTTATTTACACTTCCCTACTATGGAGAAGTGCATTTTCACCGAAAACTCGATATGCAAAATTTGTTGCCATCACATCACTTACCTATTGTATACACAATACGGTCGCTAAAAAGGGTTATCTAAAGGAGAGGATTTTTTATTATTATGACAAGAATTACACTGACTACAGGATCTTTCCTGAGATCTGTCCTCTTCATGAGTGTTATCTCGACTTGGTCTTGTATAAATAATTTTTGTATAGTTGGGTCTATTCTGATTGTTATAGAATGGATATGATGATGGTTTGTTGTTGTTGTAGTAGTGCTGCTTATTTTGGACATAATTGTTTGTTCTGACCTGTTGAGAGTTGTTGTTAGATCGACTTAGAGCTGTGTCGGCCTCTCCTGTTATTTTGTTGCATACTGCACTCAGTATGCCATAATATTTTGTAGTACCTTTCATGTGGTGGTAGATATTAAGTACTCTCTCAACACTCTTCTTCCATGAGCAATATTCGCCTGGTTTTCCTGAAAACGTGTGCAGATCCTTCACGACATCTGGGATTCTGTCAACTTCCCCATCTCCTTCTTCTTTGTCGAGTTGTGAATAGTTGCTGGGCTCCCTCAAAGCCTTCTGAGTTTCGTATTGCACTATTCTCCTTATTGTTTCTTTGAGCTCGATGTGGTCATTAGAATTTTGATTCTCCATTATGGGGCTTAATTCAGCTTGTTGGATGTTTCCCTTGGTAAGTCAATTAGTTGTTGTCAAATACTACTTATTGAATTTAGCAGATATAGGTGATACGAGTTTTTGGGATGTCTTATTTGATAATAGAGTTATAGGTAGGAGCGGTGTAAGAGTCAACGGCGAATTAATAAATTTTCATTCACTATTTATTATTTTTCAATAAATTACTAAATTTTCAATGAATGATAAATTTTCTTAAAATTTTTTTTGGTATAATAAAGATTTGATTGTAATTAAAAAATTCCTATTTAATCTTCTATTGCTTTCTATTTTAATTTATTAGATTTTCCAAAAAATTTTCTATTTTATTAAATTCTGTAAGGCAATGAGTAAGTCTTACAAACTTTATTAATTGTAAATTTAGATAATTACTTTTCAATTTTTTATCCTGCGGTCACCAAAATCCAATAATATTTTAATTTAAGGTTAGTAAAATTCAATTTTGGCAAATGCAGATTTATTTATTATGTACATTACCTTTACTATTAAATTCACCAAGAGATGATTAGATTTCCTTGTTTGTTTTATCTTTCACAATTCAATTTTCAATCTTGATTTAATTCAAATTTTATTTCATTTATAATTATTTTTTATTTTGTAGAAAAAAGTTTTCTAATATATTGATTTATTTAATACCTTTATTTGATTTATTTAATATTGTATTATTTTTAAATGCTCTTAAACTTTTCAAATTTTCAAATTGATATAAAAATAATTTATTTCCCAAAATATCTTGTCAAATCAATAAAATTTTCTGTTGTAAAATTATTTTTAAAAATCTTAAAAATTATTAAAATCCTTTAAAATTTTGCTCTTTAATATTTATACTCGTAATGTAAATTGTAATCGTAACGACAATTGTTTGAAAAAAAATTAAAATAAACTTTAAAATTAAAATAAACCACTAGAGATTTATAATTTGACTATTTTTATTATATTGATTTATAATTTGACTATTTTGGTTATTAACTTTCAAATCCTTCAATTGAAAAATTATTGGGAAAAAAGGCATATTCAATTCAAGAAAAGAGAATTTTGATTTGAAAGCAAGCCGAAGAAGCGAGATACAAAGTTAGGCTGTACATTGTATGATTTGAAAAAATATTAAAAATTACATTGTACAAAAAATATGTCTGTGCGACATTCACTCTTCTTCCTTTAACTCGCTGATTAGCTAGACACACGTCCTTAATAATACGTACGTATTAAATTTCAGCTTTCTATCTTCAAAGTTGTAGAAGTTTTGTAAACAGACACACGGACAGACGGACGGACGGACGGACGGACGGACGGACGGACGGACAGAGTGAAACTAATAAGCACTTTTTTCAAAAAATTTTTTGGAAAAGTGCTAAAAAACAAAGAATGTAATTCATTAATAATAACGAAAAAACAAATGAAGGCAAAAGTTCAAAAATTATTTATGTAAGAATTTATTTTATGCGACAAAACAAAAAACACGACTACTTTAAGAAACAGGTAGACAAGCCAAGGAAGTTCGAAGCTCAACTTAAATACATCGAAGGCAATAGAAACTCCAACTTTTTGGTATTTAATAGATCCAAGAGGCTTTATGCGGTTAAAGACGTCAAGCGGGATTGACATTTTTTTGGTATTGAAATTTTACCTTGATTTTAATTATAGTATTATATCTATTTTTCTTTATTTCTTTCTTGAAATAAAAACAAATTTTCTTTTATGCACAAATAGTTTTTGACGCTAAAAAGAATGCATAAGTAATTTTTGATATTTTGTTTTTGTATGTAATTTGAGTAATAAAAAGGAATTTTTTTGTTACAATTCTTTAGTTTTTCTATTCATTTAATAATATACATATGTACTTAAATATTTGGAATTTGACTAACTTTTGTTTTTATAAAATTAGAACTGAGTACAGAAAGCACTACGGAATAATTTGTCTGTGCCCAGATAATCCTTGGAATAACTGCATAAAGAAATACAATACATATAATATTGTACAAATTATAAAAAGTACATATATTTTAATATACTAATATGAAAAAAGGGAGAAAGAATTTTTACCAATTACTGCTACACTTATCTGTTTAGTCATTGTTAATAAATGTCATTGAGTATCGTATTAAATCTTTTTCTCAAATTAAACTATTACACTCTCATGTTATAGGTTATCAATTTGAGACTTGCGTGTTAAATTATAACAATATATCTAAACAATGCTCTTTTCACATCTTTTCTGTTGCGAACCTTTTGTTATTTTTCTAATATATAAAAAAGTTACACATTTTAATAGTACTCATAGAAAATTCTCCGTACAAAAGTGTTATATTTGACTTTGTTATACTTTCATTTGAAAGTTTTTTGGGAAGCAACGAAAAGGAAAGTACATATAATTTTGACTATAATTTCAGCACCGATTGTCAAAATTTTCAGAAGTCCAACTACTATATTTTACCTATATAGCGTGAAGTTTCCTACTTAAATTAATTTTATTTAATTTTTATACTCTGCACTTCGTGAAGGGTATATTAACTTTGGTATGGAGTTTGTAACTACTTGAAGGAGTCATCTGCGGTGTGGACATATATATATATTCTTGCTCAGCGTAAAATTCTGCGTTGATTTAGACATGTCCGTCTGTCCGTTCGTCCGATCGCACGATAACTCAAAAACGAATAATGCAATCGACATCAAACTTTCACAAGCTTTTTCTTTTGTGCCAAGGACGAGCCCTATTGTTATTGGACTAATTCGGACAACGGGTTCGGGTAGCTGCCATACAACTCAAAGAGTTTATTTTAAATATTTCAAAAACTAATAAAGCTATTAATATAAAATTTTGTATATGTGTCCAATTATATTCTACACACATGCTCTAAAAATTATAATGGGATAGCTGCACCGATTCGGGTGGCTGCCATACAACTCCAACAGCAAATTTTTTATATTCGGAAAAATAATAAAGTCAGATTCATGAAACTTGGCAGTCATGTGTCCAATTATAGGTTAAATATATTTCTGAAGTTTTAGAGGAATTGCTTGACAGGTTCGGGTACCTGCCATACAACTCCAGAAGCTAATTTTAAATATTGGGAAAATAATATAGTCAGATACATGAAACTTGGCAGTTGTGTGTCGAGTTATAGGCCAGATATATCCGTGAAGATAGACCGATTTCACAGGTTCGAGTAATTGCTATACAATAACGAAAGGTGCAGGGTATAATTCAATCGGTTTATACCGAGTGAAACGTTTTTACTTGTTTAATATTCACTTTTCTGAAAAATTTCTACTTTCAAATTTTTGTGGCATTAGAACTTCGGTGACGACTTAAATATCTCGTATTTTTCAGTTAACTACAATTTTTCCTTTCTTGGTGAATTATTAAAGTTATGGTCAATTATTTAGGCCGCTGAAGAACCCCTTTATTGTTACAACGACATCTGCCGGGAACACACTGCAATGAAAGAAGGTCAAAAACATAGGAGCCTTTTAATACCTTTTTCTTGTTTGTTTACTTTATTATCCTGCTTAGAAAAACCACCGAGTTTCAAATACTTTGTATGCAATTTTACATAAATATTAGTTATTTACATAAGTTTTTTTTGCTTCGGCATTAATTAAATGTTTTTATTTACTTTGCTCCATTAAGTTATTAATTTTCAGCTAAAAATCTCAAAAAATCAAAAATAAATATTTTGTTTTTTTTTTATTGTTTTATGTAGGAATAAAAAATCTAACTCTGTTGAAAGTGAAAAATAAAAAATGAGAAAAATACTTTTGTGCGCTGTTGTTTTTAAGATAACATTGGAAAAAAAACTTAGGAAGAAATAAGTTTTTATCTGCCTATAGAGTACCGCTAAAACATCAAAATTTTTATTTTTAAAAACAAAAATAAAACAAAAGAATATTAAAAAAGAACAAAAAAGTTTCACACAACAAACACTATAAACTTTTTCAGCTTCAATATTTATGAAAGAAAAGATTCTCCTTCGTTTAGTTTAGTTACATAATATACGAGTACATACGTATGGGAAAATGGGTTTGAAATTTTTACTAACTTTAACCGCATAGTCAAAATAGCAAACATAAATTTAATGGTTTTGCACTTGTGGTTTATCATTCTTTATAAGTATGCTTCATTTTAAATTTTCAAATTGAAATATTCAAGGATTTATCCATTTTGAACAAGGATTCTATTGTACTTGCATGGTATATTTTCACCTTATTATATACCTAAAAGTAATATAATATTATTTTCAAATTTTTGTAAAATTACATATTTATGTATGCATATATATGTACATTAGTTATAATTTTGATTAAATTAATTTATTTGTAGCCATCATTACTTTATCATTTATATTTAATTAAAAATTGTTATTAGCTGAGGAAAATACAAGATTAGATTCTATGAAAGAACGAGAGTTTTTAAAAAAAATTTTTGAATCTATTTTGTGTTTTTATGGAACTCTTTAAAGCAGTTATGAAAAGTTCCATAAAGACCTTTCAATATTTTTCATATATTTGTTAGAAAATTCAGTGCAAATTTTTCAAGTGCAAAAATCTTAATGATATTTTTGCGAAAATTTCATTTATGAAATTTATTTCAAAAAGCATTTCACATATATAAGGTTTTTTATTTTTTCTCAGTATTAAAAAATTATACAAAAATCATTACAATTCAGTAAAATTTATCATAATTTTCACTAATACACAATAAAAAAAATATCTGTTGTGATCAGCACATAACCGACCGCTGTATGTATGGTCTAGTTTGGCAAAAGTGTGGCAGAATTTTATGAAACTGCAGTTAAAACACATATTTTCAATTTTAAGGATGCCAATAAATTGTTCAATCTGTAAAATAGTAAAAATAAACTCACACATAAAATTTCATCAAAATTGTTCAACCAGCTTAAAATTATAGGTTCAGCCAATCGACTGAGTAATTGGTTTGGCATTCAGCCAATGGCCAATATTCTGGTTTGATTCATACAACTTCAACAGCGGCATGACCATATCTAAGAAAATATTTAAACCACAGTACTGAAATTTTGCAAAAATTAATATGGTAAAATGGCAACTAAAAGTCATAGTCTGTTTCATAGTCAGCTACGAAATATATGTATGTATATTCGTACATAGGATAACAAATTCGTACGGCCATCACAGAGTTGACACGATCAACTCTATTTTTTCTCGTTTTATTTTAAAATAGACAAACATATTTAAGAAACAAGTCTTTCCCTTAAAAGAATTCCAAGTATGTTACGAGGTAGAGGTTTTATAAATTTTTAATACAGCGTAAGCATCTATTATACACAGTAAATATAAACTTAAACTTAAACTTAAGTTTATATTTACTGCGTATAATAATGCTTCAACTTAAGTTTATATGCACTTGTTCTTAGAATTTTTGTATCCAGTAGAGCATTTTGTGGAAATAAAGTAGTAAAATCAGAAATCTAAAAAGAACGATTTATTTTTAATTTTTGTGCAATATACGTACATATACATACATACATATATACATGAAAATTAATTTTATTTTCAGCTTTACAAATTTATTATTTGTTGTCAAAGAATTCGTGTTATTTTTTAATTTTTTCAATATAAAAATCAAAAAATTTTTTAAACTTCCAAAAATTTTTATTGCCCTGTTTATTTAATTAAAAATAACTTTTGTAATTTAATTTACTGAAACAATTTTATCGTGGTATTTTCTAAGCCTTGGATATCAAGACATTTTATGATAATATTAATTTTGCCGGTTATAATTTTTGATCGTATCCATTGAAGTTTATCATTTAAGGCTGCCTGTTTTATATATTTATACTATAACAATCAATATAGTGGAATCCAACTAAAAATATAATTGTACTTATCATTAAACAATTCTAATTTTCCGTTTATCATATTTTTGCAAATATTAAATCAGTTGGCTTATACAGATTTTATTACCCTGATAGTTCAAATAAAAAATGTTTTTGATAGCAATAATAGAGTTTTATTAGTATAAAGCTATAATATTTAATCTTATATTGGGTAATAAATATTAAATCGAAACAAATTTCCTTTTAAAAAATTTGATTATTTGATTATATTTCATGAAAATGCAATATAAACAATATACCGCATGTTCCATTATGAATAAACTATATAAACACATTAAAATAACAGAAAACCAACTACGGCAGCTACTCGAACCAGTACCCCGATCATATCCCATTTAATTAATGCTCTGGCATTTACTATAATAAATCATTTGTGAAAATTTGATGAAGTTAGCTCAATTAGTTTTTGAGCAACCGTTGAGAGGGATGGACAACAAACAAAGCTAAAACGACTCAGAATTCAACGCTGATCAAAAACATACACTTCAGTCTATATCTTGACCATTATTTCAATAATGATCAAGAATATAGACTGAATAATGATGCACTTTGTTTTACTATATAGTATATACTATAAGCTTAATTGTTTTATTGAATTCAGTCCAGAACTAAATTATTTTTAAACGACAAAGAACATGTTCCACAGTTTAATTTTTCCATTATTCAATGAAAATTTTCTATTGCTAGTTAGAATACAAGCTATAGAAACAATTTACTGTATTCAAACAAAATGAAACTTCTTAATTTGTGTACAAACATCAAGAATGTTATATATACGAGTATTCACCAGAAACTATGAGAAAATACCAGGTTCTTGTATTTATTTATTTTGTAAATTAAACGTTACCCGAAACTGGTTTTTCGCTATTTTTTGAAAATTGTTTTCTGAATTGCAGCACCAATCAATCCTAAATTTTATACAGTTCATAAATATCCCTACAGCTCGATTTAATGGGAATAAAAGAATGTTTCAATTTACTAGAAATAAATTTCTGTATACCTCTTTTCTGTATACCCCTAGCTAATTAAAAAAATTGGTTACTTTGCCGAATTCCGTACTTACCTATGATAAGTATTAATTATGGTACAAAATAGCATGAAGACGTGCCGGTTTCTTTTATTTCAATGTAATAGTACCTCTGATCAATGGGACAGTGGTTATGGCTCCGAACCTCTAAGAAGCGCCTCGAGTTTAAACTCTGGTTAGGTTACTATGATAATTATATTTAATATTATAAATCTTAATATACAATATTATAAACTAAAATATTAATATAAAATTAATGGCTCATGTTCTATAATATTCGATATTGTACACCAACAAAAATAAACAATAAAAAAAATTTTGTAAGGGCTATTATAAGTTGTTCATTTTTTTCGTGTGTTTTTATAGATCCCGTTTTTTAACAACGAGGATCCCCTCGTTGTTAAAAAACTTTTATGATTCTTGTTATCGAAAATTTTAATCTTTTGTGATAGAATTTAGGATTAATTCGCAATGTTTAATACACAAATTTTTATTATTTAATTCTTATATAATTTTATGTTGAGTTGTGTTAAAATTTTTATGTATTGCAACTCGTACAGTTTTCAAATTTATGTGGTTACTTAAAAAAAAAAAAATTAAATAAATTGCTTTTAGTTCTATTCGCCAAACCAGTTTTCACTTAATTTTAATCAGCTTTTTAAAATAGTTACCTTTTTATTAGTAAAGAAAAAGCAATTTTTTATAAGTTTTCACTCCTAATACAACGGAAACTGCAAATTTAAACTACGGTTTAAATTTGATGTAAATGATTTGTATTTATACATACATGAAAGGAAAGAAATGTTATTTCATAATTTTTATATAGATCTTTATACGTACTTTGATGTATAAGATACTAACTTTTATACGGAAGTTTTGGGCCTTAATTTTTTTCAGATATATTGTTTCTCATTTACATAAAAATATTTATGTTTTTGTTTTTGGTTATAAAATTCAACTTCTTTTTTCATAAAAATTTAATTATTTATTGTTGCTTTAGCAGTATTTCTGTTGCCATTTTGATTTTGCATACTGCTTACTGCTTCTTTTGTTTCTATATATTGTTTTTTGCATAAGTAGGGAGCATTAATACAAAAGTATTCTAAAACTGCATATCAAAGGAAAAGCTAGGCTGCCAATGTCAAGACGACATAGAGCGTAACTAACGAGGAATTAAAATTTTCCAAAAAACATTATTTGAAATATTATGTATATAAATATTATATATATAATAATTTGAACGTCTTTAATCATAAGAAAAAACACTAGCATTTTCTATATCGAACCTAGAAATTTTCTGTATAACTTACAGAGAAATAGAGCTCTTATTATTTTAGCAATTCATGTTGAATTGGAATATGATTCGATGATTTTAATTTATAAAGAGAACAACAGATTTTCGAAATCAATTAATTAATGAAATTTCCTGTTTCTATGTTTTTACTTCGTCTTTTTTAGGTGGTTCTTCCTCCCATAATGATGGTTATTAGTCTGGTATAAAGATACATGTTTTGAAAGCCTGTTATTTTCCTATTGCTTTTTTATTGTACGTGTGTATTTTACCTTAATGATGATAATGAAATCTTTCATATTTTATTTTATTGTTAATCATTTTTCTGCACTTACATATATTTTCATTTATGAACAGTTATACTATCTACACCTGTATAAATTATTACTAATATTTGCTATACATATGTATTTACATATATATAGCAAATATTATAGGAATATATAAAAAATATTATAATGTTATAGAACCTTATTGAATCTTAAAAAAGATGTTGTGGTGCGAATATTAATTTTTGTGAAAAATCTCAATTTTTTATTTTATATCAGAATATGCAAATTCTTTAATCAAAGATCTAAATTATTTTATATCACAAATAAACAACTTAGTTGCGTGAGAAAATTATAGTTAAATTTTAAGAAATAAAGGATTGAAGAGCGCCGGATAAATTTTTATATGAAAAAAAAATAACGTGCTTTGAATTGACAATAGTTTATTAAGTACGCGTATTTAAATTGGTTTATGTAAAATTTATTTTTTATAACATTTTTAATTTATTTTTATTACTATTTCAGTTCTAAAATTTCTATACAGATTTTTGCATTTTGAACTTTGCTTATGAAAGGAAAATTCCGTTTATCCAAAATTGCGATTGAAATTTAATAATTCAAGTGATTTTAATTATTTATAAACAATTATTAAAAAAAAAATGATATATGAGAATTTAAGCAATTGCCTTTTTTTTAAATTTAGACCCTTCTATTTTGTTAATGTCGTCACCCTTAAACAATATCGAATATAAATAAACCCAGATGGATTACAATAACAGCAAAAGGCCTTATAAAATGGGAAACAAAAAATTCAATAGGGGTAATGTCGAACAAATTCTATGGTATATAAGGGAAATAATGTGTTCTATATATTTTAGTACTTTTGTTCTATATTGTGTCTTAGTTTATTACTATAAAATAAAACATCAAGTGTTTTGTTACCAGAGGATTATAGGTATAACATCGAGTCTTTACGTTTATTGTGTAGTTAAATTTAATATTCAGGGTTGATTTCTAACATACGTATGTACATGTTCCATTTGTTTTTCTTGCACATATACATTTGAGATAAATTTTACACAATATGCAACCAGAAGTGACAGATTCATTTTCTTTTTTTTTTTTTTGAAAACGCGTTAAATAAACAGAAACACTGAAATCAGATGTGATAGAACATTTACATTTTGGCATAATTGAAAATTAGAAATAGACACAGGATATATAGCCATAAGTTTGCGTTTTTGATTATTGACTAATACCAATAGAGCCAGTTAAATAACTGAATATATTTTTATTCTTTGGGGGTTTAAGTTGAGAAGAGAATTATTAAGATAATGATTTTGTGAAACTGGGCATTTGTTTATCTACTTAAACTCTCAGCAGGTGATTAAAAATGTTAGTAAGATTTTTATTGTAAAAAAGTGTAACTATAAGATAATCTTTATTTTTATTTAGAAAAAGTAAAAGCTAACTTTGCTTATTATTCTTCTTAGCTAAAACAGGTTTTAAGTAAAAGTTAACAACGAAAGCCTAAAAATAAGAGATGTATAATAAAAAAGTTTGAAAGAAAATAGTAGCGGTTGGAAGATGTATGTACTCAGTTTTTCGTCTTGCAATTTTATAAATAATTGTTAAATTAGTTTTCGTAATTTTGAAAATTATTTTTTTGAATAATAAGTATTTAAAAGTAGAATATTTTTGCAATTAATTTAGTATTATTTTTTTTTTAAATTCAATTTATCAAAATATTCAATTTAATTTTAATTAAGTTAAGATACTTTCCCTTCAAAATTAAAAATACACAATAATGTTTTTTTCTTTCAGTTAAAGCAATTGTTAGATGCATAAGCACACAAAATCACCCACTGTAAAACAAATAAATTATATCCATGTGTATCTCTGAATAATAATAATAATGATAATAATGAAAATCATTCTTATTTAAAGCAATTATTACCGTTATGACTTTTAACACAAGCTGGACTGAAAATTACACTCCCCTAAATATTTTAAAGAAGGTTTGTGATTTTGATTGAATTTTTTTGAGGGAACGGCAGCAAAAGTAGCGTTGAAGAAAATTTAAGCAGGAAATAATTTAATTGATAATTTTTATGATATTTTTAAAATGCAATAAATATTTTATTAATTCAGCAAATAGATTAATTTGATTTCCATTGGAAAACTATCTATATTTTTAAAAATTGCGACTATAAACTTCGTCTTGTGGTGGGTAAAATGTAGACGGCCAATTTTCTTTTTAAAATTTTCGAGATTAATACTGCAGTATTGTTAAATAGTAAAAGGCTTGAATCAAAATAATTTTATGCCTAAAGAGTTTTTAAAATTTAAAAGAGATAAATTAGTAGGAAAATAAATTAGAGACTTTAAATTATAAAAAAAAAAACAATTATTTTCTAAAATTGTATTGTGGAATTATTTACTTTTCAAATTTTATTCCCATTTATTTTGCAAACCGTAACTTTAACAGTAAATTTTTGCAAAATCAGGTTCTAGAAATCTTGAAAAATTTTGAATAGCTGTTAATATTTTAAAAAAATCAGGCTTTTAAACTCAAAGTTTTGTGAAGTTCGTAATGCTTAATAATCGTTCGCAATGTTCTTAACAGCTGTAGCCACCATTCAAACACTTATCTAAAAGTACCTGTCTGACGCACCCAAGTTATAGGCATATATAAATATATTTGTAAAAGGTATTTTGAAATGCTTAAAATAAACCAATTTTCAGGTTTTCAGTTTTGCTCAATTTTTACTTAATTATTTTTGTTAAGGTGACTTTGAAAGATCTGTTAAATTAAATGTAATTAATTCATTAATTTATTTTATGAAATTAATTTGAATTAATTTCAAACATATTTGAGTGGCGGAGTAACTCGTCTAAGGTGGTCGATGGTGAAATAACTATCTACTTTTGTAACTATTGAAAAACCATAAAAACGACACTTTGACTGTGTTACGTATCCAGCACCATAATTATAACAAAATTTTAAATCATTATACATAAATAAAAAGGAACACACGGAATTTTCGAAAGCTACAATTAAAATGAAACACCGAGTGTTATTTGATGCCCAACTGATATCAATGTATGTTTATGTGACATGGATATGTATTTCCAAATAATGAATATAATTTTTGAATGGTAAACGAACAAAAAAAGAAAAATGTCATTCGCGAAAATAATAACAAAAAAAATGCATAATAAGGAAAACCAAGGATTTAAAACGCTCCATTTATTTTGGTGTGTGCAGAAACAGATGTTTTATTTACATGAAGGATTTGCAAGCAATAATAGTAGAGGGAAAAGTATTCAAAAGAAGAAAATCTGTAAAAAATTAAATTTGAAACTTTTGACCAAGTTTTTTTTTATAGCACGAAAAGTGAAAGTATGTGTGTACATATATTAACAGTATATGATACTGCGATATGAAGCGAATATACATTTTGTAAAGCGATATTAGCATTATATTATAATTTTTTGTCGACGAGTAACAAAAACTGAAAACTTACGTATCTCAAGGATTTATGTATTCTAATATATATTGAAAAGAACTTCAGCAGTACCTAAGTACACACATTCAGATATTTCTGCAATTCAAAATAAATATTGAACTGAAAACCGTTTGAAAAATTACTCTCAAATAAAATTTTGAACTATATGTTGAAATTTTTTGGAATTAAAGCTCTGCAAGAAATATACTTCTAAAAGATATTAATAAATGCCAAAAATATTCAAATTATTCTACAATTTATCGCATAAAATCAAAGGATGCACATCTTTTTCTTTTTCAAAAAAAAACCACCAAATTCAAATAGGATTATTGCAACGGACAATTTGGAGAGCAGTTTTTACAGATCTAGTTTATTCATCGTCAAAAAATCGTCAGAGGATTTATACTTGATAAGAAACTCTGGCAATAGCATTTGACAACGAACTCCATAAGAAAACTAATAAAGTTTGGTCAAATCCATGGTTTGTATTGTAGCACTTTTCCCTTCAACAAGTGAAAATACTGCTTTTAAATACAGTCTATGTATACCTACCACACTATTAAAAATTATTTTCATTCATATACGAAATTATTTCTAGGATTTCGTATATTTAGGATGAACGATTTATGCAGTCTTTGAAATAAAGCAAAAATTAATTTAAAAAGAGGTTACATAATGCTCGATTTTAAGGGTTAATTTCGTGAGTTAAGAAAAATAGTTATACTTTTTAATGTTATGGAATTTATCGTTAGCTTTTTGCGTTTATTTGAAATATAAGGCGTCAAAAATTCAAATTTTACAAATTTCAACAGACGATAACTTGAAAGGTGGTGCAAATAATAAAAAAATTCTCCTAACGAAATAAACTATTTATTAGTATCTAAAAGCTGCTAAAATTTAAGGCTTCTATAACCGGGGGTCTAAAAGAAAAACGAGATAAAAAATTTGGAAAAAACGGATTTTAGATAACGGTACATTTTAACGGCCATTTTGTTTTAAAGTTTAACTATAGTATACCGCGCTAGGGGAAACAAGCCACTGAACTTTAAGAATAAAGATATATAAAAATAAGTTCTTCTGAAAAAATCTACATTTGATAATATGCTCAATCATAATTTATTTTTGCAAATTGATGCCTTTCTATAATACAACCAAATTTTTTTGCAATTTTAAACGTAAATCCTCGAATTTTTTCTTTAAAAGTTACCAGTTTTCCAAGGTACAAGCGAATATTATGTGATTGATTAAATATTTTTTTACAAAATTAGGTATATGTATATACTTTCAGTACAGATGTAATAAATTTTTAAAACAAACTTCATACTTGAAAGGAAAACATACTCAAAACAAGACGATATATTATATCGTATTAAATTTTAGAGTTTGGTAAAAAATTAAGAATGGTTTGAACTGACACAATTTAATTACATGATTTTTTAAATAAAGTCAGTTCTCTTCGTTGAAATGCCTTTCATATGAACTTGTATGCACGTTATGTAGTCTGTGACATCCATTTTGATAAAGAAAATATAAAACTAGTAATATCAAGTGACCCAAGTTGAAAATCAAAGTTTTTGATATTTTCGTTTTAACAAAATAGATGCTTCCATAGCTAGGTTAAGTATAAATTGTTTAAAATTTATAAAGAATAAAATTATAAAAAACAAATTTTATAACAAGAATTGATGACTTCTAATAAAAGTCCAAATTTATGATTAAATATATTGGGTATAATCTGAAAGTAATCGAAATGTTAATGCAAAGTTTTTTAAATGGAAGCTGAGAAGTAAATAATTTATTATTTTAACTCAATAACTAATAATATTAATATTTTTAAATGTTCCATTATAATTATTTAAAATCTATAAAACCTAATTTGATTTTGAAAAATAATCTACAAAACATAATTGAAATTAAAAAAATTTTTTAATATATTTTCAGTTGTTAATAATTTTAATATTACACAACACCTTTTCAAAATAAAAGGAAAGGATTTAGAAAGTGTCCAAAAATTTTCAATATAGCATCACATCAATATAGCATCAGAAACTTTTTTTTGCATCGACGCTGCATTGTTGCACATTTTTGATTACTTTCCGATTATACCCATTATTTTTGTAAAACAACAAGACTGTTTTATAAGCATTATAAAAGCTGCCTTTTTTATGTAAACTTTGCAATTACGTTTGGAAGCCACGGAGTGTGTACCAGTTTGTATTTTCATATACCTACATTATATGTGATACGTATATTTGAGTTTCATATTGTCAAAAAAAGTTTTCAATACTCACACTAAAATTTTCTACGATTTTCAAATTATAAAAAGCTAATTTTTAATACACGGTAAAAATGTAAATTCTCCAGTTAAAAAAATCTGGTTGCTTTTATTTGACAAAGTATTGTAAAAGTTATGTGTTAATATTCTGGATATCTTTTAAATTTTTTTCTTTAAAATTTTTTTAATAAATTTTTAAAAAAGTGTATTTTTCAAAGATTAAGAAGAAAATAAAAAATTTTACAGTCTATTCGAACTATTTTTTGGCTGATTTAGAGTTTTTGGGGTCGTCTCTGATATTACACTTTTTTCTATTCGTTTCGTCGTTAAAAAAGCCTTGTTTTCAGTAAATTTTTTATTCTGCATCTGCCCGTTTAAAATGAATGCATGTGCAGATTCATATGTGTACATGTATTCATTTTATGTAGATGAAATTAATGGTACTTTTTTATTGAGCTACAATAGTTTTATATGTATGTAT
The DNA here is from genome assembly GCF_029603195.1 of Condylostylus longicornis. Classification (NCBI taxonomy): domain Eukaryota; kingdom Metazoa; phylum Arthropoda; class Insecta; order Diptera; family Dolichopodidae; genus Condylostylus; species Condylostylus longicornis. The sequence continues at coordinate 48,210 of NW_026578107.1, forward strand.
CTATGTTTATAAATACGTATGTATTTCAAAATACTATTCCGTAAATTATTTCCTTTAGTTTCACCAAATTTAATATTAAAAGTTTTATGTACGTAAAGTTTTATATAAAGTTATAGCACCAAACTAGAGGAAACACTCAGAGTAGGTGAGTCCCAAACAATTTTATTGAATTTCTTTAATTTCATCCCGAAAAATTGTTCTATTATATTCAGAACATTACTGAATCATTAATTGTACTCTTTTTTTTAATTTCTTAAAAAAACTGAATGTGTTATAAAGTTTGAATTTCCTTCCTTATATTGTTTTGGACTTAGTTTTACTGTATAAAAATAAGTATTTCAAAAACAATGAAAAAATTTATTCAAAACAAATTTTTAATAATAATTATTTAAATTATATTGAATCAAAATATATAAAAACTAATAAACCTTGAATTTTATCAATATACCGAGTTTGTTGTGAGTCACAAGATAAGACTGTTTAAGCACTTGTAAAAATTGAAATAATACATAATTTTCAAAAATTTTTGTAAAAAAATTTTACGCGCAGAAATTTCTTGATAAAAGCTCATAAATACCTTTTAAGGCACACATTCTTAATTCTCACTCTTTATTTGAGTAGATTTAGCACTGAGCATGACCATTTTAACACGCCCAAATTTCTTATACACTATACTTAAAAAATATATAAATGTAAAGAAAACCCTTTCAAAGTATATTGGCAAACATGAAATTTGAAGCCCTCTCAAATTCTCAAGTAAGAAAGAGATATATATATTATATCCACATATGCTTGCATATAATTTGTTAATTTATTGTTGTATTTGTATATACTTTTATTAAAGACTGCATATGTGTATCAGCCTCTTAGGCAAAGCCAAGAGATTTTGTGATAAATACAAAATTAAACAAATATGTGTGCATTAGTTTTGACTGTGTTTGTGTTTATTTATTATTGGAAGTGTAGGTTTAATAGGGCGAAAATTGGAAGTTTGTTTGCAGTTTATTAAAATTATAATAAAAAAAAAATAATTTCACATATGTGTGTGCGTTTCAAATTTCCAGTTCACTACAGTTTCATATATTTTAACTAACCCAATTGAAAAAAAATAATTGAGTCCATATACATTCCGTTATTAAGTTATAACAGCTAACAGTTCCAGAATTTGTATAGCGGCTTTATTATTGTAGGTGCTGCGTAGTTGTGTGTTAGGTAGGTTGATTATTCTTTTGTTTTGTTTGACGCTTCATGTTACAAATATCTGTAACCATTTTGGAAAGGTGAGTAAATTTTGTATGACCAGCCGTACTCAATGCTGCTTTAATTTGCCATTGTGTTACCAAAAACAAAGTGCAACAGGCTTTTCTTGATATATTTCGTTCTTATACCTAATGTTATAATTTTTTCGTGTATATAATTATGCATGGATGTACCAAAGTATATCTACTAAAGAACTGGTTCGACTCGTTCCATTCCGTTAGTTTTCGTTTGCTTACCACTTCCAAATTCTCAAAATATTCCATTTTTATTGAAAAATAGATGATAATAGGAGTTGTGTAGGCAAGAAAGAAACTAAATATTGAAAACAAACGAGAATATCAAAAACATCGAACTGAAATAAAATTAAATTGATAACAACAAAATTTATTTTTCATATTTTATTTTTCATTTCATGAAAGTTAGGTAAAAAAATTAAAATGTATGGAAGCAATAGATATCAGTTTAGAATTTCATGCATTGTTGTGTTGTATATGTGAATGCACAATTGCATGTACATGGTACAGTAGATGCACAGTATCAGGTAGTGATATAGAAATAAAGCAACTTATGAAGAAAAAAATGTGTAATGTAATGTTACTAATTCATACTTTCTGAAATATATTACTTATAAGTACGTATTATATATATTCATAGGAAATTATGTGTTTTAAATTTATAAAGATAAGATTGAAATAAAAATATATTTATAAATACTTGATATGTATATATTTATATCAAATATAATATATAATATAAATATATATTTATATATTAATGGTATAAATATATATTATGGGTATAATATATACTGACAATATTATTAATTAAAAATTTAAATTTTTTTCAATTTTATTCGTCTTTTTAATATTTATTTTTATTACTTTTTTAATTTATATTATTTAAATCATAATTTTTTTTTTATTTTAATACCCAAATTTAATAATAATATTTATTTTAAATCGTTTCGCTTTAATAATATGGAAACACCATTTTTGCCACCTTGTACTGAAATGAATTACAGAAATGAAACTCACAATTCTTCATATTTTTTCCTAAAAAATATAAACTCCCGTTTTTAAAAATGCATTATAAAAAAACAGATATCTATTGCGTACTCTTTCCATCCCCCAAAAATTCGTATATGCATAAAAATGGAATTAATAAGGGATACTGCTTACCTCTTTTAGCAAAGAGAATTTTCATACACAAAAATTGGTGAGTGATTGCATTAGTGTAATGTAGACGGAGAGTCGCACTATTTCTTAAATAGATATACTTTGGTATGTACTATCTATATATACTTACAAATATAATTATTATGTATGTACATATTAATCCATATAAACACACATTTGCAATTATAATAAACTAGTTTCAGAAATTGAAATAGAGTTGAGAGAGCGGGAATAGAGAGTTGTAACTTCTCTGTAGAGAATAGGGCAATTCTTTTCTTCCAGAAATCCCGGAAAATACCTTAAAATAAACTTTTGTTCATGTAATTTAATATACTTTCTCAAATTCTTTTAATTATTATACTTATGATTGTATTATAAGAATTTTCTTCTTATTATAATTTTTATTTCTACAAACATTTAACTCTCCACGAAAATAGAAAATACTGGTAGATCATCATAAAATACTAAACTCCACCAGTCAAGGTTCATTCAATTATTTTAAAGCTATATTTGTCTAATCATATTATATTTAATTTGTATTTCAATACTGACGTGAATCACTTTTGGCTAGTATGAATCACTTTAAGGTCAATAAATTTCGAGAGCTCACTTAGAATACGAGTATACATATGCTGCATTTGATTTCATTCATTTCCACTCATTTGAATGAGTTAGGGTAGCATAAAATACACGCATACACAAATATATTTTTCAAGAAAAAAACAATATTTCAGAGTTTTTGAAAATTTGTTTTTTTTGAAGTTGTATTTAATAATGGCAATTATGGGGTACAAGTGTGAACATGTTTTAATTAGGTACAAAGGTACATACTGCAACTAATTTTTATTAATAACAAGTAAAAACCGTTGGTATAAACTTTGCCCGAATTACACTCAGCATCTTGATAAATTTGTTTTTGAAATCTCTAGAATTAGCTCTCATTGTGAATCTAACTTTATTGTTTTTCCAAATATTTAAAATTTGCTTTTGGAGTTGTATGGCAACCATCCGAACCTGTCAAATCTACCTTCTATTGGAAACATGACTGTCAAGTTTCATGAATCTAGCTTTATTATTTTTACGAATATATATAATTAGCATTTGGAGTTGTATGGCAGCCACCCTGTAGTGCAGTTGCATTAAAATTTTCAGAACATATGTAAAATGTAATTGAATTCAAGACACCTTTGCAAAATTTGATATTAATATGGCCCGAATTGGTCCAATTACTATGGTAGCCGTGCTTGGTAGAAAAGAAACAACTTATGAAAATTTGGTGCCGATTGCACTATTCGTTTTTGAGTTATCGTACGATCAGACGAGCGGTCGGATATGTCTACGTCAACGCAGAACTTCACGTTGAACCAGAATAAATATACATGTCCATACCGGAGACGACTCCTTCAAGTGGTTACAAACTTTTTACCAAAGTGAATATTCTCTTCACGATGGTGCAGACTGTAAAAACATGTACAAATATGTATGTATATTCAAACATCCCTGTGTCTACAGTAAGGATTCATGTGTTTTTCCAAAGACATCTTTGTTCTCAAGACTCTGAAATCACAAACATCTTCGTGGGAATTTATATTTTTTTCCTGAAACAGGAAAATGACTGAAAGTTCACCGTTTCGAAAAGGGGGCATTAGCCAAGTAGTTATTAATATTACACTACCAAAACAATATGGCTCAAAATAGATATAAATATAAATGTAAGAAAAAATAAAACAAAAGTTTTAAATGAAGATACAAACACGATATCAAATAGATACTCGTAACTTAGAGTTAATCACATCGCATAAAGATTGGCTTATTATTAATGAAGTCAGCCATTAATTTTTTTTTCTTTTTATTGCCTCTAAATCGACTGTGATAGAGACCTATTGTGGAACAATTTCACTTTTTTCTATGTCTTTGTTTGTAAATTGTTTTTTATTTAACATTTTTTTAAATTTAAGAATAATGCTTGGGTTTGAAAGAAATGCAGCGAATCAACATATTTTTCATTCCACCACAATTTCAGGGATATATTTGACCTGAAATTGGACACAGGACTGCCAAGTTTCATAAATCTAACTTTCTTATTTTTACAATTAATTAAAATTTGCTTTTGGAGATGTATGACAGCTACCCGAACCTGTTAAATCATTCCAATAAAACTTCAGGAATATATGTGACCTTCTATTGTATATTTAGAAATGTAGAATTTTCTAATGGATTCAAGTTTCATACAATTACTTTCCATTCATACCGTTACGTTTGACAGCAACTTTCAAAATTTTGCGATGAAATAAAAATGATAAAATATATATAGTTTGTGGACAGGTTTTTTGTTTATTTTTAAAGTTGCCATTAATTGCAAGCTGTTTTGAATGACAAAATTTTAAATCTTAATTTGTGAAGCAACATTTACTTCACTAATTTTGTATTAAACGCATGTTTTTGTAGAAATTCATAGAAAATTTGTCTGCTAAATTTATCTAAAATTACATTTTAATAAGAGAATAGTTTTAAGACCTTTTCATTGCTTTGAAATCAAAATTCATATGTATATGTATGTATTCGATGTGGGGAATTCCCCAACTTTTATTACTAGGGTTAGAGGAAAGGTATTCGATCTCTGGGATATTTAGTACATGACTGGAGGATATCAGAACGGGTTTCTATGTCGAACCATAAGATCATCCGATTTAGTTTGGGGAGCTAATGGAGGAGAAGTCCTCCTTCAGAAGCGAGAAGGGATCTGGGATAGGTATAGGGAAAAATTGATCATTTACAACAAAGAGATCCGTAGGGCCAGGCGTAGAAGCTTCTGATCCTTTTGCGAAGGCATAGCGAAAACGCCGGCTCCTGCTAGGCTATTTAGGGCGTTGGCAAAGGAAAACGCTGTGAACTCGGCATCTCTGAGGAGGCCGGATGGTGGTTATACGGAGCAAAAAGCTCTTCTTCTTTTTTCCTGGCGGTAACTTTGGCCAAAATTAGATGACATAAGGAAAAGAGGAAACTTAGAATGTTTGCATAGACTTCCATGCGTCTGCATCACTGGGGCTATGAAGACACGTTCAACCACGGCAATGGAGGTGATATTGGAACTAGCGCCACTGTATCTTGGCATGTTGGCAGCGAAGGCGGCCATTCTAAGGTTGGGAAGGTTGAGATGGGAGTGCTCGGAGGAGGGAATCAGGAGCGTCTCTCCGGCTAGCCCCCGCTCCTCAAATTTACCAGGGTTGATATGGTTAGAAGATATAACTTCGAGAAAAACTTCACCTTCTGTTGCTAATCGACTAATGGAAGGAAGATTTTTCGGGCTACCCGGTCGGGTCACATGCCATCGTGTGTCAAAGACCAGTGAGGGGATGGGCGCGGGTGTTTTTGGGCCAACAACCAATTTTTCCGAAACCATGGGGACGGGCACTTTAAACTTGAAACACGATACCGCGGACAAGAAATATTGTTCATTTCGGATAATCAGGTTGTTATTACCGCGCTGAGCTCTTTTTTAGTATCCTCTGAGGTAGTATGAGGCTGTCTTGAGAAGCTTAACAAATAGGGTCACTAACAAATAGATTCAACTGGGTCACACTGTGTTGGGTGCCTGAACATATGGGCGTAGACGGCCGACGCGTTGGCAAGAAGGGGGTAAGCACACCTAACCTTGGGCCACAATCCTACTGCGGAGTCGGACCACATACGATTCGAGGAGAATTAAGGAAAGAAATATAGAGGCGGCGTTCGAAGCGCTGGAGGTGTCTTCCAGGGTTTCGAGAGCTAAGAAGCTTCTGGGAAATTAGAATTAGAAAGCCTGGCCTAAAAAGTGAAAATGTTTGCAGGTTTTGCGGGCGCTCAGATGAGGAGTTGTTGCCGCATCTTCTGAGGGAATGCGCGCGAGAAGGGAGGAACTGGCGAACTATGTGCTCACTCCAGCGTTGTTGCGGTCTACCGGCCCTTCAAAATTGCTCGAATTCATCAGGAGATTGGGTCTCGAGGGAGTGTTGTAGGGCTTTGTCCCGTACCTAGTTGAGGGGCACCAATAGATCTATATTTTCTGGTCGCGGTGCTCTGTTACAACCTACAATATGTATGTATATTTATTAATTATAAGTTCAAAATTTAAAAATATTTATATAAATAATTTAAAAAATATTTAATTTAAAAATATTAAAATTATTTTATTAATATAAATTGTACATATACACGTATGTATACATAAATTATTAAAGGGCATATATAATTGTTCAAGTGTTATTTTAAAAACCTATGACATTATTTGTTTAGTATTTACATATTATGTTAATTATTTTATCAAAATTCACACCAAAAACGTTTGGAATATACATATGAAGCGTGATAAAAATGTTTTTCACACTGTTTTATTTTTAATTGAAGAGTAACTTTTCAGTTTTCCATTGCGTATTAGTTTGTTTAAATCGGTTAATAATAATGAAAGTTATAGTCGCGTTTTAAGTTGATACATCTTATTGTCGAAACCAAAAATTTTCAACTGGGATTTTGGGAGTTAAGTATTTAATTGCGGCCTCACCCCAGGAACGATGTTTTTCATAAAATTGTACCTCCTTTCTGCCCCACAAGGAGATCATACCACGTTACAGGTTTGCGCTGCATAATATATGTGCATAAAATATGTATATGTGAAATATATTCGTATGTAGATTTTTTTGGTTAATTTAATGTTTTTCACCTATAAATTATCAAAAAGTAGTTTAAAATTAAATTTAAGGACTCGATATTAAAGGACTCGATAGAACTTAAGATAATCCATCATGTGTTTATTACAACTAAACGACATCTCCGCAATGGCTAAAATGAGATTTTTCATCCAAGAAAATAATAAAAGTTTATAAATTTCGATGTTAAAAAATATATGTATATTAAAAAGGATATACTATACCTTTTTATATACTATATACATTTACATAGAAAGCAGCCACACAGTTTTTGTTTTGGTTATACAATAAACAGATTTTGAAAGGGCTAATAGGGTTTAAGAAAAACACTCCACATTATTTCGTTATTCATAGAATTTCGCAAATTGAAGCATTCGAGCTTTGGATACTTCAAAAAATTTTTTTTCAAAATTTTTTCCTGCCACTTGTATTGAGATGAACAATAGTGGCAACGGTGATTCTGTAATTCTTTTTAATGCCATTTTGAACAATTTTAAAACATGTGCAATTTCGTAATATTCCGAAAATTCATTGTAATGAATGAGAAAAATTTATTCAGTATTTTAATTTCTACTACAAATACATCAGAGGGCACAAATTCTGGAAAAAATTAACCTTGGAAAATTGTGAACATAATTTATGTTACAATCCCGGAAAAGGCAGGTTAAGCTGTCCGACTACTAATTTTTTTTTTTAGAACACATATTTCAAATATTTTTGTTTTTATGAATAGATCAGCCTGTTCATTAGCCTGGATGGAATTCTTCAATCGAATATGTCGTTGTTGGTTTATTGAAAATTTTTGGGGTTTAAATAGATGAATTTTGTGATACCATATTACCTATGATAACTGCGCTTGCAGATTGCTTGCAAAAATACTTTAAACAAGGAGATGTCAACTGATATGCAAACGGTGTTTTTAAGAAAGTTTAAGAGAAAAGTGTAAATTAATTTTTTGGTTTTCTAATCTGAAAGTCTCTAGTTCGCGCTAAGCGAACTTTTAATGTAAAAATTTACAATAGAATCCTATGGAACTCTATTGCAAAAAAACAGTCAAAAATGATCAAAGAACCATCCCTGAAATTATTTCCTTATGCGAAACACCCTGTATATCGTATTTATTGACTGACAGATTGTGTAAGATGTGTGAAGTACATCAATAACAGAAATTTGTTATCCTGTTCACATTAACATTGTAGAAATACTGTAAAATTGGCATATGATAATGAAGAGCCGAAATCGCATGGCATTAATTAATCATTTTAAATAATGTTATATTATAAATGCGTTTTTATTCTATTAATTGTCTAATTAATGCCAAAAAGATATACATATATCTATCAGGCCTCCAAGCTGAAAATATTTTCCGAAATTTTGAATCGGAAAAAAATACAAAAACAATTCTTAATGTTTTATGTCTTCAAAGTATGCCGATTGAAATATTTTTTTATTTTTTTTTTTGTGAAATTTTTGAGTATTCGTTATAATTTTCATTTTATTTAGTACGATTTTAAAAGCCATCTAGATCATAATTATTTTTTTTATTTTTGCTTTTTTCTTCAATTTCTTTTTAAATTCTATTTCTTACTCAAAAATTTTATTCTGTAATTCAGTACCCTTCCATTTAGAAGACAAGAAAGATTGTCTGCGCTAAAAATTGTAATTTTTTTTTTCTAAATGCATTTTTCAGATGGAATTTACCAAACGATTTTTTTGAAATTTAAATTTTAAATTTAGAAAAATATGTATGTAGAATCAGTAGAGCCAAAAACATTGGTCAATTTCCTTCACGCAAATAAATACCGACACACCTTCCATTTAAGCTCCATATAAATTTGGAATTTATTTTTTATTTTCTCCCTGAGCTTGATGGCCTGTAGATATATATAGAGTTAGTCTAATCTAAATACAAAATCTAAATAATTTAAGTTTCAAAACGTTCTTCATAAAGTAATGGAATAAGCACTTTCGATGTCAAACAAATTAGTAAAAGTTATGACGGAATCGGAAATCTATATTACAGCCTCCTGAAATAAAACGATTTTGAATTCATTTATTTTTTGTTACCAAATTTAATGATTTAATTGATTTTATGACATTTACTTTTAAACAGTAGAATTAATTTTAACATAGCTATTTACGTAAATATTTTTGTGTTTCTTACTATAAAATTGAAATGCCTATCAAATTTTATCAAAAGTATTATTGACATTACATACATACCCAAATCTAAGGTTAAGAGTCTGATTGTGCATCTCTCTATTTAACTCGCTAAATGAAATGAAAGTGATTAATTACCATGTTATATTTGTATAATTTGTATAATTTTCGAGTGCGAAGATATGTTCCATATTGCGGTTTTTCTAAAATGAGTACAAAATCTATTCACTTTGAAGGTGCAACGTTCAGTCTATAATTTGAGAAAAAAATTCAAAAACCCAATGTACAAAATGAGTAATCTTATTGGAAAAATGAAATATCCATTAAAACAACGGAGAATTCTGATTTGGAAGTGAATGAAAAGTAAGACGAAAAAATTAGTCTTTTTAGGTTTTTTATTTTTTAAAAAACCAAAACTTTCTAATTTCTAAAATTGGACACCAGACAAAGTCTGATGTCAAACAGGTTTTACATACGTAGACTTTGTCGTATATATAAACAGTTGCTTACTCATGTTCTGTGTTTCATAAATATTTAATTATTTAATAAAACTTTAGTATGTAAAGTTACATTATTAAGGATCAAATCGTAAATTTTATAAAATTTGACATTAAAACAAATAAAAACGTTTCAGTCGATATAAACCGATTGAATTATACCCTGCACTTTTCATTGCTGTACGGAAATTGCTCGAACTTGTGAAACCTTTCTATAGAAGCTTTATGGATATGTCTGACCTATAATTGTACACACGACTGCCAAGTTTCATGAATCTGATTTTATTGTTTTTCCAATTTATTAAAAATTAGCTTTTGAAGTTGTATATGGGAGCCACCCGAACCGGTCCAGGGATCCGATTAAAATTTTTGGGACATATGTAGAATATAATTGGATACACGTATACAAAATTTTGTATTTATACCTTTATTAGTTTTTGAAATATTTGTGGTAAACCCTTTGAGTTGCATGGCAGCTACCTGAATCCGATGTCCGAAATGGACTAATTACAAAAGGATTCGTCCTTGGCACAAAAAAACAACTTGTGAAAGTTTAGCGTCAATTACATTATTCGTTTTTGAGTTATTGTGCGATTTGAAAGACGGCTGGACGGACATAGAATCTTACGCTGAGCCAGAATATATGTGCATATGCATACTGCAGATGACTCCTTTAAGTTGTTACAAACTCCATACCAAAGTAAATATACCCTTCACGAAGGTGCAGGGTATAAAAAGTTTGATAAAAGCTCTTGACATTGTAAACTGCTGATAAATATTCATTATTAAAGTATTCATAACTAAAATAAACAATTCGTAAAGTAGTACAATATTATTAGTAAAGTGCTTAGTTTTGTGTGAAATATCACAAAATCAAGACATACTTTCTAAAATATATACAAAGTAATATTGTAAAAAACGTAAGAAATTATATTAAACAACGTAATATTCAAAAACGTGAGAAAGCTGTAGCATTTTCAAAATTCAATATAAATTACGAAATCTTAATCGTAATATCACGGAAGTTTATATGGACTCAGCTTAACCATATAAAATACATTCTACTAAAGAGTAATTCATTTTGAATGCCTTCTAATTCTAACACGTTTGCCATCTACATATGTATACTCAAATGTGTTTTGTGAAAAATTTTAACAAAATGTCAACAAAATATTAAGCAAGGTTGTATCAAAAATATTTTTGTAATATCACAAAAGTTTTAAGTTTATTATTAATTTTTTAAGACACAACTATTTTCTACTAATTACCCGCAGCAAATATAGTAAAACCGCAAATATTCCATGTTAAAGTTTTCTCGGCTTTCGGTATGTTAATTGTATATTTTTTTTAAACAAAAGCCGGCACTTTATCAATTAATTTTTCTTTTTTAAAATTTATTTGTTTAAAAAAAAACCAAATAAAAAATAAGACACTGAATAGAATATATGTATGTATATTTATATAAATGTACAAAATTTCTACTAAATTTTCATATTACAGTCTATGTATGTGGATATGTACATATATTCACAATGAATTAAAATTATTTTGATTCAACGTTAAGAACTCTCAGTGATACATTTCCTTTGATTAAAATTAACGATTATACGATCTTCTTTAATTAACCTCGAAGATTCACCCTCACATCAGTTAAATGAGAACTTAAAGGGAGTAATCAGTTCTGTATTAATTTTTTCATGTGTAGAAATAATGTATAGAAATTCATTTTTCATATACACACACATATGTATATATATTTAAATATGTATTTATATACATACATACGGCTTGAGAATTCTGATGATCATCGTTTCAAAAACGGACATAGCGAATTCATTATCATTTTATACACATTTTTTTTATACAAAAATGGAATAAACTAATTCTATCGTATTTCAAAAGAAGAGAATTTGTCGTTAATTAAAGAATCAAAATAAAATTGTATTAATTGAAGAAGAAAATAGCCTTTATCTACAATAAAAAGAAAAAAAAAGAACTACATAACAACATAACATTAAATGGAAATTTAGTTTTGTCAAAGTCAAGCATATACAAATAAATATAGAAGAAATATATGTACATACATACATATGTACATTTTAGCCCTGATTATTTCAGTAAAAAAGTATTTTGCTTTAAATTTATTATACTCGTAGCATGTAGCCGCTAATTTATTAACTGATCTGACACGTAATGAGCATAATATGAAAATAATACGAAACACTGGATTTACAAATTTTATGCAGATACTAAAAGCGCCTATATATATGTTAGATATACATATGTAGGCACTTGCTTTATGTGTCAATAACCGTAATGTATTAGAATTTTTAGGATTTTGAGGAGTTGTCTTCTGCTTGATTCCAAAATGTTTTTGCAAAGTTTAGCTAATTAACAATACTCGTAGTTTAAAAAAAATAATTAAACTTACTGCTTTCGGAATCTTTCCTTTTACACCACGAATTTTGGTTTTGTTTTTTCAATAAATATTAGTTATTTGAGTTAGACTTAAATTTAACATTGATTAAGTTCTTTTCTGTTATGTTAATTATGAAAGAAAGAAATACCAAACCCATTCACAAACACCTGAAATGTTTTGTTTAATTTGTTATTGTACATATTTATGTATTTTAGAAATAAAAATGTTGAATTATTGAAAAACAAACACCGTATACCATATTTAGATTTTGCTTTACATTTTATTTTTGAAGTATTTAATAACTTTTAAAATATTGTTGTTGTACATTATGTATACCTGTCATTTAAAATAAGGTATAAAAGAAGTTTGTGCACCATAGTATTATGATGTCACTTTGTTAACTTTTTTATTTTATCATTTAAAAAAAGTATTTTCTCTAAGCAAATAGATGAAAAGAAACTTTTAAAAGTCTCTAACGTCATATTTTTAAAAACCTACATGTATGTTTCTAGGATTCTTAGGGGAATTAAATTCTTTTTAAATTTTCCTATGTTCAAAAGATGTCCCCGTTCAGAAGTTTTTACACATATGTATATCAAATTTTTAAAAATAATTAGATGGCTTGTTTACTGTTCAGTTTTTTTGAAGCTTTTTATTAATTCATTTCTTAATTTTTGTTACGAAAACAAGCTTGAATGTTCTCAGCTTTAATTTGATTTTATTTTTAGCAGTTGGGGTTAAAATTTAAACGAAAGAATAATGAGTTATAACGAAACTCCGGCAAGTATAACGAAACTCCGTCGAATACCTAATTTTCATATATTTTAAAATATCTTACATATTTAAATTTTAAAATATTTTAATAGATAGTAAGAATTATTATTAACCGTTACGGTTTAATTTGATTTTATATTATAGATAATTGTGATTACCAAATGATTTCTTGTATGTCATAAAATTAGGTACACAAGTCAATAAATTTTACTCATTTGCTTTAAGAAACATGTTAATAAAACTATGTCTATTCGTAAGTCTCTTTGTTTTTGGTTTTGTGATTAATTCTTGAGTTATTCCAGAAATTCGAGAAAAGTTGTATTTCCTAAGAAAAATTGCTTATCTGAAGAAGTCTATGAATGTTGTCGACTTTTATTTGAACTTCCTGCGTCGTAATTCATTAGGGACATGTCAAAAAAGTTAGTAATTGTTTGTTTATTATATGATTTTAAAGCAATGCATTACTGTTTTATTTTAGAGTATTGGACTTTTCATGTAATTCAGAGAGTGTTTAAAGTTGGGTTTCCTTGCTTTTTATGATCGACCGCAAAGCGTATTATTTAGTTTAGCAAAAACGCTGCATAAAATTATGAAAATTTCCTTTAAATACTTATCCTTCAAATTTTAAGGACACTAATAAACTTATAGTTAATTACCTATAAAAATGTGAATTTGGTTCGTAGACAGACCAACATCTTGCTAAAAATAGTTTATTTACGATTTCCTAGTATGGGTAATTGGTTTGCACCGAAAGCTCGATATGCAAAATTTGGTATAATCACATAACGTCCCTTATTATATGCGATGCGGATGGGAGTTTTTACTAATCGATGTATTAGAGCAAAAAAATTTCCGATATATAGTTGCAATAAATTGACAATCATATGCTTTTATTTAATAGTTCGAAAATATAAAATGTTTTTTATTCGTAAATTGGAATTTAATAAACAACACACAACAAGAAAAAACTAATTTTTTAAATCAAAATAACATTTCTTTAAATGTCACTTTTAAAATTTTGCTCTACGTTTTTGAGGAGCACATAATGCATTGGTGAAGGAAATTTTGTTTACATATGTATAAATTGTGGTTGTAGCAGTACAAAGCTTTTCTCTGATACATAAGTATATCGACACACAACCATTAATCAGTGAAGGCCCATTTTATAAACATTTGAAAACACAAAATAACTTCCCACAATTTTTAAAATCTATTCATCAAGTACAATGTTACCAGGAATTCTCCAACTCCAGTGTTGAATCACTTTGTGTTTCTCCTATTTTATATTTTGTGTTTCTCCTAGTTATGTATATTATATCAATCTACTTATATGTTATGTGTCTATGTATGTATAATATTTGTATAATATATTTATGCATTTACTATGAGTTGTTATGAAGAAATTTATAGTTAAAAAAATATCAAATATCACTGTAAAACATAACTTAAATAAATTATTAATTCATAAACATATTATGTACAAATATTTACATTTACTTTTATGCATTGGAGACTCAATCTTAATTTACGTTTTTAATATTTTTCTCATAATAATAAAGCTTAAAGTAAAAATCAAATTGCAAACTTCCTATTTTCAGTGCAGCTATATAATCATTCTAAATTTTCGTGCATATTATTTATTTTATTTTCTTTTCGGTCATGTTGTAAAATTACTTTTTATACCCTGCACTTCGTGAAGGGTATATTAACTTTGGTATGGAGTTTGTAACTACTTGAAGGAGTCACCTGCGGTATGGACATATATATATATTCTTGCTCAGCGTAAAATTCTGCGTTGATTTAGACATGTCCGTCCGTCCGTCCGTCCGATCGCACGATAACTCAAAAACGAATAATGCAATCGACACCAAACTTTCACAAGTTGCTTCTTTTGTGCCAAGGACGAACCCTATTGTTATTGGACCAATTCGGACAACGGGTTCGGGTAGCTGCCATACAACTCAAAGAGTTTATTTTAATTATTTCAAAAACTAATAAAGGTACAAATGTAAAATTTTGTATACATGTGTCCAATTATATTCTACATATGCTCTAAAAATTTTAATGAGATAGCTGCACCGGTTCGGGTGGCTGCCATACAACTCCAAAAGCAAATTTTTTATAATCGGCAAAATAATAAAGTCAGATTCATGAAACTTGGCAGTCGTGTGTCCAATTATAGGTCAAAGATATTTCTGAAGTTTTGGTGAAATTGCTTGACAGGTTCGAGTGGCTCCCATACAAGTCCAAAAGCTTATTTTAAATATTTGGAAAAATAACGAAGTTAGATTCATGAAACTTGGCAGTTGTGTGTCCAATTATAGATCAGATATACCTGTGCAGTTTTAGTGGAATTGCTTGACAGGTTCGGGTACCTGCCATACAACTCCAAAAGCTAATTTTAAATATTTGGAAAAATAATAAAGTCAAATTCATGAAACTTGGCAGTTGTGTGTCCAATTATAGATCAGATATATTTGCGAAGTTTTAGTGGAATTGCTTGGCAGGTTCGGGTACCTGCCATACAACTCTAAAAGCTAATTTTAAATATTTGGAAAAAAAATAAAGTCAGATTCATGAAACTTGGTAGTTGTGTGTTCAGTTATAGGTCAGACATATCCGTGAAGTTTCTATAGAATGGTTTCACAGGTTTGAGTAATTGCTATACAACAATGAAAGGTGCAGGGTATAATTCAATCGGTTCATACCGACTGAAACGTTTTTACTTGTTTAGATTAATTTAGATTGTTGAATAAATCAGTTTATGTTGAATTTTCCTTTAGATATACATAAAGTGTGATCTTAAATTCATTGCTATATCAAAAATATCCTTAAGTATACAGTGTACATTATATGTATGTCCGTCAGTTTTTAGCTAGGAAAAAATGTTTTTTTTTTTGGACTGGCTATTTGAAAACAATAATTTAGTGTGATATTTTAGAATATAAGATGATCTGACGTTTGGGTTTGTTTATTCCCAAACTATTTATACTATGTATTTTAATTTTATCATAAATTTATGATTTTTCCATTGACTTTACATAAAATAAAATAACACCAAACGAATTTTTTATATTCTGAAATATTTTACCGTCTTTTAAAATACATATGCATATTATATAAAGATTCATTATTGATAGTAGTGGACTTATATATTTTCTTCAGTTTATATATGACCAGTTTAAATAAGTTTTTCAAAACCTATTAATGTTGTTGCACACAGAGAACTTTTTTAGCAAAATTTTTTTTTATGTACATACTTACTAAAAGACCGAAAAACGACAATTCATGCTTTCAACTACATAGAAACAATTTTATGCATTTCGAAAATTTCCCTGCTTCACTGATATTAACAAATCTCTTTAAATTTTTTTAAAGGGATTTATAAATAAAATTTTTTAGGCTGTTTAGAGATAATTTCAGCTAGAAAGCATTGAGTGTGCTCTTTAGCAGGTTATGTAATGCTGTCAGAATCTACTGTGACTTGTAAATGATTGACTTACATATGAATTAATATACAATATGTATGTATGTTATGATAAATTTCTAAAGATAAGAAATGCGAAGTTTTCATATAAGTTGGTAATTTTCTGGTAACTCTATTATTACTCTGGTATTTTAGCATATTTTGTACGAAATTCTGATGTTTACCGACCGTATTGTGTAAACAATAGGTAGGTTATGTGATGGCAACAAATTTTCGGTGGGATGCACTTCTCCATAGTAGGGAAATGTAAGTAAACTATTTTCAGTAACCTGTCGGTCTGTGTGTGCTCGCGTGTATCTCAAGTTCGGCTGAACCGATCTTGATGAAGTTTTATATGTAAGTTTATTTTCACCATGGCACGGATTGATCAACTTTTGGGATATATTAGGCCTCGGGAACTGCACTTTTAGCGGGCCTGTTTTACATTTTTGAACATTTCAAAGAAAGTATTCAACCTATTTTCTTGAAATTTCATATATAAGCTTTTCTCGATCGTCCGCAAAAATTCCTAACTTTTGGAAGAAATCAGACATCAGCAACTGGAAGTTTACTACGGGCCAAATATACATTTTTGCGTATATAAAGAGAAATAATTGACCGATTTTATTGAAATTTAATACTTGAATTCCTCGTATTAAAACAATGAACATATAAATTTTTTGGAAAGATCAGGGCTCGAAAACTGATTTGCGGGACGATTTTACATTTTTCACCATATCTACGGAACGAATTGATGGAATTTCTTGATATTTAATATTTGTGTTCTGGTTAACTGGCGAGCATTTCTGGGAGTTCGGGTAGCAAAAAGCGAAACTCTACTAAGAGCCAAATTTACATTTTTCTAGATATGTTAACTATAAGCTTACTAATGTCCTAAAAATTGGAAAGAAGTATTTAAAAGACATTTTTATAATATTGTGTAACCCTTTCACTTAACTAGACAATACAAAATGCGGTCGGTTATGTGCTAACCACATCAGATTTTTTTTTTAAGTTTTTCTTTAATTCTTAAATTTTCTTATTTTAATGTAAAACAAGAAAATAGTTTTTAATAAACAACGCTTTTCTTTCAAAATACGTTTCTTAACCACAAAGTTTTATTTTCAGACATAAATATGAGCATACGAGTATGTAAATTTTTTAGTACCCAATTAGTTTGTCAAAAAAATTTGTCATATTAACTATTTTTCGTGTTTAATTATTGTCCACTGCGTATTACAGTACGGAATCAGCAGGCTTAAAATAAGAGGGATATTAAACAAATGAATGAGATGTCTGAATATTTTTTTAAAAATTTCTTTTTATGTAAGATATTTTAATTTATTTAAGTGAGAAAATTATAAAAGAATCTGTTTTAAAATAAAAAGAAGATTTAAAGTGTTTCAGCAAATTTCTAAGACTTTCTTTATACGTAATTACGTCTGCTAACTTTTTTTAGAGAAAATTGGTAATTATTTTTTTCTTTCAGTGGTAACCCTGTTTGTATAGCCCGCATCTCTCATCCTTCTTGATTTTGTCATTGGAAAAATTTAAAACTTTCTTAGTACAACAAATTCCTATTTAGCCATTCCAATTTGTAGGTTTTTCTTGCTAACCCAGCATTTACACGTACAAGTTACTTGCAAGAAAGTTGCAATACATACAAAAATTTTACTAACACATTGAAATATTTCTACTTGCTTGTTTACTTGCAGTTCAACTTGCAAGAAAATTTTGCTGCCAGTAATTTGAGCAAGTAATTTGACATATTCAGAAATTCACAAAAAAAAATTTGTTGTTTTGATTTTTTTTTTTTTTTTAATTTAAAATTTTTGAATTTTGTTTTGAAAAAATTAAACTTAGCAAACTTATGGTTTCTAAAATTTATAAACAATTATTATTGCTAGTTGTTTTCTTCTCAAAGACATTTTCAAAAATTAACTTGCTAAACGCCTACGTCATAATAGCAAGTAATTTGACATTTCGAAAAACTAATTGACAATTAATATTATACAAACTTGCTTGCAAGTAACTTGTATGTGTAAATGCTGGGTAAGTTTATTTATAAGTACATTCGAATATCATTTATGAATTCCTCTTTTGTTTTTAAGTCATTTTATATTTCTTAAAATGATACTAATGCTGTGAGACGCATCTTTGTTTACTAATTTTAACTCATTATTCATAAAAAAGTATTCAAAAACAAAAGTCTAACTCAAATTTATGCCAGGAAATTTTAGAAATAAACCGCTACTTAATTTTTGGCAAACATGTACTGCAAAAAAGTTTTGAAATTTAAACTAAATTTTTTTCCGTGTACTAGAAACATGATTTCCTGAAGAAATAATATTTTCATATAAATGAGTTGATTTGTGTAAAGAATTTCACTTTCTAGTAGATAAGAGATTATATTAGACATGGAGTGCAAATGCACAACGCCCCAGAGGTAGGTCTATTGTGTTCCTCTTCCTCAACCTATCACGCCTAATGTGCTCCCTTAAAACCTTCTTGTGACAAATTTTATATCTCGTGGGGATCGATTCCTTGCAGCTCTCTTGCTGCGAAGGTGAAACTACCAAGAGATTCCTTTCTGCTGTGGACTTCCTCTACTTCCTAATACAGAATTGGCCAGTGCTCTTGCCTTGCAGTGTCCCGAATTTTCTCACTTGGTTCCTACCCATTCGTATTATTTTCCTATATCCTATATTATTATCCCATATTGTAGTTTCGGGAGTTTATGTGTTATATGTAATAACCAAAACAAAATTAAACTTTTTCATTATTATTATTTAAATTAAAATTCACTATTGAAATTACTAATCTATGAGCAATACCCGTGATAAACATGCTTATATAAAAGTATAGAAAAATTAAAAAAAATTCTGAACTTATAAATTAATAATGTTTTTTGTTTTGTTGTAGATATACATATCTACATACGAGTATATAATGTGTGTTTAATACTATATTCTAGATGACGAGGTAAAATGAAATCGTTCAACAAATTTTTATAGGAGTGCTCAAATCATAACCTTTTGAACAATGTTCCAGAGTAAAAACAAATTTAATTTATATATACATATACATATCCATATGTATGTGCATACATTTATGTATATAAAATATACATATAATATACTTATAATAAAATATATATATGTGTAGTTTGCATTATTACTTCCATGCATACATTGACAATTGTTACAATTTTTTTAACTTATGAATTATTATTAATTTTTTATAAGTATGTAAATCCAAATTCAAATCCTATACATATGAATTTATAAATTTAATTTCAAAATGACATTTATGTATTAAATTTCCCAGCACCGCAAACCACCTTGTTGGAGAATGAGGAGTATACATACGTATTATAAATTTTATTGAAAAGAGCCATCGATAACTTTTATTATTTTTAATTGCTGAAAAAGGAAAATAAATTGATGTCGACGGTAAAATAAAGTATCACATAATATCATCAACATTCAGATGCCATCAAAATAATTAATTTATTGAAAATATTATCTGTTGCGCTGCCACTATACCAATAACGTATATATTATGTACATCACGAAACTTGCGTTTGTTCCCAGGTTGTGTACACGACAGTGTATTTTAAATGAATTCTTTATGATATACGAAACCAAAAACGAATCCTTACCAATCTTTCAATAAAATTGATTACAAACAAAGTTGGGGAGAGATTATGAAAAAAACAACAAAAGAAACAGAGTGACAATCAATTTAGTAATTGGGGTTGATTTTCTATACATTTTTTTTGTTTTATTTTAATAAAGTTATCTATCACTTTCGCGAATTGATGTTAATGTTTTTGAAAACGGAGTTAATGATTAAATTGTGTGTCTGACATACAAAAACTGATGATATTTAGGTAAAGTTTTAACTTTGTAAATAACTTTACAATATAATTATATAGCTTGAAAATCTAAACCGAATGATTTTCAACGTAGTAGCAAAAAAGCTTAAGTGTTCTTGAAATAAAGATGATGAAACTCAATTTAGGAAAATTTCATTATCTCTTTGATATAGATAAGATGAACGAAATTTGCATATCATCCTTATTTTCTTTCTCTTTTTTTTCATTTATTTCAAACTCTTTTATTCTATTGAAATTTTATTTTGTTTAATAAAATATTATAATGAAAGACAGCTTGTTTGTATATTTGTAATGCTAAAGAATTTTTTTTAGTTGACATCTTGAATAGCAAGCCGAAAAATTTATGTGTTTGTGTATGGGAAAATTTTATTTAATATTCAAAACAGGATCCACTTTCTTTGACAAATCGAATCTTAAAACAAATAATTTAATTTGGTTCTACATTTTTCACAGGACATAAGGAGAAAGGATCGAATACAAAAAAAAATGAAAAAAGCTGAACGAACTTTTTTTAAATGAAATTTAAGTTGATTTAGAATTCATGAACGAAAATTACTATTTAGTAAATGAAAAATGGGTTTTCTTCTGTTTGGAATGCGCCTTTTGAAATAAGTCTGAGAAGTTTTCATGCAAAATATGGATTTAATTTGAAATGAGGAAATGGAGAATTTTAGTTTTTTTAACCATTCTTATATTTTTTGGTGAACATATTTTGTTCAGGTGTTTTTATATTGCGTATTTCACTACTATACTCGTAGAAAGGTAATGTTTTTTATTGACAATTTGGATTTCCATTTGTTATACATATTTATTATACGTACATAAGTATTTTTTATTAATAAATTGTACATGCAAAAAGAGAAACAATAATATGGGTATACTTTATTTATAGATAAAAGTTTTCATATACATGAGACATATACACATATATCTTATTTAAACGTAAATAGGGTTGTACAAAAATAAAATAAAAACTATAAAATGTAAATATAAATTCCTGATTTATTCAAAGAAAATTTTGTCAATAAATTCAAAATTCAAGAAGAAAGTATCATTTGTCTAAATGTTTCCCGCTTCAAGTAAAATACGGATGCTCTGCGAATTAAATTTTCTTATTGGATTAAAATATTTCAATTTTTGGAAATGAAATTCGAAACTTTAAGTTTTAATATGCGTAAATTACTTTTGTCATGTACATATGTATGTACATGCAAACGAAAATTTGGGGAACATATATTTTGCAAGATTTCTCAATTAATAGTTTTTATTACTGCGCAGCTGGTGCGGGGTCTTAAAGAAATTAAAATTATTTTAGCAAAATTTTTGAAGAATAAATTTTAAAATAAAATAAAAATGTATAAAAAATTTCAGATTGCATATTTTATGAATATTTTGGAATTATCACTCTCTTATAAAAGTGAGGAAAAAAATTTTTATATTTTCAAAAACTGTCATATTTTTTTCACGAAAAATTTCGTGCGAGCACTAGAATTTAATTAAATTTGAAAACTATGAAATTACGATTTAATTTTTTTCTGCCAAACAAAAACTTAATTACACATGTTTGTATAAATTACATGCATAAGACAAGCAATTAATGTGGTATAGTTTGTCGTTTAATCTTGATTTTTTCTCTTTTATTTTTGATACTTTTTTAGTGAAACTTATAATAATCCTTCAAATAAATATTGGGTATCGGCTGAATAAAAGCCGACAGTTTTAAAAAAAATCTGACGTGGTCAGCACATAACCGACCGCAATGTGTATTGTCTAGTTAAGTAAAAGTGTTACAGAATATTATAAAAATGTCTGTTAAATACTTCTTTCCAATTTTTAGGACATTAGTAAGCTAGTTAACATACCTAGAAAAATGTAAATTTGGCTCTTAGTAGAGTTTCGCTTTGTGCTACCCGGATTCCCTAAAATTCTCGCCAATTAGTTTCACTAACAACCAGAACTCAAATATCAAATTTTAAGAAATTCCATCAATTCGTTCCATAGATATGGTGAAAAATGTAAAATCGGCCCGTAGATCAGTTTCGAGCCCCGATCTTTCCAAAAAATTTATATGTTCATTGTTGCAATACGAAGAATTTAAATATTAAATTTCAATGAAATCGTTTGATTATTTCTCTTTATATATACAAAAATACATATTTGGCCCGTAGTAAGCGTCCAGTTGCTGATGCCTGATTTCTTTCAAAACATAGGAATTTTCGCGGACGGTCCAGCAAAATTTATATATGAGATTTCAAGAAAATCGGTTGAATATTTTCTTCAAAATGTTCAAAAATGTAAAACGGCCCGCTAAAAAGTGCAGTTCCTGAGACCTGATATATCCCAAAAGTTGATCAATCCGTGCCATGCTGGAAATAAACTTACATATAAAATTTCATCAAAATCGGTTCAGCAGAACTGGAGATACACGCGTACACACAGACCAGCAGACCGACAGGTTGCTAAAATAGTTTATTTACACTTCCCTACTATGGAGAAGTGTATTCCCATCAAAAACTCGATATGCAAAATTTGTTGCCATCGCATAACATACCTATTGTATATACAATACGGTCGGTAAAAATACATAATTATACAAACTTAAAAAAATATTATTTAAAATAAGTTGTATGAAAATTTTCTTCATTTGCATTACATATTTCTGAAATTCAATGTGATAGCGCATTATCAATCGTATTGTGAAAATAATATTTACGTGTTGTAAATATTATAGCAGGTAGATAGTTTAGTATAAGAGATGCATAATATTGTATCTCAATGTAGCAAAACACTGTATGGCCTCATTAAGGCTTTCCTTCAAATTTATTGGAGTAGGAATGGCGAAAAAGTTAGAAGATATTTATCTAGTTTAATTTTGAATACAAAAATAAGAATTTAAATATTTTGTGAGGATGTTAATTAAGAGAGTATATTTTCATATTCTCGCAAAATTTCTTTTTTGTATACCTTTCTTTTACCTTTTATACAATATTTAATTAATGTAGTTTTGTTGTACTCGTATAACCACCGTCTTAGTTTATTCAAACGCTCCTTTTTTAACTATGGTCTCCCGTAATGCCCCGCAACTCTCATCTTTCTTAAAATTGTTCATTTAAAAGTTTGATATGCATACAAAGATATTTGCTTCTGGTCTCAGATGTTATATTTTAGAAGTTAAACACTTATCCAGTTACTGTAAAGATAGACATTCAAATGTATAGTATGTATTTTTCCTTGTATGTCCAGTAAGCAGTTCCAAGCTCTTTTGCTTATAATTTCCTTTTCAAAAAATACAGAAGCCTCAGACAAACATTTTTTGAAAGAGGCTTAAATTGAAAGGCTAATATTTGCTCCAAAGTGTTAAAAAAAATTAAACAATTGAAATATTTTTCCTTGAAACTTATTGTACTTCTATAAAAATCTTAAGATTAATTTTTTATCCAGTTTTTAAAATGACTTTTTTCTATCGAAAATGATTTATTATTAAAAATTATAGTATTTAAAATTGCTAAAAAGAAAAATGGCGATAATTGTTTTTAAATGAAAAGTGACAGTTTTTATTAAAGCCTTTGAAACCGGACCACTAAAATGGGTTCAAATTCAAATGACTACATCTCCTGGAATATAAAATATATTTTAACTTTTATATTTTATATTTTAACTTTGGCTTAAATCAAAGCTCATAAAGCGATTAAAAATTTAGTATGAAGTTTCAAAAATATTTTTATGAAACTGTTGGAATAAATAAAATTAATAAAAACAAAAAGTATACGAAAAATTTGAAATTTTTCTACTAGAATAGCTGGTATTCCAGAAGGACATTAAAAAAACAAAGTTTTTTACTGATTTAATATTCCGATTTCAAATCCCTTATTACCCCTTTAAAAACCTGTTTGCTTGAATTTTCTATCTTTTTCGAACGACAGTTATAAGCAAAAGAATTTGGACCAGTATAATTTTGTGAAAATTCGTTAAAATCCGTGTATCTCGAAAACAGTTCAGATTTGAAAGCTAGTTTCAAACACAAATTTTACCATTCTTTGACGATAATATAATTTTAAGCATTTTTTACTGAATCACACTGTAAGCAAAAAAACTTGGGCATTCCATGCAATTAATTGCAATGTAAAGTTCACTCTATTGGTTTTGTCAAAATGGAATTTTCCACATCTTTCGTAAGTCTTTTGGTTTTCTCCTTTCAAATATATAATGCCGAATAAATTTTCTTATTGAAAAGTTACAATGCTTATTACACCTACATACATACATATTTTTTTGTACATATGTATGTAGTTCAAAATTCTTTAAAACTAATGAAAACTACGTCTTTATTATCTTAATGAGAAAAATATTATATTTTATATTTTATTCATATTTTACAAAATAAACAAAATAATTTAATGACCATTTCATGACATTTTACACGCAAACTTTAACATTATTATATGTATTTGTTTAAATTAACCTGAAAATAAAATAATTGTTGAGGAAAATTAGGTTTATATAGCCGTTCGGTAGTGTTCTTGTAATTGTAAGTGATATAAAATTTGTATGTTTTGGTTTGATTACTAACCACTCTAAGCATATGTTCAGATTGTTTATAGTTAAATATTTAAAGATAAATAAAAATGAATTGTAAATAATATATACAAATGTACATATATATAAAATTTACAATATAAAATAATACAAAATAAAAAAAACTATTCCACGAGCTACAGAGAAATATTAAATTGCTTATTTCTTTAAGTTTATGTGTTGGTTTTTGTATTGTTTTTCAGCAAAATTACTAATAAAATTTTATAAAGTTATTTGGGCATAACATACACATATATATACATATATGCATAACTTATATATGTATATTAACGTATCAATGGCTGAGACCACACGATTCATCTTTCCGCACCAAAATTTTTTTAATTTGCTTTTAATTTCCACACTGTTCATCAAAATTGGGTCCTTTTTTGTATGTACATATATGTATTTGAAATAAAATTTTAAAGAGAGGAGGATATAAAAAAAACGGATAATCTGAAAATAGGGGATTATTTAAAAATAAAAATATCTGATGTGGTCAGCATATAACCAATCACAATGTATATTGTTTAGATTAGCAAAGGTATTCCAGAAGATTATGACATAAGAAATCGGTTGTATATTTCTCTTTATATACGCAAAAATATATATTTGACCCGCAGTAAACGTCCAGTTGCTGACACCTGA
This sequence comes from Condylostylus longicornis, assembly GCF_029603195.1. Classification (NCBI taxonomy): domain Eukaryota; kingdom Metazoa; phylum Arthropoda; class Insecta; order Diptera; family Dolichopodidae; genus Condylostylus; species Condylostylus longicornis. The sequence continues at coordinate 73,767 of NW_026578107.1, forward strand.
TTTTTTCCAAAAGTTAGGAGGTTCCGCGTACCGTCGAATGAATCTTATATATGAAATTTCAAGTAAACCTGTTGAATATTTTTTTTAAAATGATCAAAAATGTAAAACAGGCCCACTAAAAAGTGCAGTTCCCGAGGCCTGATATATTCCAAAAGTTGATCAATCGGTGCCATAGTCGAAATAAACTTACATATAAAATTTCATCAAAATCGGTTCAGTCGAACTTGAGTTACACGCGAGCACACACAGCCTGACAGACCGACAGGTTGCTTAAAATAGTTTATTTACACTTTCCTACTATCGAGAAGTGCGTTCCCACCGAAAAGTCGATATACAAAATTTGTTGCCATCACATCATCTACCTATTGTGTACATAATACGGTCGGTGAAAAACCAATATTTTCGTGTTGTTTTTCCTTTTGGTATTGCATTCTACTTAGATGCAAATCGTTTAAAATTCAGTAAATAAAATATGATAAAAAAAACGAAAACAGAAAAGTTTTTCTTTGTGTTAGGTTTAGACGTTCGTCTCAAAAAAATTTGGATTCAAAAAAGTAGGAATTTACAAAACTACAGATGTAGTACATGTGAAAGAGGAAATGTGGTATGAAAATTCAAATAATGAAGGAAGATGACGACTCGTGTGTCCATACGGAATAAATTGCAAATAGTAGACATTATAAAAGTGACAAAAAAATAAAGCCATATGCTACTGTTTAATCACTGAAAAATAAATTTTATTAAAGGGTAGTATATAGATTTCATTCTTTTTTATTTAACGTAGTGCTCTTTTAATTACAATTCACTATTATAAACAAATAAATACTAAAAGAATAAGAGTTTTGTTTAATCAAGTTACAACGTCTATCAAAGCACATTTATATGCATTTTGTGATATTATTACACCATATAATGTCACCAAAGTGATTAAAGCCAATATCAAATATTATATTTTAGCGTTGTAATACATATCTCGCATTTCATATTTACTATAAAATTGATAAACTATTCTTAAATGATTCCTAGTTTTAAATTCACTTAGAACTTAGAACATGAAATCAAAGTTACTTTTATATTTTTATTACTCCTAATAAAAAGAAGTTAAAAGCACTGTTCCAAAACTAACAGCAATTTGAATTTATAACAGCATGCATACATTAGTTTGTAAGTAAGAATTTAATATAATAGCGAATGAACTGAGTAGATGTCTAATAACAGTGTAAATTACATTGAATTATTGTATACATACTTATTTATTTATTTCCTCATCCAAGGGTCTTGTAAATTTTATTCTACGTGATGTATAGAATATATTGTTCCTTTTTTACCGACCGCTTTGTATACAATGAAGTAGATTAAGCGATGACATCAAATTTTGGATGTCGAGTTTACGTACTTCTCCATTTTGGCGAAGCGTACATAAATAACTTTTAGAGAGATGTCGATTGGTCGGCCTGTCTGTTGGTCTGTCGGTCCGTCGGTCTGTCGATCCGTCGGTCGGTCGATCCGTCGATCTGTCCGTCTTGAAATTTGATATTTGAGTTCTAGTTTTTAACGAAATTAACTGAAAAAACTAACTTTTCAGGGGATTCGGGTGGCACAAAGCGAAAGTCTGCTAAGATTGAATATAGTACTTTTCTAAATATGATAATTAAAGCTTTCTAAATCCCTTAAAACTGAAAGGAAATATTCAACATGCATTTTCGTAATTTTCTGTAACACTTTCACTAAAATAGGCAATGTACATTGCGGTCGGTATTTCATCAGATTTTTTTATTTTTGGTTTTTATCAAAATAATGTATTCATAAAAGTAAACTGCAAATTAAGTTTAATCATTTTTTGCCTAAAAGTAAATTTATTAATTTCGGTTCTATAGAAGCATTATTTATGAAATTTATCAAATTTTTTATTATTAACCATTTTTAATTTAAACCTGTACATTTTTATATGAACTCTGTATGTTATATGCAATATTATTTTTCTTAAAGATTATTTGTTGGACTTCAAAGACATTTGTTGGAGTCTTACAACGTTCTATTTTACAGTTAAAAATATATTTGAGAATTATGGCAGCATCTTGAATAATTTCTGATTTGATTCAAACTATGTATGGATATATAAATTAATATAGTCGTCCCATAAAAAAAAAATTATTTATTTTTATTTTAATTCAATTGAATTCAAAAGTTGTAAAGGAAAATATGGTTGTGGACTTCAATTAACGAAACAAAAATGTACCAACCATATCAAGTATGCATATATACGTACATTCAAAAATATTATTTATATAGAAATTGAAAAAATATTTTTAGCATAATCGTTATATCAATTCTTAAATTATAATGTATATGGAAAATGAATACTGTCCTAATAAATTTAAATAAAGTTGCAAACTGTTTATTTTCCAAAAAAATTGGTTATGTAAAACTCCAGCGCATAAAAATTTTCTCTTTTACGTATCAATCAAAAATTCATAAAAATTTTTTTTAATAATAAATAAATTGAAATTGAAAATTTTGATATCATATAAAAAGTCATTTTTATCCTTGTTGTAAGTCAATTCATACCATCACTCAATAACTATGTATCAGCAATTTTTCAATGGATATTAACAATATGAACACGGTAAATGTAGTTGAAAATTTATTTATGACTATAAAAAATATGACAAATCGCACTCCAAAGATGAAACCCTTTCAGTCAATGAATATATGAGTAATAAAAATAGAAAAAACGGAAAAATTACAGAAGTTTACATTTTTTTAATATTCTCAGCCCAATTGGTTGATTTGATGCAAAAAAAAAAAATCAATAAAAGTTTATTTAATTTAATATCCCTTAGTGACAAAAATGTGAATATAATATGAACGTGTACATTTGCAAATATGTACATATTTTAATATTTGTATTTCATTATAATATTTCTACTAAAATATTTTGTTTAAGCCTTTTGATCATGCAAAATTATATTGACTTTTCATTTTTTAAAAGGGAATTACTTTATAGCTGTTACGTGGAAGCTATTTGAATTTAACTTTTATGAACGTTGTCGATAGTCATAAAAAAATTCATTTCTTTTAGTAACCACAATTTCGGTTTTTCGCAGTTTTCAAGAAATAAAAGTTTCTTTCAAATGAAAACTACACGATATGATTTTTTTTATTATTTTATAAATGATTCATGTACGAATGGTTGAGTAACATAAATAGGGTGTGCGGTATTTGATCATAATTTGATTTGAGGTAAATATTTTCAAAATGCAGTTGATCAATAGCACAAAGTGTCAAATAGCACTATTGATTTTAACAATTTTAATGTAGAGCTTGCATTAAATAAATTTCAGATGATTCCAACTCATTTTTTAGGAGGAAAGTTATTTTAAAACTTAGAGAAAAATCGCTTTTCGGTTAATTTGAAACTTAGCTCGAGAGCCGTACATTTATTTGTAGCTTCCCATGGCACAAAAGACAAAAATTCCTGACCTTTCCGTATTTGCCAAATTTACAAATTGGTTTTGGTTCGGACATAGTACTTTATCAAAATTTATATTTTTCCGATTTTGGAGATATACAACTCAGAAGGGAGGGCGATACAAAAAAAATTATTACAAATAAAACGTTCATTAAGATCGTTTATATTTATGCACAATTTCATCTTCCTATCTTGAAAGGTGTAGAAATTTCGAAAACGGCACATAGAAAGAGTGAAACGAATACTTATGATTTTAAAATTAATGAAATTTATTAGGAAATTAAAAGAACATAATTATATTAATATTTTTTTTAATAATTTTGTAATATTATAAATAATATATACATAAATGATAATATATACATATAAAAAATATTAAATAATATTATATAATATTATATAATATTATATAATATTATATGATATTATAAATAATATAATAAATAACATTTAAATAATATTATAAACAATTTTATAGTAATAGAAAAAATTTAAAATAATATTGTATAATAAATCTTTTATTATTATAAATTAATACGAGTAATAGAAAGGGTTAGTTTAAAATAAACCCGTTTTGCTTCCGAAAGATTTATGGAATTTCACTCAAACGTGCTTTCTCCAGCAGTGAACATTCTAAAATGTTGTCTTTGATCTTTGGTGAACAATTTAGATTTATTGAATACTAAATTTTGCAAAAACAATTAGGTACAAAATCTGAATTGGTATTTTAGACAAATTTCGTGGTAGACACCAAGAAATTTATCAGGATAAATGAAAATCTTTTATATTTTTATACCTATAGCTACATACTCCTATATTTTGAAATTATCAGTTAGTACCAGAGCTTAAAAATCCAAATATTTTTACTTCTAAGCGTTATAAGTCAAAGCTTAACCAAGAAACGTGCAACAGAATAATTCTTGTTTCTTTCGCAAAAAGTGAATATAGCTTAGAATGAAAAGTTGTCTTTTGTAATATGTACATAAATTGCAGCCAAATTTTTATAAAAAAAGAAAAAAAAGAAAACGAAAAAACAAATTTATTCCCAATTTTAATTATTTGTTATATATACATATATATATTTAAACATAGATTTTCTGCATAACTTATTAATTTTTGTTTTTGTTCTCCTCATAAATTGAATAAGTTTATTGTACGCAACAGAAACGGTTATGTATGTACATATGTATAATTTTTGATATAACTATAAAATATAATGTATAAATAATTAAAAATTAACACGATTGGAACTTTTTTTACATAAATAATAGGTTATAATGCTTTTTAAAGATTTTTTTATACTAGTGAAATATTAGTTTTTTTTTCTGTTTGAAAGTGCATACAATTTTAAACACTTTCTTCATTCATACCTTTTATTTGTTAAAAAAGTAGCTATTAGAACATCTACAAAACATAGATTTTTTTAATAAAAAACAATACATATTTAAAAAAAAGCAGCAAATCGTTTTATTCGTTCATACATTTTGAAATACATATTTCATTTGCATCAAAGGTAAACAGCTTCTTTTAATTTATGACAAAATTAATTGCACAGTACATATTATGAATTTACTAATACAAGATTGTAGTTGTGAAATTAATAAGTAATGTGCTTATTACACTTAAGGGAAATTTCTTAACTTAATGGAAATTTCTTCATACTTTTACGGTTCTATAGAAGCATTATTTATGAAATTTATCAAATTTTTATTATTAACCATCTTAAATTTAAACCTGTACATCTTTATATGAACTCTATGTATGTTATATGCAATATTATTTTTATCTTAAAGATTATTTGTTGGACTTCAAAGACATTTTTTGGAATCTTACAACTTTCTTTTTTTAGTTTTTAAAAATATATTTGAGAATTATGGCAGCATTTTTATCAAAAAGGTTTTGCGTTCCTTTTATTATATAATTACATGCATAAATATTATGTAGGAATATGAAATAAATATTTATGTGATGTACATATGTATGTATTTATTTACAATAATTAGTATTTAATTCGCTTTCAGTCGAATAATATGAAGGGAACACAAGTTTATAATATCTTACATGAACAGAGCTTCCTGTATATAGTATAATGTGTGCATGTTGTTCCTATTCCTATTTATGCAGTATCGTGTTCTGTTTTACTTTTTTTTGGGAACCTACATGCTTGGAAGGTAAAATAATTTATTAAAGAGTTGAGAAATCATGTTGAAGATGTTCAACAGCAAGAGTTTCAGAGCGCAAATACCATGTAGCACACACCATATTACAAAGGACCTTGTTCTTCAAAGTTTGTTTGATGTGTGTTTGCTTGGCACAACCCAATAGCTGAAAGCCATACGTCCATATAGGCTTCGACGATCTAGACCTACGACCTAGGAGCCAATAGTTTTCTCTATTTTTTTTTTTAAATTCTATTTTTTTCTTTTTTACACGTTTTTTCCATCTGAGTTTAAAGTTCAATGTCATACCTATGTATTTCGCTGTGTTTTGGATTGATTTTTTACCATCCATTCAAACTCAATTGTGGTGGATTCACAAAATATTTTGTTTGTGAAATTTACATGCACAGATTTACTTTTATTTAACCTTATTTTCTATTTGCTTATACTGTTACTTATTTCCTGTTGATTCTTCAATTTTTTTGTCGATTCTTCAACACTTGATCGCGCTGCTAATATTGTTGTATCGTCTGCAAATGTAGCCAAAGTACACCTTCTAAACTTGACAAATCAATTGTATGAAGCACGTTTAATATAAGACTCAGAATACTGGTTATAGGCACATCAGTCCTAATTTCTCTAAGAGAAGAGTACTCCGTGTTCCGTTTGATCCGGAAAAGCCTGTCAGATTAATATGATTCAAGTAACCGCAGGCATTGCTGTTACAATTGCAGTTTTTTAAGTTGAAATAATGAACCATCGTTCCAAACTTTATCGAACGTCTGGGTCACGTCCAGAAATATTGTCGAACATATTTGGCTTGCTCCTAACGCCTTTTCCACAATGTTTGTTATTCTGTGTACTTGGTTAGTTGTTGTATGCTTCGTTCTAAAACCAAATTTATGATTTGGAGTCAATTTCTTATTCAAAAAATTTTTCAATGGTTGATAATTTTTCCGAAATATAATTCTTTTTTTTTTATTGGTATGAAAAGAAAACTTCCTTTTATTCAGAAGAAAATCAGCTTTGATAAAGTGTGTATGTAGCGCACAAAATATATTAGCAAAAAATAAAAAAAAGTATTTTATTCGGAATAAAAGGAAGTTTTCTTTTCATATCAATTTCTTAGTTTCATTTATCGGCATAAGCCTTGTTAACAACAATATTTCAAAAAGTTTTGATATCACTTGTAGGCAAGAAATCGGTCTTTATATCTTTGCCTCGTTCAAGGATTTTCTCGGTTTTCCTATCATAATAACTTCCGCTACTTTTCAAGCAATAGCAGCATACCTCAGTTTAACAGCTGCCTGTATCAATTTCTTAAAAATGTCCAAGCCCTTTTCGGCAATTCTCTTAATATCTCAGCAGTAATGAGTTCAAATCCTAGGGCATTTTTGATTTAAGCGACTTTATTGCTTGGAAAATTTCTTTTCTATTAAATAAAGCCATAGTGCTTTCATCAATATCAAAATCTTCTACAAAACAAACACCAGAATACCGTTCGTTTGCTCTTTTCAGTGGGGGGATTCGCTTTATCGGTTTCTTGGTTGATCTTCTTCGTTGCTTTCCACGATGAATAATTCGTTTCTTTAGTTGCCGATTAGCTCTTTATATAATTCTCGTATGATATTGATTTAGAATTTGCTATTTTTCTTTTGAGTGTTTGAGAAAGTCTATTCAAAATCACTTTATCGTCTGGGTTACGCGACTCTGGCCATTTTTGTGTAGCTCTTCTTTTTTTTACTACTAAACCTTAGGATAATTACTTGATACAGCTTTGAATTCAGAAAATGTATTTTCCCAAACGAATTTTTATATGAATTTGATAAAACTTTCCACTTCGAAATCCAGTTGATCTCGAGTCTGCAGTTCTGCATTAAGATTTATAAGTTTAATAACATCATGTTTGAAGCCTACCCAACGGACTACCGGTAGAATGATAGGAGCATTCAAACTCCCGTATGGCTTTACTTAGTTTTCTACCTCAATCCACATTTCCTCAATTCTCAATCCACAGCTTAGCAAATGAAATCCCTAAAAATATCCTTTTTTATATCTTGGTGGACAATATACTGAACCAACATTGAAATTCTGCTTGGTAGACTTAATTTTAACCATAACAAGTTCAACCTTTTCAGTTTCTATTTTTTACTCCCCATTATGTTTATTATTTTACTTAATTAAAATAGCAATGGTTAGAAGGTTGATTTGCCCTATAACATCTATAACCTAGTACATTCAATTCCATTTCCAAATGCGTACATTTAATTCCGTTCCCAAGTGTCGATATAGACATATATCGAGATTTTTAGGTCTAAAAACCTCCAATTCGCGCTTTCTACTTAGCGTTCCACGTACCAATTCGTATTTTATTTATTCCAATTTTTCAGAAATCGTTTATTGGTTGCTAGGTATACGTAAGTATATTTATTTTCCATAGTATTTAGTCTCATTGAGATTTCGTCAATTCTTCGTAACGCGTCTTGCATCATTTACATTATGGTACCGTCAATTTCTTTAGTTTTTGCATTGTATTATTGCGAATTTCTTTATTATTCATGCCTTTCTTGTCCTTTTATCTAAATACTTTTTTGCCATTTTGGAAGCCACTTGTGAGTGTGTAACACTATTTTCTACCTTATTTGATATAAAAGCATTGATCGTTTTTGGAGTCCTATCGCGATTACCCAGGACCCTGTTAGGCAGGTTATTTCTTTAACCACTAAACAGCCTCGGTAACTAGCAGTTTGCGCCTCATTGTAATTTGCACACCTGGCCTGAAAATTATCTTTTTTATTACATTTTGCTGTCATATAATTACCAGTACATTTAACACATTGCCCCCCTTAGCAAAAATCATCGTGTATTCCCAAACCTCTAGTATCTCTTGCATTTAGGGATGGACCCATTATTTCTGTGAGGCTCAACTTTTACTCTCATGTGCTGAAGATATTCTACTTTATATATTTTATTTACGTCTCCTTGGTGCCATTTGAAACTGCATTCTGCTGTCCCAGTAGTCCAAAATTTTCACCCTTAAGTTTGCAGACCTTTTCTTTCAGCTCTTTAGAAAGGCTCTCTAAATCGCTTTTACGCGCGACCATTGGTCCACTTTCCTGATGTCCTTTTACATTATCTTCGGGGCGTTTTACATTACCTTCAGAGGTTTAATTTTTTTGTCTTCTTCAGACCTATTTTTACTAATGGACATTTCATATTTGTTTATGGATTATGTGGCTATTAACCCAGACAAGGCTTTATTCGCTGCCGTCTCCCTGGAATCATATGCAGACCAGAAAGTCGCCCATTCTGAATCAGGCGCGAATGAATTTTTGTGCAGACTTTAGTGGACTCATATCACAAGTATGACTGCTGTGGGTATTTCTATTCTCCAACCGACCGGGGAAAAGCAAAAATTAAGCAGTAATTGTCATCTTACCTAAAAGAATAAGTCCACGCAAAATTATATTGGAAGAAAAAAGCTATTTTAGCAATCTTTATCACCTAAACTTTAGGAAAATGTTCTATTTTACAAGCCATTTATTATGAACAAGTGTTATCATTATCAACATTTATTAAGAAATTAATGTTTTAAGACATTTTAGTGTAACAAACCTGCTAAACCATAAAAACATGCTTAACTTATATAAAGGCATGATTTTAAAATTGCAGTAATAATGTAAAACGGTTTACCAACTACGAATCATAATCTGAATTGAAAATTGTATCATTGTTGTTGACAATTGTATCGAATCATAATCATTTTTCTGAAAATTGTATCATTGTTCACACTTTATTTCACACCTTTTTACTTTATTTTATTCAAATACTTATGATCCTCGTTTTGAATAAAGACTAATAAAAGTACTTATTATGAAAAATTAAAAATTCCTAATTAAAATCAAATTAAATAAAAGTGTTATATAAATTCTAAACTTAAGTTTATGAAATACCACATATCATACACTTAAGTATATAAAATTTTGGTTGTAAGAATTATCAATAAAATCGTAAATATTTACAAGAAGTAAATAAATACAAAACAAAATACATGACAAAAGAAAATACATGATGTTTATGATATAGCTCAAGAATATGCAAGTATGTACATAATATGTTGTCGATTTAAAATCTTAATTTGTAAGATAGCTCAGATTAGGGAAATTGAATGACAAAATAAAAAGTTGGTCGAAATTTTCGTTGCAACGTTCCTAAATATTAAAAATGTTAAACTTAATTTTTCAAAGCAGTACTACTCAAAAATATTTTGTCAATTTTATTGCGATAGATGGTTAATGGGAACTCACAATGCATCGAAAAACAAGTTATCTTTCGTTTATGAGAAGCAAAAGTTATGTAAACGAAGTAAAAAATATGAATAACAAGAAAAAGATTATTAACGAAAATATAATTTTCTTAAGAAATTTTCCAGTATTATAATAAATTTGTTTTTTTAAAGATTTAATATTATTTATAAAGCTACAGTAAAAAAAATAAAGTTTGAAAAAGTAAGTTTGTATACATATTTAAAAAATTAAAATAATTTTTTTACGGGTACGAGTATATCGTTTGAATGAATTAATTTCAAGAAGTATTCTTTACTCAACAGTTAATTTTACTGGCTTATAAATTATTGTTTTATCCAAATTGTAAATAAAACATACTTTTATATGTATGTATATTTATATATTTGTATTTCTTAAGTATTTTAAAAGATGATATAAACATTAATTTTGTAAAGATTACATTAACCGAACAACATTATTTCGCGAACAAAGATGTTTAAATTTGAATAAGTACACAAAGATACTATGAAAACAATATACATAAATAGATATGATTTTAATGACTAAAACATTTTTAAGAACATACTATTATGGAAATTTTTGAATTTTACAATCTTGTTATACTTTAAAAGTTTTAGTAATAAAAAAATAATGTATTTTTTGTTTATTAATTTTGTTTTGTGCAGATATATGAAAAGTATGTTGGTATACAAAAGTTTATCCTTTGAATTCATTCTTGTTTTCAGTTTAATTTCAATTTAAGGCCTCAAGAGAATAATTTTAAATACTCTATCTAATAGAGAAAATTCTATTCTTGTTTGTTAATGTATATATGGATATATATATAATATATTCTCTATACGTCTTGTTTAAGCTTTTGATGAAGGTTATACTATGATTGCAATTGTCTTTGACTATTTAATTTAAAAAAAATTATAATCGGATTCGATCATGTTTAACTCTGTGATTCCTGTACGGGAAAAGTTTTATAAAATTTACATGTACATATATATTCATTGGTCTTTACTTGTTGGTGCTTTAAGGGAAAACGTACGTAAAAGTAAAAAGTACGTTACATATCTTGTGACTTTATTTATGCTGCGCAAGTTTCATTACTATTTTGTTTATTCATTTTTTATTCCCTTTAACTTTCAAAAAGCAAAAGGGACTTCAAAGTTTTATAATAATGTTCATAGTGCAGCCACATACTCTTGGGAAGCAGTGCTGATAATGTTTCTTATATAATTTCAATTTAAAAAACCCTTAGTGGTATACGTAATGAAATGTTATAATAAAACATTCACTCCAGTTAAAAACATATGTTTGTTGGTTTTATAATTATACACTGCACCTTTGTTAAGAGTATATTCACTTTGGTACTGTTTTGGTATGGAGTTTGTAACCACTTGAAGGAGTCGCCTCCGGTATGGACATATATATTATATATTCTTCCTCAGCGTAAAATTCTGTGTTAATTGGATACATGCCATTCGTCATTATGTCCGATCGCACGATAACTCAAAAACTAATAAAGTCAATGCGATCGAACTGTCACAAGTTGCTGCTATTGCAATTGGACCGATTCGAACAACGTGCTTGGGTAGTTGCCATACAACTCAAAAAGTTTTTTTTTAAATTTCGAAAACGAATAAGGATATTAATATAAAATTTTGCAAGGATGTGTCCAATTACACTTTACATATGTTATAAAAATTTTAATGAAAGCTGCACTGGTTCGGTACCATACAACTCTAAAGAGTAATTTTAAATATTTGTAAAAATAATAAAGTTGGATACATAAAACTTGGCAAATGTGTGTGCAATTACAGGTCACATATATTGCTGAAGTTTTGGTGAAATTACTAAACAGGTTCGAGTAGCTGCCATCCACCTTTAAAACTAATTTTAAATATTCGGAAAAATAATGAAGCTAGATTCATGAAACTTGGCAGTCATGTGTTCAACCTTAAAAGCTATTTTAAATATTTGGGAAAATAATAAAGATAGATTCATGAAACTTGGCAGTTGTGTGTCCAATTGTAGAACAGATATATCCGTGCAATTTCTATATAGTGGTTTGACAGGTTCGAGTACTTGGTATATAACAATTAAAGCTAGCTAATTCAAAAACAAATTTTAAACTCAGATTGCCAAGGTGCAGGGTATAATTCGGTCGGTTATACCGATTGAAACGTTTTTACTTGTTTTATTTTACTCTGTTTCAAGCTTTCAACCATTAAAAAAACATGAATATAAATTAAAAAGGAATCAACTATAGAGCGAATTTTAAAATAAAATTTTCTTATGCAAACTTTTTTGTATTAGAAGCCGTTTTAAGATTTTCTTTTTGATTTTTTGAGGTATATGTACTTAGGGATTTAAAACTTTTTAAAACGTTATAATAATATAATATATAATAATAAATTTTTATTTCAATATTCATAAAACTATTCTAACAATATAATTTAAGAAATGTAAAAAAATAACAAACAAATAAATAAAGTTGGGTCAAACCAATGGTTTGCATTGTAGAGGTTTTCCCTTCAACAATTAAAAATACTGCTTTTAAATACAGTCTATGTATACCTACCATATTATTAAAATTATTTTCATTCATAAACGAAACTGTTAGGATTGCATACATTTGGGATGGACGACTTATGCAGTCTTTGAAATAAAGCAAAAATAAATTTTAAGAGAGGTTGCTATAATTCTGGATTTTAAGAGTTATTTGTGTGGGTTAAGAAAAATAATTATATTTTTTTATGTTATTAAATTTACCATTAGCTTTTTGCGTTAATAGAAATTTGAAAAAGCTTGCGGTTTCGGAAATATAAGGCGTCTAGAATTCAAATTTTACAAATTTCAAGAGGAGATAACTTGAGAGGGGGTGGAGATGGAAAAAAATTTTCTTCTAACGAAATAAGGTATTTATTCATGTCTAAAAGCTGCCAAAATTTCAGACTTCTTCAACTTAAGGTTTAGAAGAAAAACGACATCAAAAATTTTTTAAAAAACGAATTTTAGGTAACGGTAAATTTGAACGGCCATTTTGTTTTTTTAAAGTTTAACTATAGTATGCCACGATAGGAGAAGCAAGCCGTTTGCAAAATTTTAAAAAATGTTTATAGTTTCACTGCAATCAATAGTTAATACAATAAAGTTGGGTCAAACCAATGGTTTGTATTGTAGCACTTTTCTCTTCAACAAGAGAAAATTCTGCTTTTAAATACAGTCTATGTATACCTATCACACTATTAAAATTATTTTCATTCATACACAAAACTATTTCTAGGATTGCATATATTTAGGATGACGCATATATGCAGTCTTCGAAATAAAGCAAAAATAAATATAAAAAGGGGTTAACACAATGCTCGATTTTAAGGGTTAATTGTGTGAGTTAAGAAAAATAATTATATTTTTTAATTTCATGGAATTTACCGTTAGCTTTTTGCGTTTATAACAATTTGGAAAAGCTTGCGGTTTCGGAAATATAAGGTGTCAAAAATTCAAATTTTACGAATTTCAAGAGGTGATAACTTGAGAGGGGGTGGAGATGGAAAAAAATTTTTTTCTAACAAAATGAACAATTTGTTAATATCTAAAAGCTCCTAAAATTTCAAACTTCTACAGTCTGGGGTCTAGAAGAAAAACGACATCAAAAATTTGGAAAAAAAGGACTTTAGATAACGGTAAATTTGAACGGCCATTTTGTTTTTCTAAAGGTTAACTATAGCATACCGCGCAAGGGGAAGCAAGCCACTGCCTTTCGGCGTTTGCAAAATTTCAAAAATGCTTATGGTTTCATTGCAACAAATATTTAAAAAAGGCCATTTCTAGGGTTTTGGAGGGGTATAACTTCTAGAGGGGGGGAGATAGGTAAAAATTTTGTTCTACGGAAATAAGTTTCTAGTGAAGATCTATGTACGTATTAAATTTCAGCTTTCTATCTTCAAAGGTGTAGAAGTTTTGTAAACAAAAAAAGTGTCCACGGACGGACGGACGGACAGAGTGACTCTAATAAGCACTTTTTTTCAAAATTTTTTTGGAAAAGTGCTAAAAAATAGTATAACAAAACTGAAATAGCTACAATCGTTCTATTATCTACAGGACAAATGACGAACGTTTAACAAATTATTATGTAATAATATTTTTAACAAAATATTATTTAATTATTTATAATTTTAAATTCATAAAGAAAAATCGAAATATTGTGGGGAAAACAAAGTTGTTAATAAGAAAACTTTAAGCTACTTTAAATGCATTGAAAAGAAGAAAACAAATGTCCAAAATAGATCAGAAGTGAGATACGTACACAGCAAATTGGTACAATTCATTATCATTTAGGTGGCAATCTTTAGCATATCTTCAGTTTGAGTAAGATCTAGATTTTACAACCAGTCCCTAACCTTTTTAACAAAAAGCGATAACGACTGAATAATTCTTATATGTTCATATAATTATTATATATTAAAAACTCTTCGCGCAACTATATTACAAAATGTGAAAAAATGACGTTTATTATAGCTTGGAACAACAACCTGCAACCTAAGGTTAATTCTTATATTATATATATCAGAACGCCTAACACTAACTTTTTCAGATCTAATTAAAAAGAGCCTGAGTGTTTTAAAAAAGTAAAGATTAAGTAATGGAAATTTTTTTTGTTTTGAATAGGCAAAAACCCAAAATTCGGGTCCTCTTCTTGCAAATTACTCTAACAGCATGCTTTTAACTAACTAGTAACCACTGAATGTTAAAGTATGCCCCACCCCAAAATATTTTACCATACTGAAGCATAGAATGAAAAAGTGCATAGTACACCATTGATGTAATATCGCTTGAGCTATGTTAACTAAACTGATAAAAATGCCATAAAACTGCTTGAAGGTAGTGCTTGAGGTAAAGGATATGAGCTGACCAATTAAATTTGGAATCTAACAGCAGACATCTTGAAGAAAGGTTCAAGCATTTAGAAGAATGACAAAAAAAAATTTATAATTAATGGTACGAGGAAAATAAATACTACAATTCATATATTTTGTTTTTTCGCTAATAATCAGCTTATGTCCAGCAAACTAAACTCTAATAATGTCCGAATCATAGTTAATTCTTTCAATAATTATATTACAACTCTTCCCACTATAGATAAAAGCAGCACCATCTGCAAATGCCAGCTCTGAACAACCTTTCTAATAAAATATTATGATTAGCAAAATCAAACGCTTTCGTCACATCAATGAATAGAGCAGAACAAAATAAACTATTTAACGAACCGTAGATTTCCGAACAAAGTTTATGTAAAGCATCTTCAGTTGACTTACCTTTCAGGAATCTGAATTAACAAACATTAAAAAAATTATTTCCATTCAAAAATGACCAACTGGATTTCATAAGTTTTTCAAATATTTTAGAAAAGCACGATAGAATAGTGGTTGGTCTATGAATAATTACAGACAATCAGTTGCATCACCTTCTTTGAATAACGGAATTATCACAGTCTCTTTTAAACAATTTGGAAACCATTAAATGACCTACAGTTAAAATTTTTCAAGGACCTTATTTGATAACAAAACTTCAGATGATCAAATAGGCAAAAAAAAAAGAAACTTCCACACTGAAATGGATCCTCCAAAATCTCTAACCCATTAACGGGTATTAATGCCGTCACATCAAGACAATCATAATATTTGCTAAATATATTAGAACAAAAATCGTTAAGAAAATCGGCGTTAATAGTAGGGTCAGATTCTAAAGAGTTATTCGTTATACCCGTACGAACGTGTGTTCGAAGGACATACTAAATTTGCCTTACCGTTTGTAATGTTAAGAAATAATGGTCTGAGATATAGACCCAAGTGTATGTTTTTGAACAGCGTCGATTTAGCTTTGTCTGTCCGTCCGTCCATTCGTCCCAACGATAACTCGAAAACGAATTTATCGAAGTTTACCAAATTTCCACAAATGATTTATTATAGTAATAGTCAAAATCCTGTTTAAATTGGATATGATCGGGGTATCGGTTCGGGTAGCTGCCGTACAACTCCAAAATTTATTTGTCTCTAACTTGAAACCATAAAAGTTTTAGTGTTAAAATTTCGCACAAATAAATATATTAGTAGGGCCAATGTGTTTGATAAAAGTTGTTGAAATTGTTTCGCTCCTTCTGGTAACTGACATACAACTTCAAAAGTTATTGGGTTACAACTTCAAAAGTTACATACAGCTTCGATAGTAGTTCGGCCATATCTTATTAAATATAGAAAATATTGAAAACATCGTACTGAAATTTTTCATAAATTAATATGGTAATATTATGGTACTTAAAGTCATAGTCTGTCCCTTAGTCAGCTATGACATATTTATTCGCACATAGGGTAACAAATTCGTATGAGTATCGCAGAGTTGGCACGGTCCGCCCCATTTTTTTCTCGGTTTTAATCTGATTCCATTATGGGCATTTTCATAGACACAGTATATGGCGATATATAGCGAGAACTGCGCTGTATTTGTGTTCGTAAACAAATGTTGCTAATCAAGTTTGTTAATCTGTCACAAAAATATTTAAATTATCATGGGGTTAATTATCGCAGTTAAATCAGCTGTACTTTTTTTTTATTAGTTTTGGTATTTTTTTTTACATTTTTAATTGTTAATTGTTGTACTTAAATATAACAAAATTTCTTTTTGTTTCAGTTTTTTTGTTTTGTTTTTCTTAATTTTTACTTTTCCTGAAAAAGAATTTTTCACTATTTGGCCCAAAATAAATGATTGTTTTTTTTAGCGACATTTTTTGTTGATGAACACAATACTGTAAATTCGGAATAAAAATCAGCTTTGATAAAGTGGGTATGTAGCAGACGAAATATATTAGCAAAAATTAAAAAGTATTTTATTAAGAATAAAAGGAAGTTTTCTTTTCATACCAACAAAAAAAAAAGATATTTTGCAATTGTACGACAAAAATCTAACTTTTTTACACAAACCTTTATATCTCCTCAACAAATGCAAGTTACTTGGGTGTTTCATCACTGATTTTTTAACTCATCTCATTATTTAATTAGCTCAAGAAAATTGTTAGAGATCCAGTTTATTAGACATCTTTGCATTTAATGAAGAGGAATTATTTATATGTCTCTGTAAAATATTAACAAAATAGGAAAAAAAAAGAATCATCACAGATAAACATCGAGCTAAAATTCATAATTTGAAGTTGTAGTTACTTTTTCAAAATCAATATATCGAAACGGTAGCTCAATATTAAAATCAACTCTATTGATATCAACATTTTGAAAAATTATTCCTACTATCATGCAATGATCTGTAATACCGATATCCTCCAAACCAATACATTTAAATACAATAAGTATTTATTGTGCTTATGCAGAAATCTGGATGATATCAAAAACATCAGTCGAAACAAATTCAACAGAGGAAAATGTGTAGGTAATATTATTCTTAGTAAAGCACGCAACACCACCAGAAGCATAATCATTATGGCATTATTTTCCTTATTATAATTAGGAAAATGCTCAAAAACATAATATCAGGATACTTCGGTAAAGTAAGCCAATATGCTAGAAAGAAAATAAAATTGTTTCTCATACTTCTCATATTTTGTTTTTGATGAGCTACAAAAGAAGAATTACAATTTAAATTAAAGCTATTTTGATCCATATAACAAAATAAACTCTAATTTTATTTGTTGAAAAATATTAAAAAAAAAAAATTTAGAAATTAAAAGTAAAAGTATAAAGAATTTAATCAATTATTATTAAAAAAATTTATTCTATTTAAATGATCAAGACAATTAATTTTAATAGGTTATCTTTATCTTTTTACCATCGTTAATCTTTATGTGATTAATTGAATTCTTCACCCAGATAAACTTACATTTTCCATTCTTCTTTAATTGAAAAGCTTTCTCTAACACCTTGCGATTATTGTATGCGAACGAACTGTTATAACTTTTATTCTGCAAACCACTTCTCGTCAAGACCATTTGTGTTCAAATTAAATATTCTGTTTTTCATTTTAATCATTATTTTTTGCTTTGTAAGCAAAGAATCAAATTTTACAATTGTAATATTAAGCGGAAAGCCACTTTTCTTTTTTATTTTTCTCAAGAGCTTTTTTATGTTCATGTATCAACGCAGGACAATAATTTGATCTAATTTATTAAATTTTACTTCTAACTTGTTAACTATGAAAATAGGTTTGGCATTATTCTCTTCTAAAAATTGAATTTTTTATGGGAACATCCAGATTTACTTGTTTAAATTTTAGAATTGCTTCGTGTAATATTTCATTTGCAATAGTAGTCTGCATAGAATTAGCTGGTAAGGTTTATGATGCTGTTTTTCACAGTGAACGTGATGAAGATGATGTTGATGCTGATTTCATTGGTGTGAGTGGTGTTGAAGAAGTAGTAGAAATAAATTTCTCATGCTGAGTACTACACTGAGCGAAAAAATGCATTTTAGAATTAATTACGAACGTATTTGAAATAAAAATGTTGCATTATAAAACATTTTTTAAAACTTTTCACGAAACATTTTTAAATCAAAAATGAACATTTTTATAATAAAGTTGAAATATTTTAATTTCTTGATAGCATTTTCAATTCAAAAATGAAAACTTTGATATAAAAATGTCATTTTTGATTTTAGATTGCTGCAATTTTAAATTAAAAATGAACCTATTTGAGTCTAAATTTATTATGTTTGGTATACATCCAAAAATTGTCAAAATAAAAAACATTTCGTTCATTTTCAATATAAAGTCGAACGTTTTTGATATTAAATTGAACGTTTTTGAAATTAAGTTAAACGTTTTTAGATTAAAATTGAAACATTTTGACATTACATTGTTTTGAAATGTACTGTTATTTTTTCATTTCTAATTGAGACTTTGTAAAGAGTTGAGGTGTTTACTTATTAGTGTATATAAAATTATAAAATTAATTACAAATTGAAAAATTAACTATTTAAAAAAAATAAAGTGTGGCAAAAGTTATTTATATTAAAATAAAGTTATTTATATTAATTATATTAAAAGTGCAAAAACTATATTTTGACTACTTTATTGAATGCAGTTATCTTACCCACAGCAAGATTTAAGGACAAAACTGGAAAGAATAAGAAAAAAGTGACGCTCAAGAGAGTTTCGTCCTTCGTTTAACGTCAATCAATGATTACGAAAGGAAAATCAGCGAGCTGATAAATAAATATTATTCAATTGGACAACGATTTATCATCGTTGAAGGGATATCCGATGAAGAAGTAAAAAGTTTTTATATTTTTTTTGATAAAACCTTATATAAGTTTGAGTCATTTCTAGAAGCTTTAAATGTATGTTTCAAAATTTTTCAAGTGCTATCTTTAGAATATCCTCAAGCATGTAAATTACCGTGGCTATTTATACAAAAGTTTTTTTTGATATTTCTACTATTTTTGATTTTAAATCACCAAGTATCACTTCTCTTTTAAATTATATGAACTGTTAAATCAAAAATGTATTTATGTTTTAAATGTTTAATAATAATGGAAAAACTTACATTAGAAATAAAAGCATATAATGTAAATAATAAGTAAATATATGTAATTGGAAGTTATATTATAAGAAATCTAATTAAGTATGTAACATTTTATAAAAAAATACAAGCTTTAAGATAAAAAAATTGTTTTGTATTTTATTATTTCCATATGCAAAAACTTTTAAAAAAGTAGGACCCTTTTTACATAATTGAATTTGTTTTACAGCATTATTACAAATTTAATTTCGAAAAGTAAGTATACCTATTTTCAAATGAATATTAAGCATTTTTAAATCAAATACAAACATTCTTAAATCAAATACAAACGTTTTTAAATCAAATGCGAACATATTTAAATGGGATAAGAACATCTTTAAATCGAATACGAAGCTTTTAAAATCAAATACCAGCATTTTTAAATCAAATACGAAATATTTTCAATTAAATACGAACATTTTTAAATCAAATACGAACATTTTTAAAACTATATCGGTTAATTTTTGAATTAAAATCCAACATTTTAGAAACAATGTTAAATCGTTTTCAAAATATTAATGTACCATCTTTAAATCTATATGAAACTACTTTAATTCAAAGTTGTTTTTCAATGCAAATTTAGCATTTTAGAATCAAAGTTGTTCGTTTTTGAATTAAAAAAAAACGCGTTTACTCGGAAATCATATTGATTTCACTTTGATTCAAAGTTGTTTTTTTTGAATTTAGGTTGTTTTTTTGCTCAGTGTAATAACTGGACTTATCATGCTGTATTTATGGCAAGAAGACCATTTTATGTTTTTATTTAAACACTACACACTTTAATTTATTTATATTCTTTGTATTTCTTATTATTATTTAAATTATTATTTTATATAATTACATTATTACTTAATATATAATTATTATATTTTCTTTATTTATTTTACATACTTAGTTTCAACACTTATAATTATTTTTATTTTTAAGGACATATGTATGCTTTTTGAACATCAAATTAGCTGCAACTACTTTCATAATAGAAAAATATGTATGGAATTTCAAATCATTTGTACATACATTACAATGAGAGAAAAATGAATTTTACAGTTAATTCATTTTTCGAAATTAAAGTAAATTATTATGGTGTAATTGAATCATTATGTACGTAATTTAAATATATATAATTAAGCTCAGTTTGAGAGCGTATGTTAATATTTAAAAAATCTGATGTGGTCAGAACATAACCGACCGCAATGTGTATTGTCTAGTTAAGTGAAAGTGTTACAGAATATTATAAAAATGTCTGTTAAATACTTCTTTCCAATTTTTAGGACATAAGTAAGCTTATAGTTAACATACCTAGAAAAATGTAAATTTGGCTCTTAGTAGAGTTTCGCTTTGTGCTACCCGAATTTCCTGAAATGCTCGCCAGTTCGTTTCGGTAACAACCAGAACTCAAATATCAAATTTCAAGAAATTCCATCAATTCGTTCCGTAGATATGGTGAAAAATGTTAAATCGGCCCGCAGATCAGTTTTCGAGCCCTGATCTTTCCAAAAAATTTTAATGTTCATTGTTTTAATACGAAGAATTTAAATATTAAATTTCAATGAAATCGATCAATTATTTCTGTTTATATATACAAAAATGTATATTTGGCCCGTAGTAAACGTCTAGTTGCCGATGCCTGATTTCTTCCAAAACATAGGAATTTTCGCGGACGGTGGAGCTGAGCTTATATATAAAATTTCAAGTACATCAGTTGAATATTTTCTTCAAAATGTTCAAAGATGTAAAACAGGCCCGCTAAAAAGTGCAGTTCCCTAGGCCTGATATATACCAAAAGTTGCTCAATCCGTGCCATGATGAACATAAACCTATATATAAAATTTCATTAAAATCGGTTCAGCAGAACTTGAGATACACGCGTGCACACACAGACCGACAGACTGACAGACCAACGGACCGACAGGTTGCTAAGAATAGTTTACTTACACTTTTCTACTATGGAGAAGTGCATCCCCACCGAAAACTCGATATGCAAAACTTGTTGCCATCACTCTTCCCTGAGATTTAACATGCTTAAAATAAAATAAAAAAATTTAATATGATTCGAAATAAAAAATTTAGTATGGAGTATATTTCAAGTAAAAAATGAAAAAGGTAAGAAAAATTTATCTACCCTTAAGAATTATTTAAATTTAATGTGACGTGAGCTTTTGTGACAATTTAATTCCGACGCCAAAATGCAATATTTAAGCAAACAATTGAAAAAGAAGAATTCCGCCCGTTAATATCTATTACAAAATGTGTTCTTAATCTTCTAATGACATTGAATCGTTAAATCCGCAAATAACTTTTTTATTTTTTAATTATTACAAAAATTTTTATTTTTTTTTTTTTTAAAATTACATCATTCTTAAAATACGAAAAGTATCGCTTCAACGCAAAAAGCCTTATAGAAGCTGTACAGAGTGTTGGTTTATGTACCTATTAACAATTATCTAAGAAAAAAATTTTTATTATCAAGAAAATATGTATTCAAAATCCATCTACACAAAAACAAAATTAAAATCAAAAAGATTATAATTACTTATAATAAGTTTACTATTCTACCTGTGAAAGTATAATTATAAATCCATAAATTTCCAATATGCAATTTACAGTCTGATAAATAATTCATGTCTACAGTCTGATAATTAATTCATGTTTACATTTGAATATTAATTCAGGTTTTGACTGCCGATTATGTTAATTAATATTTTCAATTGTTAGATATGTTGACATCCGCTATCCATTCTAATACTTTGGATTTAAAAAGCCACAAAGTGTCATACTCCTTGACAGAATTCGGTAAAGAATTAAAAAGTTAAAAGCCTGAATATGACACACATTGTTTCATTATTTCGAGCCTACACGGAGTAACAAGCTGTAAACAAATATATGCACCTAACAGGCAAAGTTGGCCTGGCGACAACTGCAAAAAATCCATTTGTGGGATTACACCTATCTAAACGATAAACTTGTTTTAAAGCTCTATTTTGAATCCTTTGCAAACCTGATACTGCACTCAGTCAAACCCCCCCCCCCCCCTCCCATATGAATGCAAGTTAAGCAAGATGTGAATGTAATAAACTGTAATATAACTTAAGCTTAAATAATGATAATATAACTTAAGTTTAAAGTTATTCGCAAAATAACACGTCATCAAAAACAAATTTTATCGTACACTGTCAGAACCACCGTAAGAGACGAATTGATACCTGTCAGATAAATAACTAAATAGAAGTCTCAAAAAAACACCACGTATACCAGAAACATGAAGTTTTTTAAGTAAAATTTCGTAGTCAACAGTGTTAAAAGCTTTTTTCGGGTCGAGAAATATACTATCAACTATTTTTCTATCATTAAAATGCTTACAAATGTAATCAACTAAATGAAATATCGCCGTATGAGTACCAGAACCGGGTCTAGAACCAAATTGAAATCTATAAAAAAAATTGTTATTTGTTAAAAAATTCTAAATTCATTTTGATAAGAGTTTCTCTATTATTTTATCAATTATTGGTATAATAACGGAATGGGTCTGTAGTTTTTAGGCAGACTTTTATTACCAGATTTAAATAATGGAATAGTATTCTGAATTTTTAGTTTATATCGATATATACCGGAACTTATCATAAGGTTAAATAGAACTCTGATTAATCTGGAAAAGGAATTAATCGATTTCTTTAAAAGAACAGTCAAAAACTTCGTTTATATTATTTTCAGAAATATTAAATTGATTGTTTAATTGAGTACCTATATTAGAAAAATGATCATTAAGAATATTCACAATCTGGTCACTCCGAGTGTAAACCTGTCCAAAATTATCACGAATCTCAACAATACCATTATCTCTATCTTTACCTAAAATATTATTTAAAAATTTCCAAGTCTTCCGTATATCACCACAACAATTGTCTAAACTGCGAGAGAAGTAATTATTTCCAGCGTTAGATTATAGTTATCAAATAAATTAAAATAAGAGTGCCCAAACGCCATAGAATTTTTAATTTCTTGCAAGCCTAATTTTTTTAATTTTATTAGTTCGGCAAGATCGTTGTCAATCCAAGGTGTCATTAAATGTTTCGTTCAACTCAGTTTTAGATAAAAAGGTATGTGTAGATAAAAAATGACGAATCTTTTCAAATGCAAAATCGTATAATTCATTAGGGTTATTAAACACTGACCAATAAAATTCCAAAAATTCACGATCAATGCAATTAGCAACAGAATCGCAGTTAATATTTTCCTTTGAAATCAATTTAAAGCGACTCATAGGCAACCTCAAAAACAATCTGCAAAATGCCATATTATGGTCACTCAAATTATTCACCACAGAGTCAGAAATTATATGAGAAGCATATTAATGATCAATTAAATTATTGTAGTTTTTTTTTTTTTTTTGTTTCCTTGTTATTCCCCTTGGGAACATAGGGCTTCAACATAGCCTCTCCAACTTTCTCGGTTTTGTGCCAGTCTTTTTATTTCGGCCCATGTTTTGCCTGATTGTTCTAGCTCCTTATTTACACTTCTTCTCCAGGTCTCCTTTGGCCTCCCCACATTTCTTTTTCCTTGGGGACTCCACTCAAGAGCCTGACGCGCAACCGATGTTGTTGGGCGCCTTAGAATGTGGCCAATCCACTTCCATTTTCTTCTTCTTATTTGTATATTTATTGGATCTTGTTTCGTCATCAGCCACAGCTCTTGGTTCATAATTCTTCTTGGCCAGAATATTTTACATATAATTTTGAGGCATTTATTTACAAAGACCTGGATCTTCTGTACATTAGCTTTGGACACCAACCATGTCTCACTTCCGTAAAGCAGCACCGATTTAACACACGCGTTGAATATTCTTATCTTGGTTCCGCGTGCTATGTGGGTTGACTTCCAGGTTGCCCACAACCTGCCGAATGCACATCTTGCCTTAGTGATTCTGTGCTCTATGTCCTTATTAGTTCCCCCATCCGTTGTTATTGTGCTGCCCAGGTATTCAAACTCGGATACTTCTTCAATGGGGCTACCCTGTATGCAGATGGGGGCTCGACTCGTGCCATTAATTCTCATGAGCTTTGTTTTTGTTGTGTTTATTTTGAGACCGATTTTTTCTGCTTTTTCAGCCAACTTATTTATGACCATCTGCATGTCTTCGGCTGAGTGAGCCAGTAGCACGACGTCATCGGCGTATTCTAAGCTTTGTAGCTTATGTGTAAGCTGCCAGTTGATTCCCTTACGTAGTGATGCTGTCTCCCTCATACATTGGTCTAGCACTGTGATGAACAACAACGGAGACAGCGGGCATCCTTGTCTGACTCCTACCGTTGTCTTGATGGGGGAACTAAACTTGCCATTGTGTAACACCACTGATTCGGCGTCATCGTAAAGCGCCTTAATGACTTGTATTAGTTTCGCAGGGATTCTGTTTCTCTTGAGTGCAGCCCAGATAGCATTACGCCTGATTGTGTCGAAGGCACGCTCGAAGTCGACGAAGGCAGCATACAGGGGGCTATTCCATTCTACTGACTGCTCGACTATCAATCTTACTGTGTTTGTATGTTCCGTGCAGCTCCTATTCTGTCGAAAGCCCGCCTGTTCTTCTCTTATATTCTTGTTTAGCTTCTCTACAATTCTATCATGAATTATTAGGGCTACTATTTTTGTAGTAATTCACAGAAATTAAGAGACGAGATGGTATTCACCAAAATATCAATGTAAGAGTCACCCAACATGATACTGGGTAATCCAGCATTATCTCTAAGAAAATCCTCTAAGAAAATATTATAAGTAAATAGTGAAATTGGTTTAGCCTTGTTAATTAGATCAGGGAAACTCAAATGGAAAAAATTATTATTACATAAAAGTTTGAAATTTGAATTATCATTAAGGTAAACTGAAAGATCTTATAAGCATCAGGCCGGCATGAATGTACTGACGAGTGGCCAGGAATATTATAAATGTTTACTATTTCTTCTTCTAACCAAGTTTCCTGAATAACTAAAACATGAATTGTGAATTGAACCTGAGAAATTAATTCTATAACTTAAAAAACTTAAAAATTGAAGAAATAATTCTTATATTGAATGCATGAACGTTTAATGTAGGACAAAATTATTAGGAATACCTGTATTATAATTATCCAACGATGTATAATAATTATCAGTGTCATACATTGAACGAAAAACGATATCCACAAATAAATTTGATGCCAAGCAAACAAATAATTTCCAACAGATATAAATTTATATTGCATAAAAATGAAAAACTTTTCGGTTCTTGGTTTATCCACGACAGCACCAATGAAACTATCAATAATAAATGATAAATGCATATTAAAATTTTATAATAAACAAAAAATACAAATTTAGATATGCAAATCAGATTGGAATTAAGTATATGCTATACGAGTATAATAACAAAAATCTATTAATTTTAATATTAGAAAAATTGTGTTTTATATAATTAAAAAGTTTTAAGAAAAATAAGTATATGGAATAAAATTTTATAAAGAACAAAAATTTGATTATGAAAATGTATTAAATGTATAATATTTGAGAAATTTGAAACTGTTACTTTGCATTTGCAGTCTTCGAAGCCATTCGCGGTCTTAGAAACGATGTTTTTGAGTTTTTTGACCGATCACCTTTGGACGAAGTAGTAGACTCAGAAGGAAATGTTGATTTTATAAGATCATCAACATCCTTTTTACTCTTAATTAAAGTTGATGTTCAACCATAAGTTGTCTTCGCAAAGATATTATTACCACGATGAAAAACGAATTTGTAGTTAAATTGATGAAGTAATTTTGCAAGTTGAAATAATTCCTTCGAAGGTAATGATAAAACATCAGATATTTTTATAATATTATATTCAGGAATATCTTTTAGGTGTTTATTTGCCGATATAAGCTGTGATTTTACTAAATAGTTTTGAAAAAGAACAAACGTACCTGCCTTTTTTTGAGGTTTAGGTTTCAGCACTCTTATATATGAGATGCCCGAATAAACTATATGAATGTTAAGCTTAGCACAAATGGCTTTTATTTCATTAGATGCCACAATTATATTCTGGCAAAGATAAATTTAATACTACTTCCAATTTTAAGAATTCATTCATTAGGCCAGCTACTTTTAATTTTGTACTTTTAATTTCACAACGAAATGGATCAATTTCCTTTTTTTGCAGTGGCAATTTCGGTTGAATTTTTACCTAACTCCTTCAGCGTCGTATCATAACTTTTCGATATAAATCCACAGAAGACTTTAACTCCGATATCTCTTTGAGAATAATTTCAAATTTGTCATCTATTGAAAAATTAGATGTCATCTATTGAAGAATTAGAAGAATTAGATGACAGGTTTAGAACACTTTCTGCAATTCCAGATAGATTCTTTGCTATTTATGGAATTGAATGTTATATTTATTTTATGAAATTAAATGTTATTAAGTCCAGCACAAAGGCTATCGACAGAAATTTTGCATGTAGAGCATTTAATAATATCTGCATTACAAACAAGTGTGTCATAAACTCCACAATTCATTATTTATATAAAATGTACTTCAATTATGATAATAGTTAAAATCAATGAATAATTTATTGTGTTCCTTTTTAATTATTATGTGTTATTATAGTTAACAAAACTTCTGAAGAATGATTATAATCTGTGTCATAAGAAAACTATGAATTAGGTCAATTGTGTCTTCTTATAAATCAATATGCTATAATACAACAATGCAATTTATACACATAGATTGTAAAAGCATATGTTGACAAATCAGGTAGTCGATTATAAACCGGTTCTTAGTTACGTAGAACAGTATATTAAAAACTATGCTACGTTTATTAATATTAAAATTTTATATTTTAAGAATAATATAATAAATAAGAACAGAATTGTTCTAAATGTGAAAGCAAATTAAATTAATAAATATTTATATCGAAAGAACAAAATTTCTTTGAATTATGTTTTTCATGTAAATTTAATTTGTACACGTCTAATCATGACCTATATCACCAACAATTCAAATTTTGAACAAGTCCGTGGTTATTCTAGATGGAGTTCCAAATCGCGGAATGTAATTCTCTGCGAAAGCGCACGCGATTGCCGACGCGGTCACGTTCCTAATAGCGGAAGCCACAGGCAATCGCGAAAAATAATCGGCAATTGTTAAAATGTACCAGCAGAAATTGGTAAAGGGCCTACCAGATTCATATGGATAGCTAGAATCGGCCGGAAGGTATGTCAAATTTCCCGAATTGTGATTTCGTATAATGTTATTTCATTTTGCGAAGTCGACATTCATCCTCGGCCAAAAATACTTATCCATTGTAAGATTACGCGAAGCGCGAATTCCCTGATGAGAAAAACTATGTAAGTGCAAATAAGGAAACGAAATTTTTGAAATCTGAAACTTGATGACGAGTCAGAAAGTAGGACTTTCAACTCATCACATTCATGGGTGCGCCAAAAGAGTGATCTTGACAAGAGCATCCTTAACCGCCGTAAACGCGTCATTGCGACTTACAGACCAACTGAAGTTTTTGGCAGTTTTTGATTTTTTAAGTAATTCAGAGAGATGAGGGTAAATAGGAGAAAGAAATTTAGCAAGATCGGGTACAAACCGATGGTAATATCTAACCATACCTATAAAGCGTTGAATTTGGTGGACTGCATTAGGTATCGGGCAGTTATCGCGTCTACGCGATCCTGCGAACGAAATATATCTGCACTAGAAATCTTAGGACTCAAGAAATTCAATTCAGAAACACCGAAAACGCACTAAGAACTGTTAATCTTAATATCATATTCGGACAGACGTTTGAAAAGGATTTGCAGGTGATGTTTATTCTAGGACGGAGTAGAACTGACGACCAAAATGTCGTCGATATATACAAATAGGAAATCGAGACCATAAATGACCTTGTCAATAAACCGTTGGAAGGTTTCTGCGGCATTTCGAAATCCGAAAGGCATACGACTATATTCGAACATGCCGAAAGGAGTAGTTATTACTGTCTTATGCATCTCATCTTGGGAAACAGGGATCAAGTGATGTGCCCTGACAAGATCCATTTTTTAAAAGATTTCAAATAGATTCATAGAAAAGTTTTGAATTAGAGGGATAGGATAACGACCTGGCACCGCGACTGCGTTCAGACGCCGGTAATCATCACACCATATGGAGTGGCGACGAAACGGATGATGAAAAAGATCTACATATCCCGATGTTGACCATATATTCGAATTCCGTTATAGGCGTTTTATGACGCACTGAATCAAGTCTACATGGAGAGGAAAAAGAAGTTGTCTTTTAGTCACAATTTGATGCACGACCGAATGTTTGACAAGGGTGGAATAATCTGAATCCTGAATAAGGGTTCGATAAAGTTTAAGAATTTCTCCGTATTCATTTTCTACGACGTAATGCAAAGCGATCTTAGCGTCAATCCGAGCTTGCGAAACTCTAACCCACATATTTGTGCTTGGATCTACCAATCTCCTGTTCCTAAGAATACCTAATAGCCCGTTCCAAAAAATCAGTCCCTATTACAAGTCTACCTACTGACGCGATGATAAAAGCGTGTGAAAATTGTCTGCGTACCGTAAATTTGTATAAGAGTGCCATTTGCAGCAGAAAGCTAGAAGTTCGAAGGTCAATTTTTGCATCCAACGCTTTAGTGTAACAGAGACGTCAGTGCCCGTGTCGACAAGAAATAAAATTTCGTTTTTAACGTCTCTTGCGAATAAGCGGCGTGAAGAGTTATTCGTACTATGAGCTGCGCCATAACGGGTTTTATAGTTTGGAGAATTCGTATTTGTACTGGCGGAAGCAGTGTTCACCCTATGAAAGCAGGCGGAGAACATAAACCGTCATACACATTTCTCTGCGTCATACCTAAATTTTTGGTGGTATTAAAAAATGGGTTTTCTAGACGCAAAACTACCACGACTGGAATTGCGACTTCTGGAACGACTTCGAAAAGTTGATCCCGTATTTAATTTCGTTAACATTTCTTCACTTTTCGACAAACGATTTTCAAAATTATATAAAGTATCGGCGGTCGACCCGAAATTGAAGAGCTAGCGCATATATTTCCGTTATTCGTTTTCGAAACTGTATTTACAGACGCGGATTGAGAAGCCTCGTAAATTTTATCTGCCAGAGGAGTGAATTCATCCATAGGTTTATCACACGGCTAGTAAGGTGATTTATATGTTGCGCGGTAAACGACAAAGACACAAATTTCGGCAAACGAACGCGCGTCTCTAAAGTCTACTTCGTGTTTTACGTCGCTCGCAGGGACGAAAGGTTTTGGGTCGCCATTTGTTTCTTCCTCCAAAGCACTAGGAATCGCCCGGAAAAGGTCGAAGGCATCAAAGGATTTGTAGAATGGGTTGGTTTGATGGGCATTTTCTCCTCGTTCGACATCTGAAAATATATTGTATGACGCAGAAGATTTAAAACAAAGGTAAACTTGTATCAAATGTCTAAATGAAAATAAAATTTCGGATCTTAATTAGAAAAATGTTGAAAAAAAAAAAATTGAAAAACTTTCAATTGAACCCCGGGATTGAATAAGTAAATGAAATAATTCCCAAATAATGGTGGTATATTGTATAAGGCTCAGTATACGTATGAATAGGTTGATATAACGTATTATATGGTAAAATTAATTAAATTTGAAATCAAAAAATTTGATAGTATAAATGCAAATATAGCTACAGCGAATTCAAGAATTTCCTCAATTTATAAAAATTTTATATAAATACATATATGAATTCTCGAAAAATTTTAAAATTAAAAGAAAAACTTTGTTTAATTTAATATTATTTTAATTTAAAATTTATTAATTAAATTAACGTTCGATAAAAAATGGTTCTATTGTTTTCACCAAAAAAATGTGAAGTGATTACATTAAATAATCACTTCAAAAATTTATAAAAACTTAATTATATCAATACTTATATGGGATTACGTAACAAACATGTAAAAATGTAATTTGTATTTAATAGTGTTTTTTATTTTCAATATTTAAAAAAAATTGAATATTAAAAAAGTTTAAATTTTCAATAATTCAAATTATGATGTATATATTATTTTAAAATTTAGTTAAATAAAACTTTATTTGTATCACTAATTAAAAAAATTTAATTAACACACCGAAAGTTATTAATTGCAAAATTGTGTTTGTACGTCTTTATTATGATGCTAGGTCGTCTTTTTTGACCTAGGTGTATTTTTGAGACAAAAATATGTTTACTTCTTAAACATACATACATACAAAAGATATAAATATATTTTTAATTTATTTTAAATATTATAAAAATTTAAAAGAAATGTTTAATATAAATAATTCGAAATTATAATTTAATATATTATTGCATTCATACATACGATATATTTTGTGTTATGTATTTATGTATGCGTATGCAGCACTAATATTAAATTTTTTTTAATTACTTATATTGTTTGAAAATTCTGCTGTGTGTATGTATGTTTTGATAAAAAAATTTTAGTTTAAAATCTAATGTATTTGATAGTAAAACAAGTAAAAACGTATCAGTCGAATAAACCGATTGAATTATACCCTGCACCTTTCGTTATTGTGTAGCAATTACCTGTGAAATCATTCTATAGAAACTTCACGGACATGTCTGACCTATAATTGGATATAATCGGACACACAACTGCGAAGTTTCATGAATTTGACTTGATTATTTTTTCAAATATTAAGAATAAGCTTTTAGACTTGTATGGGATCTACTCGAACCTGTTAAGCAATTCCACCAAAACTTCAGAAATATTTGTGACCTATAACTCGGCATACAACTGTCAAGTTTCATGATTCAGACTTTATTATTTTTCCAAATATGTAAAATAAGCTTCTGGAGTTGTATGGCAGGTACCCGAACCTGTCAAGCAATTCCTCTAAAACTTCAGAAATATGTCTGATATATAATATAATTAGATATAATCGGACACATAACTGCCAAGTTTCATGAATCTGACTTTATTATTTTGCCGAATATAAAAAATTTGCTGTTGGAGTTGTATGGCAGCCATCCGAACCGGTACAGCTACCCCATTATAAATTTTAGAGCACGTGTAGAATATAATTAGACACATGTATACAAAATTTTATATTTATAGCTTTATTAGTTTTTGAAATATTTAAAATAAACTCTTTGAGTTGTATGGCAGCTACCCGAACCCGTTGTCCGAATTAGTCCAATAACAATAGGGCTCGTCCTTGGCACAAAAGAAAAAACTTGTGAAAGTTTGGTTTCGATTGCATTATTCCTTTTTGAGTTATCGTGCGATCGGAAGGATGGACGGACGGACGGACATGTCTAAATCAACGCAGAATTTTACGCTGAGCCAGAATATATATATATGTCCATACCGCAGATGACTCCTTTAAGTAGTTACAAACTCCATACCAAAGTTAATATACCCTTCACGAAGTGCAGGGTATATTAATGTGTATTGTCTAGTTAAATGAAAGTATTCCAGAAGATTATGAAAACGCGTTTTAAATAGTTCTTTACAATTTTTAGAACATTAGTAAGTTTGTAGTTAACATACCTAGAAAAATGTAAATTTGGCTCTTTGTAGAATTTCACTTTGTGCTACCATAATTCCCTGAAATGCTCGCCAGTTAGTTTCGGTAACAACCAGAACTCAAATATCAAATTTCAAGCAATTCCATCAATTCGTTCCGTAAATATGGTGAAAAATGTAAAATCGGCCCACAAATCAGTTTTCGAATCCTGATCTTTCCAAAAAAGTTATATGTTCATTGTTTCAATACGAAGATATTAGAACAATTTGAACGACGAAGTATATTTGGCCCGTAGTAAACGTCAAGTTGCTGACGCCTGATTTCTTCCAAAAGTTAGGAATTTTTGTGGACGGTCGAGAAAAGCTTATATATGAAATTTCAGGTAAATCGGTTGAATATGTTCTTCAAAATGCTCAAAAATGTAAAACAGGCCCGCTAAAAAGTGCAATTCCCGAGGGCTTATATATCCCAAAAGTTGATCAATCCATGCCATGGTGGAAATAAACTTACATATAAAATTTCATCAAAATCGTTTCAACAGAACTTGAGATACACGCGTGCACACACAGACCGACAGACCGACAGGTTGCTAAAAATAGTTTATTTACACTTCCCTTTTATGGAGAAGTGCATTCCCACCGAAAACTCGGTATGCAAAATTTGTTGCCATCACATAACCTACCTATTGTATACACAATACGGTCGGTAAAAATGAAAGAAATAAAGAAAGTAATAGAACTTATCTTAATATTGATGATGCTTTTCGGTTGATGAAGCGATTGATGTGCATTGATGAAATTGATTCTGCTTAAAAAATTTTGGTGACTGATTGGTTGAACACAAGTGAATAGTTGAATGGTTGAATGTTTAATTTGTTTGAATGAAATCGGAAGTGTACTCGAATAATATGATGCAAGTGTCCAAGTGAAAATTGTTGTATTGTATTATTGTATGATTATGATATATAATAGTTTATTGTATGATATGGTTTATGATGATGTTGAAATTGATAACGTGAGTATTAACTGCATGTTGGAAAAGAGTGTATGTATGAGTGATACAATAAAAATTTTGGTGCTAAGTTGTTTATAACTGTCTTTTATAATCATAAAAAAATCCAATTTTTGAAAAGAAAAAACGCAAATAGATATGTTGGTATATGTCAAAATATATATACCCTATGTTAATGCATAATTATTTATTTTCAAATAATTAATAATTTTTTACTTATTTTTTCAAAATATAGTAGTTTAAAATTTTATTATATTATTTTATGTGTTTAAATTTACGCTATATTGTACTTAGATTTTTTAACAATTATATTTTATCATGATTAAATTTATTACTATTTATGTATGTGTAGTTACAAATTTTATATTAGAGCTTTATTTAGTTATTAGCATGTTGTATTAATTTTATAATATGAACTTTTTACATTATGTAATAAACTTTGTAATTTATTTAAAATGTGGGTTATGTAATGATTCAAAATGTAATTTTATTTTATTGAAAATGCTGTTAAATGTTGTGTTATATTAAAAAAAATGTTTCATTTATATACATATATGTATTTACACTAATCTTTTTATACCCTGCACTTCCTGAAGGATATATTAACTTTGGTATAGAGTTTGTAACTACTTGAAGGAGTCATCTGCGGAATGGACATACATATATATATATTCTTGCTCAGCGTTGTCTGTCCGTCCGTCCGTCCTATTGCACGATAACTCAAAAACGAATAATGCAATCGACACCAAACTTTCACAAGCTTTTACTTTTGTGCCAAGGACGAACCCTATTGTTATTGGACTAATTCGGACAACGCGTTCGGGTAGCTGCCATACAACTCCAACAGCAAATTTTTTATATTCGGCAAAATAATAAAGTCAGATTGATGAAACTTAGCAGTCAAGTGTCCAATTATAGGTCAAATATATTTCTGAAGTTTTAAAGGAATGGCTTGGCAGGTTCGGGTACTTGCCATACAAGTCTAAAAGCTTATTTCAAATATTTGGAAAAATAATAAAGTCAGATTCATGAGACTTGGCAGTCGCGTGTCCAATTATAGGTCAGACATATTTCTATAGTTTTGGTGAGATTATTTGACAGGTTCTAGTAGCTTCCATACAAGTCTAAAAGCTAATTCTTAATATTTGGAAAAATAATAAAATCAGATTCATGAAGCTTGGCAGTTGTGTGTCCGATTATAGTTCAGATAATTTATGAAGTTTCGATGGAATTTCTTGACAGGTTCAGGTATTTGCCATACAACTCCAAAAGCTTATTTTAAATATTTGGAAAAATAATAAAGTCAGATTCATGAAACTTGGCAGTTGTATGTCGAGTTATAGGTTAGATATATTTCTAAAGTTTTGGTGGAATTGCTTGACAGGTTCGAGTAGATCTTATACAAGTCTAAAATCTTATTCTTAATATTTGGAAAAATAATAAAGTCAGATTCATGAAACTTGGCAGTTGTGTGTCCGATTATAGATCAGATATATTTGTGAAATTTTGATGGAATTTCTTGACAGGTTCATGTACTTGCCATACAACTCCAAAAGCTAATTTTAAATATTTGGAAAAATTATAAAGTCAGATTCATGAAACTTGGCAGTCGGATGTCCAATTATAGGTCAGACATTTCCGTGAAGTTTCTATAAAATAATTTCACAGGTTCGAGTAATTGCTACACAATAACGAAAGGTGTAGGGTATAATTCAATCGGTTGTTTAGTAGGGGTCACCAATATGGCTTCATGCTGCATTTATGGCAAGAAGACCATTTTATGTTTTTATTTAAAAACTAAACACATTAAATATGTTCTTTATATTTCTTATTATTATTTAAATTATTATTTTATATAATTATATTATTACTTAATGCATAATTATTATATTTCCTTAATTTATTTTACATACATATTAAATTTCAACACTTATAATTATTTTAATTTTTATGAACACTTGTTTTTAAAACATCAATTTAGCTGTACTATGACTACTTTTATAATAGAAAAATCTGATGTGGTAAGCACAAAACCAAACGCAATGTTAAGTGAAAGTGTTACAGAATATTATAAAAATGTCTGTTAAATACTTCTTTCCAATTTTTAGGACATAAGTAAGCTTTTAGATAACATACGTGGAAAAATGTAAATTTGGATCTTAGTACAATTTCGCTTTGTGCTACCCGAATTCCCTTTTGTAACATTCTGTAACATTTTCACTTAACTAGACAATACACATTGCAGTCGGTTATGTGCTGACCACATCAGATTTTTTTTTTACTAAATCATTTTTTAGCTTCTGAATGAATTACAGTATTCATAAGCCAGACTATAAATGATTCAGATAAACTTATTCGTCAACCCAGAGTTTGTTTAAGTATAATAATTTAGAAAAAAACGTATGCAGCGCTGTAATTGTATCTATGTTATATAATGGTAATCAATAATAATATATAATATATAATATATAATATGCATTATATCCACCTGTACATCGCTACATGGACATGTTTATTTTAAAAAAGTTAAAAAAATTTGATTTCAAGCGTTTTGAGTTTTTCACATAACACAGCGACTGGCGAAACGATGTTTTGTGTATATTAAAAATTAAAAGAGAAGTTGCTTATAGGTTACAGTTACATGCGAGAATGGTAGCAAAAACTGCAGAGTAGCAAATTAGCAGCGGAATGGAAGATATGAAAATTATTATTTCTTTATCTAATGAATTTAAGCTTCTAAAGTACCTAAAGTATCTTAATTTGATTATAATTTGTAATAACAATAATAATTGTTATAATATAACATTCATTTACTTTTGTTTTTTTCTTTTGCTTTTATTTTGTTATTTTTTTTGATAAAATTTATCATAATGAACTGCGATCAAAATTTTTTTTTGCAATTCGTATTTCAAATTTAAATTGAAAGATGTATTTCAATATGCAAATTTTTAAAAGCAATTTAATGTCATTTTTAGCACTTTTCTCAAAAAATTTAACAAAAAAAAGTGCTTATCAGTTTCCCTTTGGCCATCCGTCCATGAACATGTTTACAGAAGTTCTATAACCTAGAAGATAGAATCTTTCTAGTAAAAATCTATGTACATACGGAATTTCATATGTATATAGATCTATACTAGGAATTTTTTTCCGTACAAGAAAATATTTACCTATGTCGTCCCCTCTCTAAAAAGTTATTCCTCCTTAAAACACTAAAAATGGCATTTTTTAAGTAATTATTGTAGCAAAACCAGAAATATACTTTCTAAATTCTGCAAATATAGAAAATTAGTAGCTTCTTCTACCCTGGTATACCATATTTAAACTTAGAAAAACAAAATGGCTGTTAAAATCACCGTTATCTAAAATCCATTTCTTACAAATTTTTGATATCGTTTTTCTTCTAGTCTCAAATTTTAGCAACTTTTAGATATTTTTTTACCTCACCAATTTTTGGCAACTAATATTTCCGAAATCGATAGCTTTTCCCAAATTTCTATAAATGCAGAAAGCTAACGGTAAATGCCATGTCTATAAAAAGTATGATTACTTTTCTTAACTCGTTCAATTAACCCTTCAATTCGAACATTATGTTAACGCCTCAATAATATTTTTACCGACCGTATTGTGTAAACAATAGGTAGGTTATGTGATGGCAACAAATTTTGCATATCGAGTTTTCAGTGGGAACGTACTTCTCCATAGTAGGGAAGTGTAAATAAACTATTTTTAGCAACCTGTCGGTCTGTCGGTTTGTCTGTCTGTCGGTCTGTCCGTCTGTCGGTCTGTGTGTGCACGCGTGTATCTCAAGTTCGGCTGAACCGATTTTGATG
This sequence comes from Condylostylus longicornis, assembly GCF_029603195.1. Lineage (NCBI taxonomy): Eukaryota > Metazoa > Arthropoda > Insecta > Diptera > Dolichopodidae > Condylostylus > Condylostylus longicornis. The sequence goes on from NW_026578107.1 coordinate 110,646, forward strand.
AAATTTTATATGTAAGTTTGTTTCCACCATGGCACGGATCGATCAACTTTTGGTATATATCAGGCCTCGGGAACTGCATTTTTTAGCGGGCCTGTTTTACATTTTTGAACATTTTGAAGAAAATATTCAACGGATTTACTTGAAATTTTATATATAAGCTCAGCTCGACCGTTCACAAAAATTCGTATGTTTTGCAAAAAATCAGGCATCGGCAACTAGACGTTTACTACGGGCCAAATATACATTTTTGTGTATATAAAGAGAAATAATCAACCGATTTCATTGAAATTTAATATATGAATTCCCCGTATTAAAACAATGAACATATAAATTTTTTGGAAAGATCAGGCATCGGCAACTAGACGTTTACTACGGGCCAAACATACACTTTTGTGTATATAAAGAGAAATAATCAACCGATTTCATTGAAATTTAATGTATGAATTCCTCATATTAAAGCAATGAACATATAACTTTTTTGGAAGGATCAGGGCTCGAGAACTGATTTGCGGGCCGATTTTACATTTTTCACCATATCCGCAGAACAAATTGATGGAATTTCTTGAAATTTGATATTTGAGTTCTGGTTGTTACCGAAACTTACTGGCGAGCATTTCAGGGAATTCGGGTAGCACAAAGCGAAACTCTACTAAGAGCCAAATTTACATTTTTCTAAGTATGTTAACTATAAGCTTACTAATGTCCTAAAAATTGGAAAGAAGTTTTTAACAGACATTTTTATAATATTCTGTAACACTTTCATTTAACTAGACAATACACAATGCGGTCGGTTATGTGCTGACCACATCAGATTTTTTTGTTTTGTTTCAAAGAATGCATGCATTGCTTATCCTAATGCATGAAATATTTGAAATATATTTGTATATGAAAGAAACTAATTTAAGTAATGTAGCACACAGATTGTTTTTAAAAGCAAGATTGTATTATATAATATACAAAGCAATATTGCTATAGCATTACAAACCATTGATTTTGCAATGAAGTGATCGGCTTATCTTTCAATATGATAAAATTTTTATCATATTTATCAATAAATAAATAAAGGGAAAAAAATAAACGGAAACAATAAGAGTTAAAGGATAGAGCAAGAAAACATTTTTTACTTCAAAATTTAATAAGTTTCATTGGAAATGTAATTAATAAAATTTATGTCCTATAACGAAGTACATTCCGTTTAAGTATTTGGCTTATATTTAGAAAGCTTTCAGTGTAAGGCCCGCTGTTTCTGAATTTGCCGCACAAGTACTGGATCTTATCGCTTGCATTTTCTGAATAAATTATTTACTTACGAATACATATACTTACGAATTATCCGGAATATAATTTGTGGCAGTTAAGAAATTTCAGGAAAAATGAGTACCAAAATAAATACCAACCACATAAAACAAAGGTACCTTAAAATGACTTTATAGAAGCAATATGATATAATGCTTTTTGTTTCAAATTCTTAGTACTTCTAAAACGGCTAGAATTTCCATAGCCAGTGTGTAAAAGATTGATATACTTACTTAAGACTCTGGCGAATTTAATTAAGAAATATATACATAGATTTAATCGATAACTTCAGCTAGCACTCAAAAGTTTTCATCAAAAATTCAATTCAACAGTTTGAGCAGAACCAAGAAATGCAAATGTTGAGTGGTTTAAATTAAAACTTTTTTTTATTTTTATTTTAAATACACATTTTTAAATACTTTCATACATAGCTCAAGAACATAAAAAATGACGACATTATATTAAATTATTTCAAACTAATTAATTAAAAGAAATATCTTAAATGTTATTCGATTAAAGAGCCAAAAAAACTACAAAGATATGCAGTTGAATGTGTGATTGTTGCGGTATTAGGCATATTTTGTTATTCATGTAGACAAATATTAAAAATTTCATTTGAATTTAACAACAATATACCATGTTTTTATATAATTATTAAATATGTTTTGAATTAAATTAATTTTTAATTTGTGAATTTTTTTATAAAATACCAATTTTGCTGTAATCATTTTAAGTATGGGTATTGAATTAAATATATTAATAATTTTTCTAGTCAAATACATATGTCTTCCAAATTATTTTGGTGTTTCTTTGAAAGTTAGTTATGGGTTTTTTCATATGATTATGTACAAAATTATAGTGAATAATTTAAACACAAATTATGAGTAAATTCTATTTAAGGCAAAATATTTACAAAGAGAAAAACATATCATAATGTTTATTTGTATATTAATTGCAATAAAAAATCATTTTAGATGTTAATTTTTGAATATTGATTTGTTTTTATAATTTTATAATTGCAGATAAAAATCTTTCAAAACATATAAATTCTAAATGTTGAATTTTAAGCAAGTTTTATAATTAAATACAACGTATTAATATTTACAATAAATACATTATTTAGTAGAAAAATTTTAAAAAATTTCAATTAATCAAAGGTCGTAAATCCGTATGTTGAGTTTCTTTGTGCCTTCTAAGATCAACTTTACGTTGAAACGACTTATGACATAATTCGCATGCAAATGGTTTGTAACCAGTATGTTTTCGGGAGTGTGTAATTAAGTTTGAACTTTGACTGAATGCTTTCCCACACACTTGACATTTATGTGGTTTTTCACCTGAAAAAAAATAACAAATTTAATATAATAACTTCAAAATTTTTTTTAAGAATTGAAAAAAATTATTAATGGAAATATTAATTTGATTAATCAAAACAATCAAATAAAAACTAATCAAGGTGAAAGTAAAAAGTAAGTTATTCGGATTGTATTTCAAGTGAAGCTAAAAACTGTTTAAATTTTATAGCAAATTTTTTCGATAATTCTGCCCAGTTTATAAAATACACATCTGATGTGTTCAGTACATAACCAACCGCAATGTATATTGGCTGGATTAGTAAAATTATTCCATTAGATTATGAAAATGCGTTTTAAACACTTCTTTACAATTTTAAGTACACTAATAAGCTTTTAGTTAACATACCGAAAAATGTGAATATGGCTCTTAGTAGAGTTTTATTTTATGCCGTCCGAAAAGATCGTTAGTTACTTCTAGTAACAACCAGAGCTCAAATATTAAATTTCAAGAAATTCCATCAATTCGTTCCGTAGATTCGGCAAAAAAATGTAAAATCGGCCTAGAGATCAGTTTCCGCGCTCTGATCTTTCCAAAAAGTTTATAGATTCTTTGTTTTAATACCTCAAATTTAAATATTAAATTTCAATGAAATCGGTTGATTATTTTTCGTTATATACACAAAAATGTATATTTGGCTCGTAGTAAGCGTCCAGTTGCTGACACCTGATTTCTTCCAAAAGTTAGAAGGAATAAAGGTTATATATGAAATTTCAAGAATATTTTCTACAAAATGATCAAAAACGTAAAACAGGCCCACTAAAAAGTCCAGTTCCCGAGGTCTGATATACCCCAAAAATTAATCAATCCGTGCCATAGTCGAAATAAACTTACATATAAAATTTCATCAAAATCGGATCAGCCTAACTTGAGACACACGCGTGCATACACAAAATTTCAAGGAAATTGATTGATTGTTTCTCTTTTATGGGCAAAAATCTAAAATTGGCTCGCAAAAAAGTCCAGTTCCCAACGCCTGATATATCCCAAAAGTTGATCAATCCGTGACATAGCCAAAGCAAACTTATATATAAAATTTCATGAAAATCGGTTCAGCTGCACTTGAGATACACGCGTGCACACATAGACAAACAGACAAACCGATACCTTTTTAAAAATGGTTTATTTACATTTCCCTACTATGGAGAAGTGCGTTCCCAACGAAAACTCGATGTGCAAAATTTGTTGCCATCATATAACCTCTCCTTTTGTATGCAATGTGGCTGGTAAAAATCTGGGATGAGCAGCACATAACAAACCGAATACAGTTAAGGTGCTGTATAAGATTATGAAAATAGTCTATAAACACTTATTTCTTTTTGGTTAATGAGTCTAAAAACTTGTAAATTTGATTCTTGTAAATTGAGATTGTTTTTCTGTGATCCGATTTCTTCACAGTTTAAAAGTTCATTTTGTCAGCAACCTAATTTTTAATTGCCAGAATTGGAATAGAAAATATCATGAAAATTAGACGATTATTTCTTTGTATATGAGCGAAAATGCAAACTTTGCTGTCTGTCTATTCTTGAAATAAAAAGGGAAAAGTGCATTAAAGCGAAAATAACTTTATGGAAATATATTGTGCCGGCAAAGTGTACTTTTTATAGCAAAATAAGGAAATTTTAGCATCTTAAATTCTAAAAATTTGAAGCTCTACAAAACAAGTTTACAAATTAAAGTTAAGTTACCAAGTTAACAACATAAATAAAGTTAAAAACCTTGATACAATTTTACCAAAACAAGAGGGTAGAATAATAGTTTAATTAAATGGTTTTATTACATATTTATTTGTTTTCACTTCAAAGTAACTTATTAGAATATTTCATGTATTTATCGTTTTTTCCTCGTTTTTTGTTCTTTATTTTTTCTTTTGTTACAAAAAGTTAATTTGAAAAATCACGTTTATATTTTCAAAACCCTGTCATTAATTGTTTTCTTGGATGCGTTTTGGTATGAAAAAAATATGTATTATTTTTTATTCAAGCCTCCACGAACTTTTCATGAAAATTGTGAATTAAATTTAAATTCGAAGTTTATATTATTGTGAGCTTTGAACAATCTGTCAATTAAAACGAAGAAAAAACTGAAGTAAGTGAAGAATTATTTATTTGACACTTTTCTTTTCGATTTCTTTTAAAAAAATTGAATAGTGCAAAGGCCTGCAACACAAAAGTTTATAATCAAAAATGTAATAACTATCTATCGCCAAAATTTTGAAGTTCTTTTTGCGACACAATAAACTTTGATGTATAATATTTAAAGTAAGATATTTTTCCAGTAACATTTTATTAATAAAAAAATTTTCACATATTTTTCAGGTTAGCAGAGTCAAAACATACGCATGTGCTGTTGTAACATTGGCCCTTATTATGAAAAAAATATCGTACGGTACACGATATTTCTGATAGTATTGCTGATAGTATCGTAGTATTGCTATCAGAAAAATCGCGTATCGTACGATATAACTACATATTTTTTTCATTGTAAGGGCCACTATACTTTTATTTTCATATATACGTATGTACATATTGTAAAAATATGTAGGTACGATTCTATTGTGAAAAAGTCTAAAAAAGCAAATTTGAATATTTACTGGGCATCATCCTTTTGGAATGTCTAATATCCTGGTTGAGAATAACGAGAATGGGGAGCAGGTTAGTTGAAAATCTGAGTAAAATAACTAGCCAAAATCTCAACTAAGAAAATGTATTTTCTCTATGCGTATTGAATACCTACATACATAAATATAAATACATAATGGTTTTTGATTTGTGTTTCTGTGTATTTATGTATATGAGTGCGCACATGCGTTTATATTGTTTTAATAATGTTATTTAATGTTTGCATATTTATTTATATTTTTTATATTTTTCATAGTCATATACAGTTTATCTAGTTCATTTTCCCAATTATGCGCAACCAATTGTTCTTTGCCTGCTTTTAATTTGTTGTTAATTATCCCATGAGCCTGAAGAAAATTTTGGAGGATTTACTGAAAATTATGAGATAATTCATTTAATATGACGATTTCTTAAAAGAAATTTTAAAATTTCTTATATTTTTTTGAGTATCTCTTTAACTCATTTATGCTTAAGTGGAACATTATTGCTAGCCTAATACTAAGGCGTATAATATTTTGTAACTGGCCTAATACCAAGCCGTATATTTGCTTACGTCTTATAGAAAATGAATTAATATATACCAACAAGCAAGTCTTTCTTTTTAAGAAGTGAACTTGTTCATTAATAGGCCTCTACCGGTTAAGGAGATCGGGGCTCTAAGCAAATATTTTTTTGGCTGACTTTTTTGAAAAAACACTATAACTTTGGCTGTGTTAGGTACGACGGTACTTTCTGATATGCCCTTAAGTAGGTAGTGCAATGACTATTCAATAAGTATACAAACTCAGTAGCAGTTTTAGTTCAAACACAACGATCGTTTAAAGAATGAGTTTTTAAAAATTTTTTCGTGTTTTTTTTAAACGATATTTTTCTTGAAATAAAGCAAAAACAAATTTAAAGAAGGGTTAACATGATGCTCGATTTTAAGATTTAATTGCGTGAGTTAAGAAAAATAATTATGTTTTTTAATGAAATAAAGGACGCTAAATATTCAAATTTTACAAATTTCGAGAGCCGATAACTTGCGAGGGGATGCAGATGGGAAAAAACTTTCTTCTAACGAAATAAACTATTTATGAATATCTAAGACCTAAAATTTCAGACTCTTGTAACGTATGGTGTAGATGAAAAACTGTATCAAAAATTTGGTTGCAACGGGTTTTAGAACATGGTAAATTTTAACGGCCATTTTGTTTTTTTAAAGTTCAGAAATGGTATGCCGCAATAGAAGAAGCCTGCCACTATTTTTATGTGTTAAGAAAATTTGAAAAATGCTTATGGTTTCACTGCAATAAGTGGTTAAAATATACCATTTTTAAGTTTTTAGAGATAGGTGAAAATTTTCTTCTACAGAAATAACTTTCTAGTAAAGGTATATGCACATATACAATTTTAGCTTTCTATCTTCAAGGATGTAGAAGTTTTTTAAACAGACACACGGAAAGATGGACGGACGGACGGGCGGATGGTCATACAGAGTGAAACTAATAAGCACTTTTTTTCAAAATTTTTTTGGAAAGTGCTAAAAAGCGGTAACAAAGCATTTTGGGAGAGAGTGAAGGGGGAGGGTGAGTGGAATTAGTGCTTTCTCCGGGACCTTAGAGATAAAACCTTATCTAATACCTTTTGTCCCATGTCTCTAGCTCTTCTAGAAGTACTCGTATTTTTTGACACCTGAGAAGTAGCTATATATACATATATAATGTAAATAGGATGGTTTTTGAAGAGTTATACGAAATCTGAATAAAATGTAGAATTATAAAGGGAAATTCAAGGTACTGCGTAGCCTGGTGGGTAGCGTGGTAGTCTCATAACCAGAAGGTTATTGGATCGATGCTTGCCTTAATGTTGTCGAATTTTTTTTTTTTGGATTATTGAAAAAAAATATTTTTTTTTAATTTGTTTAAATTTTTTGTTTTATTTTTTTTAATATCTAACAGAAAAATATTATTATAAAAGTTTAAAGAAAATTTCGAAAAAAATATTGTTATAATATTCAATAATATTCTTTTGGAAATTTTTTTGAATTCGCAAAAGTTTTAAGTACATAAGCATGTATGTATATTTTTTTTAAGGCTTCGTAACTAATTTTTTTTAAGCTTTCTATATGACTTGAATAATATTCAAAACTGTGGTTTGGTATTTAAAAATAAATTTTAAACACGTATTTATTAAGTCATAAGGATTAACATACAGAAATAAATTTTTCAAATAAAGAAAAGGTTTAGGCATAAAAAAAATAATGTTTTTATTCAAATATACGGTATGTACATATGAATGTATAAGAATTGAACATTTTAAAATTTTTCGTTCAAACATATGAACGTATGTACATATGAATGTATTAGAATTGAACATTTTGAAATTTTTTGTTGGAACAATTAGAAATTAAATTTTAAGTACAAACATAAATAATTATGAATGTATACCTATTTTTTTAAAACTGTGGGTGAACATATAGAATTAAATTTTTCAAATAAAGAAAAGGTTTAGGCAAAAACAAAATAAAAAATTTTATTCAAATATAGGTATGTATGTATGTATGTACATATGAATGTATTAGAATTTAGCATTTTACAGTTTTTCGCTTAAGCAATAAAAATATAAAAAGTTCATACGTACATAAATTCTGTATGTATACTTTTTTAAAGTTTGCTGACAAAATATAATATTCAAAACAATAAGAAATGAAGCATTAATATTCAGATGCCACAAAACATTTGATGTCTTTGATAAAAGCTGACATTTATTTGCGTTAAACTTATTTCGATTTTTCGAACCAAAAATATGTGAGATCATTATATTTGCAAATACTGTTTATTTCTCAGTTTGTGTTTCTAATAATAACGTAAAACGTATTATTTATTTCTTAGTTTGTGTTTGTAATTATGTAGAGTATAAAAGAAAAACGTGCTTTTGTTCTACAAACATTTTTTTTGGAAATCTTAAAATAGAGCTATTTCGGGGCTAAAAAGTTTCAATGTCAGATTTTTGTGGAACCCTAGAGGCAAAACCCTATCTAATGCCTTTTGTGAAAACCCTATCTAATGGGTATTGTAGTTCTAGGCACGTATGAAATCAACAAAAAGAGTTAAATAAACTCCACATTGAATCATTTATTGAATCATTTATTATTTTTTATTTATATTAATGTAGTAATGTCACAAAATTATAACTATGTTGTAGTTTATTTCTAGAGTTTTCTATCAAAACATGGTGTCTACATTTTAGACAAAAAAAGTTATGAATACAGTTTTACTTAAAACTTTAAACACTTTCTAATGCAAGGAAAAAAATAATTCTTTTAATTAGTTATAAACATTATAACTAACCAATTGTTTCAAAAACCCCCTACTCATATATTTACTTGTCGGAAATTTCAATACTTTTCATAGCATTTATAATACCGAAATATAGCCAAATAACTTTTGAAGTTGTATGGCAGCTACCAGAAGAAGCCAAGAAATTTCAACGAGCTTTATCAAACACATCGACCCTATACTGCATAGCTAATGAAACTTGTAGTTGCTTAATTAATAAGTTTATGCCTATTACGCAAATAATATTAACTTAATGGTAATTTCTTCATACAAAGCCAAAGTCAGCGGCCCTACTTATATATTTCCTTGTGCGAAATTTCATTATCACAGCTTTTACAGTTTCTGAGATATAGACAAATTATTTTTTGAAGTTGTATGGAAGCTACCAGGACGAGCCAAGCAATTTCAACGACTTTTGTCCAACACATTGACCCTACTTCTACTTATATATTTACTTGTGCGAAATTTCAATATCACAGCTTTTACAGTTTCTGCGATGTAGCCAAATAAATTTTGAAGTTGTATCGCAGCTACCCGAACCTGTACCCCAATCATATCCAATTTAAATAGAGTTCTCGCATTTACTATAATAAATCATTTGTGAAAATTTGGTGGCCGACGGATAGAGAAAGCTTAATCGAATCAGAACAAAACCATATATTTGAGTCTATGTCTCAACCTATTATTTCTTAGCGTTACAAACGGTAAGGCAAATTTAGTATAATATTCGTACATACGTTTTTACGGGTATAACAATTATTCACTTCTCGAGATCATAAAATTTTCTAAGAAGACATTGAAAAATGGATATGTCTTGTTCTATATTTTTGAAATGAAAATGTATTCTAATTTTTATACCGTTTCATTTTAAGTCTGCATATATTCATTTCTACGATTCATATCTAAATGTTCATGTTGGTTATTTTTATATAAGTAACACGCAAGTTTGAAAACATTTAAAACTTTTTCTTTAGTAGCTCTACAGCCCGATGTGATCCCTAACTTGTTTCACTATCCGCCTCCATTCTGCTCGGTCCATTACTGCGGTATTTAGATTGGTAACCTGTAGTTTATTTAAGTCGTTTAAGACACCGTATTTCCATCTTAAACTTGGTCTGCCCCTAAATCTGTTGAGTAGGTGTCTCGCGTCATAAATTCTTTTTGGAGCTCTATCAGAGTTCATTCTGAATATGTGTCCTGGCCAGCGTTGTCTTTGGGCTTTTGTATACCCAACAATGTCTTCATTGCCAATCAACTGCATCAGTTCCTGGTTCGTTCTAATTTCGTACTCGTCATTTTCGTTTCTTTTCGGCCCAAATTTTTTTCGTAATATTTTTCGTTCGAAAATTTTTAGACTATTCATATCACTTTGCGATAATGTCCAAGTTTCGGAACTATAGCTCAGAATTGGCTTAACAATTGTTTTATATATTTGTAATTTACATTGTCGTGATAGTAATCTTGATCTTAATAGATGAGACATTGTATAATATGCTCTATTGGGCGTCAATATTTTATGTCTTTGTGAATATCATTATTTGACTTTATTTGTGCACCCAGATGTATAAAATTATTCACACCTTCGAAATTGTATTCATTAATATTAATATTTCGCACCATTCTTTCTGTATTTGTTCTTGATACTATCATGTACTTTGTTTTATTTTCATTTATTTTCAATCCAATTCTATGAGTCTGATGATCTAGTCTTTTAAATATTTCAATTAGATCACGTTTACTTCTTGACATCAAGGCAATATCATCAGCGTAAGCACAAAACTGGTAAGACTTCGCAAAAACATTTCCCTCGATATGTAGGTTTTTGAGCGTATAGTGTAAGGTTAAATATGATGGTTGATAATTCTTCTCCTTGTTTAACTTCAGATGTTATGTAAAATATATTTGTATAAGATTTTTATACCAAAACTTTTGCTTTTTTGCTATGCAGTTCATCATTCTTAAATTCGTCAGTTTTTTTTGGTATTCTTAATTCGTCAAAAATATTTTCTATTATACTTTGTTTTACCGGCCAAAAGCTTGCTTAAAATCTATAAATAGCATGTGCAAGTCCATATCGAATTCGGCGCAATTTTCCATTGTTTGTCTTGTACTGAATATTTGGTTAATGGTTGATTTGTTTGGCCGGAACCCGCTTTGATAGGCAGGGATTATTTGCTCTGCGAAGTTTGTTAATTTTTCTGCAATTACCTTTGCTAGTACCTTGTAAGTAGTATTCAATAGCGTTATTATACTAATATTTCTATCACTGGGCATCTGTTCATCATTCCATATTTTAATGATAGTTTTATATATTCATCTATATAGTGTGTCATCGGCTGCTTTAATCATCTCTGCAGAGATACTATCTTGTCCGGATGATTTATTATTTTTAAGTTTTTGTATTGCGTTAATAATATTTTCATGAGATGGATCCTCGATTTCATTTAGAGCTTGCACTTCAAGTGAGTTATTTGTGTGTTCTATGTTTATTTCTTTATTATCATTTGGGTTTAGCATGTTATTAAAATATTCTTCCCATCTGTTTAATATTTTCATTTCTTCAGGCAAGATTATTCCATTTTTATTTTTTATATTCGTCAATTAAGGCATTTAAAACTAGATAAGCGAACTTATTCAGTTCTGGTTGATACTAAAATTGATTCTGATTGGAAAAAGTGGATATTTTATTTGATATAGAAAAATATGATAAAATGTTAATACTATGTAGTATTTAGTAGCGTTTTTTAAAATGCTAACTTTTTAAACCATCTTTACCAAATTTTGACTAAATAATGTTTTAGCACGTCTTGTTTTTTTTGGAAATTAATTATCAATTGGAATTTATCACAATTATGTATTATTATAAAAAATTTACATATTTACTTTTAGCTTCACAATTTTTTTTTAAATATTATTTTCCTACTAGTTTTGACATTTCCGTAATCATAAGAGAGACTAGAGTACTAGACCGTAAATGTCGGAACTAGTAAGAAAATAGTAAATTTTGTAAAGAAAAAAAATGTGCAACTAAGAGTAAACAAATTTTAGAAATATTATAAAAAAATTTTGTAATAATAAATATAACTGTTTCCCAATAAAGTTATGAGGACTTCTATAAACAATAATCACAATTACATTTTGATTAATTGTGGTTCACATACTCATGAAGGTACCGTATAATTATTTTATAATATGTATGTGTGTACATGCTTAAATAATATTCTTGTGAATATTAATATTCAATTATTTGATGAATAAAAAATATTTATAAACTATGTAATATTAAACATATTTAATACTATAATTACTAAGTATTTTACTTAAGTATTCAAATATGTAGTACAATACTAGCAACTATGATATTAAAATTATTTTTTTTTTTACAAATAATACAACATCAAACACGATAAGATAGTTACGATATATCACAAATAATTTTCATAGTACAATATACATATCAGCGAATCGGAAAAAGGTAAATGTTTTATTTAAAAAGAGGCATTAGTGCAGTTCCCGGCTATTAAGATTTTATGAAAACTCCGTGATACTTGATCACATTATTTGTTATAGCTTCCATTTCAAGAAACATATTATCTTCAAATAAAATTCTTTAAAAACTAATAAAACTCAATATGACTTACACACTGTCGTATTGACCAATGCCACAATTTTGAAAAATTTTATTTTTCTTAACTTTTCGGTTTTTTAACTTTTGTTCTAATTATCTAATCTTTGATTTTTCGTAAAAACTTTAAATTTCAGCCTTAACATTTATTTTTTAGCAAAATGTTTAAAAATATTTTCTACTCAGTGTCGAAAAATGCCAAAAAGTTTTATTTTTTTTTTTTTATTGGTATAAAAAGAAAACTTCCTTTTATTCGGAATAAAATACTTTTTTTTTATTTTTTGCTAATATATTTCGTGCGCTATATACGCACTTTATCAAAGATGATTTTCTTCTCAATCAGCAAGAATGTGATCAAGTATCACGGAGTTTTCATAAAATCTTAATAGCGGGGAACTGCACTAATGCCTCTTTTTAAATAAAACATTTACCTTTTTCCGATTCGCTGATATGTATATTGTACTATGAAAATTATTTGTGATATATCATAACTATCTTATCGTGTTTGATGTTGTATTATTTGTAAAAAAAAAAATAATTTTAATATCATAGTTGCTAGTATTGTACTACATATTTGAATACTTAAGTAAAATACTTAGTAATTATAGTATTAAATACTCGTATGTTTAATATTACATAGTTTATAAATATTTTTTATTCATCAAATAATTGAATATTAATATTCAGTTGAAGCCGGCTTCAATCAAGCCGTTTCCTTGACTTGAAATCTTAATAATGATTTAAAATTCAATGGCTAAACTAATGTCTTTATATCTAACAAGTCCCAATACCCAATTTTTTTTACGAAATATTACGAATTTTTGGCTTCGTTGCTGGTTTTTTCTTTAAATGCCACTGATCGTGTCATATTTTTTATTATTTTTTTCTTTTTTTTTAAGTAAAAAAGAGTTTAATATTTTAAAAAATCTCAGGATATTATACACATTTTTTAAAAAGCTTCCCATTAAAATTCTGTTGCACGAAAAAGAAAGAAAGGTAGGAGGGAAGATAAAATGAAAAAAATTTCAAATTCATATTTCAGTATGGTTTCAAATGTTAATGAGGAAGGATGTATGTTTTTTCATGCACATTTTGTATTTCCCAATAAGGTAAGTTGAGTAGTGTCGGCTAACAAAAATGTTATTAAAAGTAATATAGGTTGACACATTTCAACAATTTGAATTATCTCATTTCGGTTATTTATACGTTACTTATAAAATTGTTTCAAATAATTTCAGTTAGTTTTTAAGTTATTAAAAATAAATATGTATGTATCTACTTTCAATAAATTTTTTTTTAAATAATTATTTTAAAACTATTTCAAACATGTTATATTGAGTGCTTCAAAAATTTTGTTGTGCTCTTCTTTCATATTTTATTAACAGGTAAACAAGAGCAATCTATTTATAAAATGTCCCTGCATGTGTATGTATGACCTATCTTAATTCTAAACTGAAAGAATTTTAAAATACCTGAACAAAAATTTTAAAATACCTGTTATTTTTTTTACAGTCGGAATTTTTGAGTCATTTGGTAAAATACCATTTATTTCAAAAATAAAAAAATATTCAAATCCGGTCATAAAAATATATGATTGTTTTTTCCAAACATTTTAAATATTTTTTTTTCTTAGGTAATTGATATAAATGATAGTAAGTTTTTAATATTTTTTCAAATAAAAATAGAGGTAAAATTTTGAAGTTTATATAAAATTTGTATTTAACAAATAATATTTGATTGTATTTTAGATATTATTTTCTAATTCCCTCTTCAAATTTTTTCTTTACCATGTATTTATATCAATATTTAAGAATTATCTTTCATTAATTATATTTTCAACTTGACACCACAGTTACTCCCCATATCTTGAGTTAACTTACCCTATGAGAAAAAAAAGCTGTTCACTTAAAAATAATGAAATGCTTTCAGTAACATATAAAACGTTGAAGGCGAAGGATGTGCTTGTTGTTTTTGTGCTTTTTTTTTACATTTTAAAATAATTATCAATGAAAATATTAATATATTTTTTTGATTTTTCAAATATATTTTCTAAATTTTACCTGCTTTATAATAAGTGTGAATTTATTTTAATATTTCTTCTCAAAAAATAGCCACTTCGATTTAAAAAAACCCATATCAAATAAGGTCGTGCTTTCAAGTTTCTCTCTGAGCATTCGGACTTGTTAGATATAAAGACATTAGCTAAACGTCGTTTTTGGACTTTTAAGCTAACATAGTAAAAACGCAGCTTGATTTTCAAGCTGATTTCATGTCAAGTACTCTTTCACGATGTATAGAAATTTTTACAATGCAGGCGAGGTATAGAAATTAAGCAATTTATAAAAAAATGCGTATTACCGTTCCATATACGTGTACATAGATGTGTATTCATAAGAAACAGTTGTTTTAAATTTTTAAAGACAAAATTGAAATAAAAATAAAAAATTCATAGTTTATATATATTACAATAATTAATGTAATGACAATTACTATTTACAAATTTTAAATTTTTTTTTTAGTATTATTTGTCTTTTTTCATATTATGTACATATAAATTATATTTTCTTTTTATTTTAATAGTCAAATTTTGTTTTTAAATCGCTCGCTTTTATAATATGGATACACATGTTTGCCACCTTGTAGTGAAATAAATTACAGAAATGAATTTATTCCATATTTTATATGCGAAAAATTAAATAACTTCCGCTTTTAAAAATACATTATAAAAAACAGGTAGACATCTGTTGCGTACTCTTTCCCTCTCTAATTTTTTGTATACAAATATTAGTGAGTGATTGCATTAGTGTGATTTAAACGGAGAGTCAAACTACTTCTTGGTGGATATACTTTGATAAAAACTAACAATCAAGAAAATTTATTTTTCTTACATAATTAAATCGTTTTCAATATTTTATAACAGAATTTTCGTAAAGTAAAAGTTTAAAAAATTTTTCCATTTCCTGATTTCCTCTACGACTTTGAGTTTCCAAGGTAACGTTGGTTTACTCACTTTATGAAGCATTAAGAATTAATGTTTCGCAAACAAATTATCATTTTCACATTCATACATGCTAAGTATATATGTATGGATATATACACATGGAATATAAACGGAATGTCTTCAGCACGAAAAAGGATAAATAACCAATGTTTCCTTGCCCTCGTTTCTTAGAAAAAAAAAAAATTTAGAAAGCAATATGAAAAAAATTGGCAAATTGTGAGTAAAGATTTTTCAGAGATTTTTTATTTACGGTATTCTTTTATTGTGTTTATGTATTTGTATAGCACGTATTATATGTAGGTATGTTTATTTTCATCCATTCTCCTTTCCAGATTTATTGCTACTACGCTTTTTTTTATTTTACTGCTTTTAGCCCCGTCTACATTCGTTAATATTAAGTTTTTTCAAGTGATTGAAAGAACTTAGAGAAATAATATTCTTTTTGATAAAACTTTTATGCTTCTACGTATGTATGCATATCCGTATGGATGTATTTACAAATTACAAATCCATACGTATACATACATCTTAAACTGTGTATACATATGTGCGTACAAACTTATATAATACATATATGTAATACATTATATATATATATATATATATATATATATATATATATTTACCTCAAAATACATATAAGCATATGTTTGTTTTAAAGCAAATTAATTTTTGTGCTTAGCACATTATATTTAGTTAATGTAAATGTGAGTAAATATATTAACTTATAGTAAGTAATTTTTTGACAGATTAGTTTTAAATATGTATACATATGGATGTGAAGAATCCAAAACAACTTACAAATTTACCTGTCCATACATGCATATATACATACAAACAGATATAAGTATGTATATGTATGAAGATTCATAGCGCGTATAAAAATGTATATTGCATAATTTTCAACTGAATACTATCTAAATTTGTCGTTATTATTAACGTCAAAAACTGACGTTAATGCATACCAGGTTTGAAAACAAAGCTTATCTTAATGTATGTAAACAAAAGCTTACCTCAAAAAAAAGTCTTGAAAGGTCAAATTGAAGTTGACTTCATTGATCTTGTCCTCTGTTTAACAAGCTTAGAATATGAAATTAAATGCTTACTGAATGTTTAAAAATTTTTGCTAAAAATAGTTGAGTGAAGTAGAGACGTTTTTCGGACGTTAGTCACGTCATATAACGATAAGTTCTATGTAATCACGCAAGTGATAAGTTTTAATTTTAACAGGGAATACGAAAAACCTGGTTTTAGTGTAAGGAAAAAATTACTTTAATTATTTGAATTTTAGTATGTGAAAGTATATTTTATAAAAAGTCTATACACATACATATTACACGTACATATATCAATAATGTTTCAATATATTTATTTAAGTTAAGCGAACGTTTGAAAATTGCTTATTAAAAATCGAATGACTGATGTTAAAATACACGTTAATCACCCTCGTTCTGTAGCGATACATATCATTTCACGTAAACTTTACTTTTCTGTAAGATACGTAATAACAATATTTTACCATGTTGACAGCATTTACTTTAGTCCATGGAAATTTGCTGTTTGTATACTAAAAGTATGCAAAATTAGTATACAAATTATGAAATTTAGCTATGATGTGTATTGGCATTATACGAGTAAGTCGCTTGTAAAACTGTAATAATATAAAATAGTTACTGTGTCGCAAGAAGAGCCTTATAGAATACCTAAGTGTTACTAAATAAAAGGACCCGTCTTACAAAATCAGGGTGATTATTTCTTCATCAAACTGATCGTATTGCAAAATCTTTTTGGTGTGAAATTTGAGACCTGTATAGTACTGAAAATTATCGAGATTTGTGTAAACAATTTTTGAAATATGCCTTAATTTTTCAAAGTTTATTTTTTTTAAAAATTCGAAATGTTTAAAAGATAAAAACTTTTAATTATCAAATTCTGTTTGCTGAATTATTCGAATACATAGTCTCTCTACTTTGATAGAATACAAATAAAATGTATAGATTGAATATAACTTAATACATGCGCTAAATTTTTGATTTTTACAAACAACAAACACATAACACATGCTGATAGATAACATACTAATTTTTATATTTTTTCCCTGATATATTTATATATTTTTCCCTTAAATTTAAAAAAGCAATAACCATGTATGTGTGCATGCAAATATATTTATTAATGTATGTATGCATATGCTTTATCAAAAATAATATAATTTGATTTCACTATTTAGCACAGACAAAACTTCAACTACAAAAATTCATAAAATGAATAAAATGGGTAGAAACAGAAACTAGAAAATCAAAACTCCCCCACTAAATTTTTCATTGGTTAGTCGTGATTTTTTTTCTTTAGTTTCTTTTTCTTCTGTTTGTGTTATGTTTTTCTTATTACTCAGTTAAATTGTTAAATACCTACAAACATATAAAAACTTCGACTATATTGTATCCTGCTGCTGCTTTGATTCACATTTAAAATAACATGGCGTAAATAAATAAATGGATAAAGTTTTATATAAAACCTTTTTTTATTTATTTTTAAAAAGACTTTAAAATGAAACTAATAGAATGTATTATACTAAATAAATGACAGAATGAAACTGGAAAAAGGAATACGTACTATAAAATACTAAGAAACATCGTTTGTTCACGCAGTTTTGTCCTTTTCTGTTTTTGATCTTTTATGCTTGAAAATAATAAGTATATATGTACATATGTACTTATGTATGTACATAAGTATGCAGATATTTCGTTGCTATGGTGACTTTCTACGGTACAAGCTTTTCTTGAAGTGTATTTTACGTGATGAATATACATACATTAGTTTCGTAGGTATATTTGTCCCAATGTTTAATTTATAAGATGCCTGTGTGTGTAAAAGTAGGACGATATCGAGAGATAAATAGAACACTAGAAAATTTAGTCACGCTTTGATAATAAACTTCAGTTATTTTTATCTAAATTACAGACATACAAATTGACTGACATAATTTTGCAAAGATTTTTAACTTAAAAAGTATATATGTACGTCATGTGTATAGCAGTTATACTTACAGTTTTATAAGTATATAAGAAATAGAAATTATAAATTGTTACAAACATACATATAGTCGTATATTTAGTAGGAATTCCATTTTAGTACGATAGTGAAAAAATATAGGAATATGCAACTGAATTGGGTGTGTATAATAATTAATAAATTAAATTTGATTAAAATCAATTAAAAAGTTATTATATTGCGTTACATACCTATTACGTAGTAGATAGAGAAAAATTGAAAAAAAAAAAATATATATGGTAAAAATAATATTGTAATATAAATATTATATTACAATATTAATATAATTATTACATATGGATATATTACTTATAATATAATGTTATGTAATAATTATATTATATTTATATTATATTTTATTATGTTATGTAATAATTTTATACATAATATAATATTATTTATTTCTTGTTATTTTTAATTTATATATTTGTATATAGTAATTAATTTACACGTTATTAATTAATTTTTAATATTTGTCTCGAAAAGATCGCACTTACCGAATGATTTATACTTCGCGACGCAATATTTATAATGGAAGGAACGCGGCTGTAACGATAAGCACTCTAGAAGGACTATAAGCACTATTTAAGACAGGCATGTCAAATTCATTTATCATCACGGTCCATTTTAGGGTTTCCGCACTTTGCTTCGAGTCGCACAATAAAAGACTTAAACTACTAAGCTATAATCAAGTTTTGATTTTTATTATCAACATAAAAGGTAATATAAAACATACAAATAATACATTCATACAAAAAAATATAAAATCATTTTTGTGAAGAAATTTAGCAACGTGTTTCTGTTACCAAATCTTCGAAATTTGGTTGAATTTAATTAGTAGTTGTAATTTTTGATATTGATTGAACATGATGATCTGTTAATCTTATGATCTTTTAGTCTTTTTATTATTTATTAATATCGAAAACAAATGCTAACACAAATATGTATTTCCGAGCATGGCTTAAATACGCTTAGCAAATAGTAATTGATTATATCCAATAGTAATTGAAATATTGGAAAATTGATTTATAGGTAAATAACTATAAAATTTAATAATTCCCACCTCTCTACAATTTTGTTTTAATACAGAATCGCACAGTATTTCGATTTCAATGGTAAATATGCATTAAGTCTTTCAAAATCAACAGAAAATGGAAAAATATTTAGTTAAACTTTTTTTGACATCATTCTATTGAAATCTAAAAATTTTTTTTCAAATTCATTTATTATTATTTAATTTTAACTAATTAACTTTAATTAATTCAAATTAATATTTAATTCTGATTAGAATATTCGGAAAATTTCGAATTTACTTAACTGGTCTTCTGTTTACAAATATAAGAAAATTAAAATGATACAAATATATAAGTATTTGATTTATAGAATAGTCGCTGGCTACATTTTACATAAAGTTACATATTTTTCGCACATGTATAAGTTTGGTTTTTGGATGTGCGACAAACCCTTAATCTGGTTTTAACATTTTTTTACTGAACTAAATCAATATTTGTAAGAAAATTATAAGATTTAAATTTCACAATTTTCAAAAATCGTAATGGGCCACAGGATCAAGAGCAACGTGT
This sequence comes from Condylostylus longicornis, assembly GCF_029603195.1. Classification (NCBI taxonomy): domain Eukaryota; kingdom Metazoa; phylum Arthropoda; class Insecta; order Diptera; family Dolichopodidae; genus Condylostylus; species Condylostylus longicornis. Next base: position 130,499 of record NW_026578107.1, read on the forward strand.
TTGACATGCCTGATTCAAGATGGAGACCTGTGTATTTTAAAGCCTTTGAAACTTCCAAAGCCAACATAAAATTAAAAAACAATACTGCAGGTTTGTCGTTCGTATGAGTTGTATTTTACATTTTACAATTCTTAAAAAAAATTAAACTCTTTATGAAAATATTAGAAAATTTTGGTTTAAGAAATAACGGAGTTTCCCGAAAAGCAATTCTTTCAATTTATCGTTTTCATGTGCCCGAATGATCATATTTTTAAATGTAACGAAATTCATTTAAAACAAAAAATCACTTATAGTTTTGAAAATTTGTTCATTTTATATACATCCGTATGAATGTATATACATATATAACTTTTCCATCGCTCTGAAAGCAGATTACAATTTACTATAAATAAAGTTGAGTCAAACCAATGGTTTGTATTGTACCACTTTTCCCTTCAACAAGTGAAAATACTACTTTTAAATACAGTCTATGTATACCTACCTACTACTAAAATTATTTTCATTATGATACGAAACTATTTGTAGAATTGCATATATTTAGGATGAACGACTTATGCAGTCTTTGAAATAAGACAAAAATAAATTTAAAGAGGGGTTAACATAATGTCCGATTTTAAGAGTTAATTTTGTGAATTAAGAAAAATAATTATGTTTTTTAAAGGCATAGCATCTACCGTTAGCTTTCAGCGTTTATACAAATTTGAAAAAGCTTGTGATTTTGGAAATTAAGAATGCCAAATATTCAAATTTTACAAATTTCGAGAGCTGATAACTTGCGAGGCGATGGAGATGGGAAAAAATTTTTTTCTAACGAAATAAACTATTTATGAATATCTAAGAGTTGCTAAAATTTCAGATTCCTGTAACGTACGGTGTAGATAAAAAACTGTATCAAAAATTTGGTTAAAACGGGTTTTAAATAACGGTAAATTTTAACGGCCATTTTGTTTTTTTAAAGTTGCCGTAATAGAAGAAGCCTGCGTATGCCGTAATAGAAGAAGCCTGCGTATGCCGCAATAGAAGAAGCCTGCCACTATTTTGCTCTTTTTACAAAATTTGAAAAATGTTTATGGGCTTAGGGGGGTATAACTTTTAGAGGGGGAGAAAATTTTGTTCTAGGGAAATAAGGTTTTAGTAAAGATGTATGCACACATAAAATTTTAGATTTCTATCTTCAAGGACGTAGAAGTTTTTTAAACAGACACGCGGACAGATGGACGGACGGACAGCCGGATGGTCGGACAGAGTGAAAGTAATAAGCACTTTTTTTCAAATTTTTTTTTGGAAAAGTGCTAAAAAGGAGCGTCATAATTAATTTTTTTTTTCTTTTTTTTCTACTAGGTGAAAAAATCTCGAAAGACGAAGAAGAACGGCTATATCTGCCTTTTTCCTCCGACAGTGGGGGAGCGTGACTCCTACCCTAAAAAATCACCTAAACTCTAAACGGATAAAACTGGTCCCACAGACCAACTATTACTTCCGCGCTAACTTGGTTTTTCCGTACAGGAATTAAATACCTTCCATATCAAAATTAGTATCTCGTGTTAAAACGAATGGTCTTGTTCGTTTAAGTCTTTCTGTCATAACGCCAGTGTCTAGCAGCCGAGCTACTCTCATATTTACATGCTGTTCTAGACGAGCCCTATGCTTTGTAGCACAATTCCTAATTTCATTCACAACTAAAGTAATTCCTAAGTCCCTGTGGATATCACTGTTACGTATGTGCCATGGCGCATTTACCATGCTTCGTAAAACTTTATTCTGGAAGGTTTGAATTTTGTTAATGTGAGCCTTCTTGGCACAACCCCACAGCTGAATGCCATATAGCCATATTGGTTTAATGATTTTGCTATAAATTAATATCTTATTATCAATTACCAATTTATTTTTATTTTATATATTTAATTTCGAATTCTATGTGTTTCTTTTTTTTATGTTCTTTCCACCTTAGCTTGACATCTAAAGTCATTCCTAGGTATTTTACTGAGTTATGGATCGCTGCGTACGTTTCATTTAATTTAATTTGTGGTGGATTCACTATTTTCCGATTGGTGAAGTTTATGTGAACCGATTTTGCTTAACTTAACTTCATTTTCCAATCCCGAGTCCACTGGCTTATTTTGTTACTTGCCTCCTGTAATTTTGTGGTCGAATCGTCAATGTTCGCTCCTACTGCCAATATTGCATTATCGTCAGCAAAAGTGGCTATCGTAGCATTTTCTATTTGTAGCAAATCACTCGTGTAAAGCAGGTACAACATTGAGCCCAATATACTGCCCTGAGGCACACCTGACTTTATTTCTCTTAGTGTGGAGTATTCAGCGGCTTGTTTAAGCTATTATCTAAGTATGATTTCAAAATTTCTACAAGTGGCGATGGTAACATTTGCCTTAAGTATAAGGCCTTTGTGCCATACCTTGTCGAATGCCGTTGCTACGTCTAGAAATATAGAAAAGCAGATTTCCTTATTTTCCAAGCTTTTTTCTATAATATTCGTTATTCTATCGACCTGGTCTATTGTAAAATGGTTTCTTCTAAAACCAAAGTGATGGTTCGGTATTAGGCGCCTATTTTCTATTATTGACTTTAATCTCCTTAATAGCAGCTTTTCAAAAAGCTTGGATATCATTGGTAATAGTGAAATTGGTCTGTAAGACTTTATTTCCCTCAAGAATTTCCTGGGTTTGGAATTACCTCCACGACTTTCCAAGCATAAGGAACATACCCAAAATCCATTTATGATTTTCGTCAGATGTTCGATTGCCACGTCTGGTAGCTCTTTCAGTACTTCCGCAGTAATAAGATCAAAACCTGGCGATTTTTTCAACTACACGGATCTTATCTCTTCCGCAATTTCTAATCGAGTTAGTGGAGCTATGCTGCCTGCTTCATTTGCGATAGATTCTACCAAACTTACATCTGAATTTATTTCGTTTGGCGTGAATATGCTTTCCAAGTGATCAGCAAACAATTCGACCTTCTCTATATTGCTGCTCGCCCAACTGCCATTAGCGTTCATCAGTGACGGAGCGTGCTTAATCGGTCTCTTTTTGCTATTTGCTTTTCATTTCCTTCGTAGCTGACAAGTTCTTTACATATCTTATTTTCGTATGTTGCCGATTTAAATTCTTGGATTTTTCTTTTAAGAACCTGGAAAAGTCGGTTTAAAACGGTTTTATCATCAGGGTGACGCGAACATTGCCATCTACGTCCGGCCCTTCTCTTTTCAACTACAAAATCAGTTATTTTTTCAGTATAGCTATTTTCTGTCGGTTTGTACTTTGACATTTTGGTATTGTTCCATGCAGCTTTTTGTATGATTTTAATTAATCCTTCTAATTCCAGATCTAATGGTTCTCTTGATTGTATATTAATATTTACGTCGATATTGTTTATTATTTCGTTTTAAAGCTCGCCCAATCTGTAGTGCTATTGGTCAAACTGGGCCTAAATAATGTTTTACTTATTTTCTCACTTAGTTTTAATATGACAGCAGAGTGATCCGAATTAAAATCATAATTATCTTCAAGGCTTAGAAAGTTTTCTGATATTTTTTTGGTTATAAAAAAATCAATAACATCAGGAATCTTGTAAGTGTCAGTAGGCCTATAAGTAGGAGTGCCAGTTAAGTGATAGTAACAAGTTAGTTCTTGAATAGGATTTCTTAGCTCTCTTCCTCTAGTTGAGGTGATTCTAGAACCCCAACCTGTATGTTTGGCGTTATAGTCACCTCCTATTAGATATCTGTGTCCATGCTTGTACAGGAGATCTTTAAAAGTATTTTTCTTAATGGTGCAATTTGGTGGACAGTATACAGCACCAACACTAAAGCCTTGTTTAGTCGATTTAATTTTTATCGAAATAAGCTGAATTTCAGCCGTTTCTATCTTGAATTCTTCATTATGTTCTATACTTTTTTTACAAGTATTGCATTACCTCCTCTTGGCTGATTGCTGGGATGTACCGCTTTATAGCAATCATAGCCTTTTATTTTAAGGCCCGTATAATATGTCAAATGAGCCTCAGACAGTTACTTATTGGCATCATTTCCATTATGTTTGCGTTAGTTCTTTTTATTTGTGGGGTTTTGTTTTCAGGTTTATTATTTTTCTTATATTCTGTTTTGCTTTGAAGCGCTTGGGAATACGATACTCCCTTTAACACCTTGCTAGGTGCCGTTATTCTGGCTACTTTTGGAGCTCTTTGCTCATTAAATTTAACTTGATTTTGTTTGGTTTTATTCTTTTTTAATCTTCTTTTTGGCAACCAAACAACCTCGATAGCTAGCAGGCTGTGCCTCAGTGCAGTTCGCACTTTTGGGCTGAAAGTTATCCTTCCTGTTGCACTCTGCTGTCATATGGTTACCAGCACATTTTACACATCTAGCCTATCTTTGCCAAATCTTTTGTATGTGTCCAAATCTCTGGCATCTCTCGCATTGCGAAATGGTTTTGCTGCCTCTAAGAGCTTCAATTTTTACTCTCATGTGCTGTAAGCATTCTACTTTATAGATTTTGATTATCTCATTCGAATGGTCAAAAGATAACATAAAGAGCGGAAGTTTTACTGACATATATTTTCCATTTTCTTTTTTTCTTTTGATTTTATTTACATTAAAAGCCTTTTCTAATGAGCTCTTTTTTATATTCTCTGGCTCACACGATGGATGGAGATTTCTAGCCATAACTTTAATTGGCCTCATCAGTTTATTCTCATACGTGTGCCACTCCAGTCTAGCCTTATTTATAGCTTTTGTTAGTAATCTGTATACATTTTCATTTTCCACATTTATTTTTAATTGGTCATTATTCATCATATTGACCCTAACGTTTATTCTTTCTTCTTTTAATATCTTAACTACGTGGGAGTAGTTCTTAATGTTGCTCAATATAACCGGAGGAGGCTTGTGCTTCTTTAGATTTTCAGGCTTCATTTTAGGGCTGGTTTCATTATTTTTTTTAACTGTCCCCTCTGAATTTATTTCAGGGGACTTTTCTATTTTTCGCTTCTTTGCATTATTCTGTTTTAGGATCCAGTTAGTTTCTCTAGCCAATTCTTCCTCGTCGGTTTCGTATACAATAACTTCCGCATCTTTGTTTTTCTTTTCTGTTGATGCAGATTTTATTTGATTTTTTAAATCTACATTAATGCGTCATAATTAAAGCTTTATCGTAAATTACATAATTTCATTTATTATATATATTTCTCAATAAAGAAAGCCTACTTACATCTTCATGCAGAATTCCGTCGAATATTAATTTTACTCAGAATCAAGGAAAAATGTTTACTATAGCTATCTATAAACTCTTACATATTTCAGCTCACCCAACCTACCGTCAGGGCAAATTGGGCAACTAAATCATGTAACTAAAAAAAATATATCCCTGCCATGCAGAGAGTTCCCCAATTTTCAATTTGTGTCTTTATATAGCACCGTATCTATATAAGGTATTATAATAACTCAGTGGAAGGAAATCAGGGTTCTTGAATATGTTCAGAGAAAAAAAAGGCTTAATATTTACATTTTTTCCCATAACTCAAGAAACATCACTGATCAAATTTGGAAAAAAAATGGCAAAAAATAAAATTCAATCTGAATTTTTGTTAATCTTAACTGTGTTACTCTGCCATTCTGTTACTCAGTTTAAAAACCTTCACCAAGTATTCATCACGGTGTATGTTTCGCTATCATATTCCATTTATCCTCATTCACTAACATTATTTCAACAATCTTCTCTCTTGTTGTGGTTCCTATTACGGCTTCCGAATGTTTTCGTTTTTGTGTATTTCCGCGTATATTTTTAGCGCAGGAATTTTTTAACCTCAAAATCAATATTATATGCATTTAAGTACATGCCGGCGAATGTAGGTAACAACTAGGTCTATAAATAATTTGTAAACAAATGCAAATGTAACAAATAATACGCTTACATTGGGGGCAGTGGAAGTGTATTTACTTTTAATGTATGCGGAGGATGACTCACATACAGAATTGTATATCGATTATTTTTGTAGTAAGTCCCAGTTTTATTATTGTATTATAAATACAATTAAAAAATTCTGAAAAACGGTTTTATATTCAAACACACTTTCATCTGTAAGAGTCCCAGAAATTTTTATTGGAATGCATATTATTCACTATAATAGTTTTAAAAGATGATGGAAAACTATATTTGTAACTATGCAAATGTATCATACGTTATAAAAAATATTTCACTACGTTATACAAATTTATACTTAATATAATAGGTTTAAATATTTGTCTTGCGTGTGCTGAATTTATAACATTATTTCCTACTTGTATAATTCCATTTAAAATGTACAATTTGTATAATATATATATGTACATACCCAATATAATATATTGAGTGTAGAATATATCTTTAGGAGAATTAAGAAAAAAATCTGGAAATAAGTATTTAAATCTCGTGAAGGTAAGAAAATCTCAACCAAAAAATTTTTATAGCATTTTGGGTATAACAATCCCAAACTAAGTTATATTTATGTAGACACATATACACAATTTATATGCTTATGTAACACATAAAAATAAAAATTAAGATATATGTGTATGTTCGTATATTCGCATATCTACATACAATGATATGAATATCAAGTAACCTAAATACATAAAAATAAATACAAAAAAAAATAAATGACAGAAAGAAATCTTTCACGAAAATATTATTGTTCCCGATTTTCCTCAACAATATTTTTATGCCTTTTGGGGTAACAATTTAATTTAGGTAAAGGACATAAAATTTAATATAAAGATTCAAGGCATTATAATGTAGATAATATATCCTCTTTACGAAAAGATTTATACTAAATACATATATTCACGTATACATTTAGTTAGGAAACATGCATTAGTGTTTTCGTAAGGCTTAGAAAGATTCCATTGTTTTCTTTTGGGGGATATATAATTTTTTTTACCTTAAAGAATTTAAATTTCAAAGAAAAATGTATGTATGTAAAATACCTGTAACTATTTAAAAAAATTGTATTTGCAAATAAAAGTGAATCCGAGATTGCTTTATTGATTTTTCTGAAGTAGCTTTTTCCAATCCGCAAATTGTTTATTTTTGATTAGTAATGTATGTGTGGATATGTAATGTACCTATAGATTTATTTAATATACATAAGTAGCCAATGAAATGAATACAGGAACTTACGTAATGTTTATTAAGTACATGTGTATGTATAATATATGTATGTATGTATATTAAATAAGTAATATAATAAAAAGTTGCATATATAATTTATATATACATGTATACATACATGTGTTTATTCTTATAAATACAAGTTTTTATGCGTATCCCATATTGGAATGAAGTAATAGATAGTTATTCCACTAAATAAAATTCATATGCGGTTAAAATTCATATGTACATGCATGTGCGAGGTATTTGAACTTATACGTATGCAAAAAAACTCTATTTCTATACGTACATAATGTAATTAATGTACATGTGTATGTAAATAATATGTTGAATTTTTTTATTCAGATAAAAAACGTGTGTGGATCAGTGTTTTTATTTTTACCACAATTGTACTTTTTTACTATTGTAAAACCGTTTTTACTACTTTTTTGTCTTAATACTAGAAAATATCATTATTCATATTTGTTTACAAAAGTGCCATTTGTATTGTTACGACAATGTAATTAGCATTGTTACTACAAAAAACTTGTGCAACAAAATTATTATATTTAAGGCCAGTTATTAAAACATTACCGTGAAAGAAGCGTCTAGCGTTGAAATTTTATATTACTGATGAAAACTTGCTCTACTCTGCACGTTCGTGAAGGGTATATTCACTTTGGTATGGAGTTTGTAACCACTTAAAGGAGCCGTCTCCGGTATGGACATATACAGCTATGGTCAAAATAATAGAAACACCTAATATTTTTGTTCATAACAATCCCAAATCATTATGTTGCCGCCACCATGTTTTAAGGTTTTGAGCGCGAACCTGGGGTTTAATTCAGTATTTGGTGGACGTCTAACGAATGTAGGAACATCTGGCCCAAATAAATTAAATTTTGTTTCGTCCGAACAGAGGATATTGCGCTACTTCTTTACACCCTCTGGCCCACTGCACTCCGAATGAGTTTTAGCAAAAGTTTTTCTATGTGTAATATTGTTTTTACTGACATAGGGAACTTTTCGAGCTTCGCGACCAAATAAATTATTTTTGTTCAATATTTTGCGTATGGTTCTACCACACACATTAGCCTGACATTCTTTTAAAATTGCTTTTGAAGATTTGAATGGGTCTTTTTTACATATCATTACAATTTTTCTGTTCAGTTTTTCACTTGTTTATTGCTTTCTTCCTCGTGTTTCAGGACTTTTATTACTTTTTAAAGCGTTAAAAACTAAATATACTTAACATTCAATAATTGTGGCAATTTCTTTTACACTTTTTTCTTGGTTTCTTAAGTTTTTAATTATTTATTTTTCGTTAACACTAGAATGATTCGATCGACCCATAATTCTGCAATATTTTTCCAATTTTTTAAAAAATTAAATTATTTGATTATTAAAATTTAAATATTGTTCAATATTTGCTTAAATAATTTAAAAAAAATTAGTTTTATTCATTAATAAAGCTACCTTCGCCGGGTGTTTCTATTATTTTGACCAGATGAAATACGGTATTTTTACTTTCAAATGCTGAATTCCCGCAGATTACAGTTTTTTAGTGACAATAAATATATTCACAATAGAACATAATATAGCAAAATAATTTTGCAAAAGATGGCATTTAATTCGAATATAATTTAAAAAAGATATAAAAGAAATTAAAAACGTATATTAAGTGTTTCTATTATTTTGACCATAGCTGTATATATATATTCTCGCTCAGCATAAAGTTCTGCGTTGATTTAGCCATGTCCGTCCGTCCGGTCGCACGAAACGGGTTCGGGTAGCTGCCACATAACTCAAAGTGTTTTTTAAAATAAAGTTAACAAAGTGTTTTAATTTGGGAAAATAATAAAGTTAGATTCTTGAAACTTGGCAGTTGTGTGTCCAATTATAGATCAGACATAGTTGTGCAATTTATATAGGGTTGTTTGATAGGTTCGAGTACTTGGTATACAACAATTAAAGCTAGGTATTTCAAAAACAAATTTTAAACTCAGATTGCCAAGGTGCATGGTATACTTCGGTCGGTTTATACCGACTGAAATGTTTATATTTGTTTTTTATTTTATTGAAAACTCATGGTTGCAATTTTCGATATGATGTATAAGCGCGAAATTTTGAAAGCGGGTACATTAAAAATTTAAGTTTAGTGAAATTTGTTTTGAATATGGTTTCGTTGAATGACAAAAAATTCAAAATTTTTCTTGAAAGATGTTTATGCTCATGTGAATTCACAATAAGCAGATCAATTTGACTTTACCATTGTCAAAATCGAAAATATCAATAAGTTGCGTTGGCATGTAGCTCATTTAGGTCACTTAAGTCAAAAAGTAATACGAAGTAATACGGAAAATTTTGAAACAATCACTACGCGCTTCTCGCCCATTTATGTAGATGTCTTACTTTTTATTTGCTCTTATTGATAAGCCCAAAGTTCCCCGTACTTTAGTTTTTGAGACAAAATGCTACTGAAAAACGAGTTAAAAAAACGACACTGGTGTGTATATGATTTTACATCATATAAATTATATCAAGTGTAATGCATTGTTTGTTTTATACATGCATATGTATGTATGTATGTGTGCATATGTATAAATATATTTAAATATTATTTGCATAATGTAATATATAAATATACATATACGATATATTTCAATTATGTAACAACCAAATATGTACGTAAAAGGTTATATTGTATGTAAAAGGTATGTATTCCTAACATAAGAATATCCTTCAAATAAGAGTAAACAAACCGTTAAGATTAAAAAAGGATTTTACATGTTTTGTTGATAGTCTCTTTTTTATTTAAATTTAAAAAATTTGTCTTTCTCTTGCTTTCCTGAATAGAAAATTCAAAAATTTAAAAATATTTTAAAATTGTTCGAAAATTTCTTAGGCGTGTTTCAAATGTCGTGAACCACTATTTGCATATAATGTATACATATTTTTTGTTTTAAGTTATGTAATATTAAACATGAGTAATGTATAGTTATATAATGAACGTATGTACATGTATGTGTGTCTACGCATATGTACATATTATGTGCATATCTGAAAAACTTTAAACAATATGTACATATTGTAAACGAATTGCATATATTCAAAATTATATATTTTTTTAAAATTTACTTATAAATATAAAATATTAACATTTATATGTAAATGTACATTACCTACATGCAAATATGTTACATTTATAAATAGAAACAGATGTCAAGATTAGAACCAAAATCTCAAATTTTAAACATTGGTTTATATACATTTTTCAATTTGTACACAATCTGAGATTTTTCGGGAGGGAAATTTTTTCTGCTTAACATTAAATCAAGATATATAAATACATAAATATTATACGAAGTATCAAAGCCTAAAATCTGGTATTCCCGAAGATATAATGCATCCGGACGAACAAAAGCACTTAGCGACACTTGGTTTTTTGCGTCCTCTTTCAAGTGTTACTACAAGGCCAAGGCCAGACAAAGCCTGCTTTGCATACTCATTTTGAATCTCAAGAAATTCCGCTTCTAGCAGTGTTGTGTCTGTATCAGTGATGTGTTTTTTTACTTTTAGAGATAAATAAGCGACATTTGTACCAAATTGATATCAGTATACCAAATATATCAAAAATTTCGACAATATCGTGTCTACGAGGAAAATTTAAAATCAAATTAAAAAAAGAAAGAAAAGCAAATTAAATATGATCGAAGTCATGTTGACTTTTTCGCGCATTTTATTAATTTATCAAAAATGTCAGTAAAAAAATAATGACTTGTATGCGTGCTTTATCTGTTATACCAGTTTTATTGTTTTTATATTAGATTACATCAAAAATTAAAACAAATAAATTCGGGTTAAACCAATGGTTTTTAATTTTGCACTTTTCCCTTCAACAAGTGAAAATAGTTTTTAAGAACAATCTTTTTTTGGAACCAAATATTTTGGAAAAAACGCACTTTAGATAACGGGAAATTTTAACATCCATTTTATTTTTTTAAAGTTCAAGTATGTTTTTTAAAGTTTTCAAGTTTGCGTTTGCAAAATTTGAAAAATACTTATGTTTTTGCTGTAATAAATAGTTAAAAACTTTCTTCTAGTAATGATCTATGTAAATACAAATTTACCTTCAATAGTGTATAAGTTTTGAAAACATGCCCACAGATGGATGGACGGACAGAGTGAAACTAATTAGCATTTTTTTTTTAATTTTTTTTGGAAAAGCGCCAAAAAGTAGAAAGAATAATGAATTGAACCTACTCATTTTTTATACCGTGCACTTCATGAAGGTATATTAACTTTGGTATGGAGTTTGTAACTACTTGAAGGAGTCATCTGCGGTATGGACATATATATATATATTCTTGCTCAGCGTAAAATTCTGCGTCGATTTAGACATGTCCGTCTGTCCGTCCGTCCGTCCGTCCATCCTTCCGATCGCACGATAACTCAAAAACGAATAATGCAATCGATACAAAACTTTCACAAGCTTTTTCTTTTGTGCCAAGGACGGTTCGTCCTTATTGTTATTGGACTAATTCGGACAACGGGTTCGGGTAGCTGCCATACAACTCAAAGAGTTTATTTTAAATATTTCAAAAACTAATAAAGCTATAAATATAAAATTTTGTATACATATGTCCAATTATATTCTACACATGCTCTAAAAATTATAATGGGATAGCTGCACCGGTTCAGATGGCTGCCATACAACTCCAACAGCAAATTTTTCATATTCGGAAAAATAATAAAGTCTGATTCATGAAACTTAGCAGTCATGTGTCCAATTACAAGTCAAATATATTTCTGAAGTTTTAGAGGAATTGCTTGACAGGTTCGGGTACCTGCCATACAACTTCAGAAGCTAATTTCAAATATTGGTAAAATAATATAGTCAGATACATGAAACTTGGCAGTTGTGTGTCGAGTTATAGGCCAGATGTATTCCTGAAGTTTTGGTGGAATTGCTTGACAGGTTCGAGTAGCTCCCATACAAGTCTAAAAGCTTATTTTAAATATTTGGCAAAATAATAAAGTCAGATTCATGAGCTTTGGCAGTCGTGTGTCCAATTATAGGTCAGACATATTTCTGAAGTTTTGATGGAATTGCTTGACAGGTTCGGGTACTTGCCATACAACTCCAAAAGCCTATTTTAAATATTTGGAAAAATAATAAAGTCAGATTCATGAAACTTGGCAGTTGTGTGTCGAGTTATAGGTCAGATATATTTCTGAAGTTTTGGTGCAATTGCTTGGCAGGTTCGAGTAGCTCCCATACAAGTCTAAAAGCTTATTCTTAATATTTGGAAAAATAATAAAATCAGATTCATGAAGCTTGGCAGTTGTGTGTGCGATTATAGTTCATATAATTTATGAAGTTTCGATGGAATTTCTTGACAGGTTCGGGTACTTGCCATACAACTCCAAAAGCTTATTTTAAATATTTGGAAAAATAATAAAGTCAGATTCATGAAACTTGGCAGTTGTGTGTCGAGTTATAGGTCAGATATATTTCTGAAGTTTTGGTGCAATTGCTTGGCAGGTTCGAGTAGCTCCCATACAAGTCTAAAAGCTTATTCTTAATATTTGGAAAAATAATAAAATCAGATTCATGAAGCTTGGCAGTTGTGTGTGCGATTATAGTTCATATAATTTATGAAGTTTCGATGGAATTTCTTGACAGGTTCGGGTACTTGCCATACAACTCCAAAAGCCTATTTTAAATATTTGGAAAAATAATAAAGTCAGATTCATGAAACTTGGCAGTTGTGTGTCGAGTTATAGGTCAGATATATTTCTGAAGTTTTGGTGCAATTGCTTGGCAGGTTCGAGTAGCTCCCATACAAGTCTAAAAGCTTATTCTTAATATTTGGGAAAATAATAAAAGCAGATTCATGAAGCTTGGCAGTTGTGTGTGCGATTATAGTTCATATAATTTATGAAGTTTCGATGGAATTTCTTGACAGGTTCGGGTACTTGCCATACAACTCCAAAAGCTTATTTTAAATATTTGGAAAAATAATAAAGTCAGATTCATGAAACTTGGCAGTTGTGTGTCGAGTTATAGGTCAGATATATTTCTGAAGTTTTGGTGCAATTGCTTGGCAGGTTCGAGTAGCTCCCATACAAGTCTAAAAGCTTATTCTTAATATTTGGAAAAATAATAAAAGCAGATTCATGAAGCTTGGCAGTTGTGTGTGCGATTATAGTTCATATAATTTATGAAGTTTCGATGGAATTTCTTGACAGGTTCGGGTACTTGCCATACAACTCCAAAAGCTTATTTTAAATATTTGGAAAAATTATAAAGTCAGATTCATGAAACTTGGTAGTCGGATGTCCAATTATAGGTCAGACATATCCGTGAAGTTTCTATAGACTGATTTCACAGGTTCGAGTAATTGCTATACAATAACGAAAGGTAGAGGGTATAATTCAATCGGTTTATACCGAGTGAAACGTTTTTATTTGTTGATGTATTAAACACGTAATTTTTTTTTTAATTTGTAATTTTAAAAGCAATTACAACACAAAAATATGAAAATAATATTTTATATAAAATATAAAATTAATATAAATCCACTGGTAAACTATAATTATCTCAATCTTTATTCTTTATTAAGCAGGTATATACATATATAAATACATAAATGTATTCGAAAGTTAAGTAGAAAGAAGATGAAAAAAAGATGATTTTTTCATATATACACTGTCGCGATGTATTTTAGTGAAAATTGCGCTATAGTTGTGTTCACAAACAAATTTGCAAATCAAGTATGTTCATAAATACTGCTAAAATATCAGCAATATAGTGAAATTCTTATAAGTAGCACAGTTAAATAATTGACTTTACAGAATTATCAAAAATATATCGCATATCCACCGCGCTTTCTTGCTGTTTATAATTTATGTTGTTTGTCAGTGTGGATAACTACACCAGTTGAGCAGAAAAAAAAAAAATTCATTCCTTATTTTAGTTCAAAATTTTTGAAGTCTAAAATATTTATATAAAATTAATCGACAAGTTTTAATTACTTATAGTAATTCAGATATTAGATTTTTAGTAAATAAAGTAATATTTTTTTTCCTTACTCCTCCTCACATGTAACAATTCTTATCTCATAAGTCTCTTATAGAGCTATATTTAAAACTCTTAAAGAATATTATTCTTATAATTTCAGACTTGTAGAGCACTAAAAGACCCTAGTGAGATCTTTATAAAAACAAAAGAGCGAAATTACTACAGTTATTAATTCTTGTATTGAGAGACATATAACTCTCATACCAAAACTAGTATGAGAGTAACGAAAACTTTCACCAGCCATTTATAATGGTGTTACTAGAAAGATAAAGCATTACATTGTTGAGTAAATATATCGGTCTTACTTCGAACTTTATGAAAAATATATCTATTTCACTTTTAATAATTATTTTTTTACCAAAAATGAAACAAAATATACATACATATGTCTAAGTATATGATATGTAATCAATAAATATTTGTATTCAAAGATTTAATATTGTAAAATTATAAATATGAGAAACTAAAATATTTTTTTTATCATGATTATAAATCAAAGAGTTGCTGGCATTAAAATTTTATTAATAAAATTGATATTGTACTTCGAAAAAAAGCAACGCCAACTAAAAAATATTAAAATTTAAAAAATTTTTATGCATATTTTTTAACCCTATAATATTTTATTTATTTTTTTTTTTGTACATAAATTTTAAAATTTAGGAATTGTTAAGCAAAAAATAAATATACTAATGTGCATAAATTCCAACTAAAGCTTTATTATATTCAAATAAAACTATAATTTTGCATTTCATTAATTTTAATTCAATAATTTCCGTGTTATATTTTTCGGACTTCTTTCCAAAAAAAGAATTCTCAGTCTCATTAGGGTTAAAATTTAGATAAGGAAAAATGACAATACTAAAATGGTCGTGCATAACAAGGAATTCCTTTAAGAACAAAATTCTATAAGAGTTGAGATCTTATAAAAAATACTTTATGAGAATAAAAATTTTTTATGGCTTGCTGAAAGTGAAAGAAACCTTACGAGAATTGCATAAGAACAAAAAAAAAAAAAAATTATGAGAATATTCATTTGTGGTATAAGAGTTTTATGTGATTTTTGGTCAAATTTTTAGGGTATTACTCTTGGAAATTGTTACTTGGGCGGGGAGCATAGGCCTTCCACTTGACATCTCCATCTCGTTAGATTTTTTGCTGTTTGCTTGATTTTTCCTCATGTCAGATCTGATTTGTCTAGTTCGAACTTTACAGATCCGGTCTTTACAGATTACAGATCCGGTCTTTACTTTCCACTCTAAGCTTATTCTAGCGATGTTATTAGCAGGTTTTCTTAGAGTGTGTCCAATCCATTTACACTTTCTTCTTATTTGCCTACCGATGGGCTCTTTACCTGTTATTTTCTGAGGCATCTGTTGATGAGTAACATTAGGAGCAATTTTAGACAGGTTCGGAATATTCTGAATTTAGTAGTTCTGGATATCTGGCTACTGCTTCATATCGGTTGTAGTCTGCCTAACGCCGCTCTTGCTTCCTTCAGTCTGTTGTCTATATCTTCTTGACCCCCTCAGGGTCTATGATGCTGCTTAAGTAGCAGAAGCTGCTGACGAACTCTATTTGTTGGTTATTAAGTTCCAGGCTGACCGTACTAGTGGTATTTATTTTCTTCCCCTTATTTTTGTCGATTTTTATTTTTAGACAGACATGTCTGGCAAGACATACATGTCGATTCACGGTGTTTCAATTTGATCTGCATGTGACTGATCTTACCTATGTTATTATTATTATTATTTGCTGTTGTACTGTATTATTTTGTTTGTTGCTGCTGTACATATTGGATATTAAATTAAAGTAAATATTTTATTAATTAGGTAAATATTTTATATAATTTTATACTGATATAAAATTATATTTCATATAATTACAGCTCTCTCGGTTGATTACATATCTACAATTGAGTGCTTCACCAATCGGCTACCGGGGCCACCAACATTTTTTTGGCCAAATTATTAATGGAGTTGTATAGCAGTTGACCTGATCATTGGTGCAGTGGTTGTGGCCCGGTCCTTTAACCGAAGGGTCTCGGGTTCAAACCCTGGTCAGGTCACTATAAAAACTACATTCAATATTTATAACTTAATATACAATACTTATAAATATTATACAAATAATTTTCACATATCCATAATAATCGAAGTTATCACCGTCTTTAGTTACATATTCAAGTGGTATCAAATTACATCTTCAGTACGATACTAATTTCTGTTCACATGAAAATTGCTGACACAGCGTCTGCAATCGAACATGTTTAAACATGAAGAAATTACGAAATTATCGTTCCCATCAAAAATGCTGACGAAACGTCTATAATTTTGCACGAGGCCGGAAATGAACTTAATTTTAATTACTATAAATACTGTTAGATTTTAAGATATGATTTAGTCTAAAATTGGTGTTAATAAGAATAGAATATTATAATTAAACTATCAATTCGAATTTAAGTAATTGTAAAATTTAATTTTTAAGTAATAGTCGTGACATTGTGTGAAATAAAATTATTTTTTTATAATCGAATCAAGATAGTTTAATAACTGGCGCCCAACGTGACTTGAATCGTGAAATCGCAAAACTCTTCGTTAAATTTTAAAAGAAAAGAAGAAAAATAAGCATATCGCGATAAAAGTGTACCCAACTATAGTGCGCGTATTGTGGAAATCCGAAGTGAAATAAAAAGAAAAAGGAACTGAAGCAAACCGTACTTACAAAAAAGTGTTGAAGATTGTGCCGCAGTAGGACGTTTACGAGAATAAAAGTTCACGTCTAAAAAGGACAAACACAACTCAACCGCTATTCGCATTACTCACCAAGACTCAAACAGATGAATTACGTTTTTTTCCTGTAAGTAGTTTTTCATTACACTTAATCTTAAAAACTTAACTGAGGGAAACTAACTGCATCTCACTGAATAAGCTTTAAAAATATAGAAGCTTCGTTAATTTTAAAAAAATTAAGATTTAAAAAAATTGAAGTGATAAATGAAAATTAAATTGAAAATTTGAAAAATTAATCAATTAACCGATAATAAATTGAAAAATTAAAATTTAACCAATAAATATTTAATACAAAAAATAAAACAAAAGTAATTAAAAATCTAAATGAAACCAGTAAAAAATTAATAAGATTAACCAATTAAATTTTATATTACCAAGAAATATTTAATTAAAAAATAAAACAAAAGTAATCAGAAATTTAAATAAAACCAGTGAAAAATTAATAAGATTAACCAACTAAAAACTTAAATTTAACAAAAAATTTGAAATTAATCGACAAAATTTGAAAGAAAAATATAATTTAAAAGTTTAAAACCGCGTAATAGAATAATTTAATTAGTGAAATTACCTTAATAAAAAGTTAAAAATGGAACAAATAATGGAAGAGCTCAAAAAATTAAATGGAGCCATCAATGCTCAAATTGAACAAAGCAAACGGTTTGAAATTCGCCTAGCAAAACTAGAGGCTCAGTTCAATACACCACAACCGCAGGTAACAAATTTGGCAGCACCGAAAAGTGAAGACGACCTGAAACAAATATCGAGACTTCCGGACTGTGTCAAAGATTTACAAACCTTTGATGGCGATGCAGTGCAGTATGTATCATGGGTGCACAGCGTAGAATCAATTCTACGAGATTACGAAGTTGTCAGAAACAAACCCATATACAGAGCAATATTACAAGCTATTAGAGGAAAAATTAGAGGTAGAGCAGATGCAGCTCTAATATCGTACAACCTGTTCGACGAAGAATGGGCCGCAATCAAGCAGTGTTTGTCCCTGCATTATGCCGACAAACGGGACATACGCACATTGGAGCACCAAATGAGCACACTGATACAGGGAAGATCAACCATAGATGAATTCTACGCCAGAGTCAACCATCAATTCTCCCTCATAATCAATAAGATCAAGACCGAGAATTATACAAAAGAAACTATAGACGTACTGATAGAATCACAAAGAAACAGAGCACTGGACGTATTTATCCGAGGGCTCAATGGGGAATTGTCCAGGTACTTGATGCTTCAGAAACCGTCAACTCTGCCAGAAGCATATTCAACGTGTCTAGAGCTCCAGAACTATAGTTGCCGAAACTTCGCTATACACAACAGGAATGATAACAACAGAATCACTGTACCATTCAACAAAATGTCCATGAAACGACAACAACCAAGTGCTGGGAACCCAAGGTCGTATCAACCAGAACAGCCATTAACAGTGGAACAACGGAACTTGGCTTACAACATTCAACATCAGAGAGAATCGCAACCTCCACCTAGACCGCCAAAACCGTTAGAGAAGATGGACGTTGACCGATCCATACAAACACGTCAGGTTAATTATATGAACCGGCCAGACAACTACAGGGGAATATACAAGAGGCCACCATCAGTAGGCAACATGCCTAGCAATAAGCACCAAAGGCTATTCAATATGGAAACACTTGAAGACGACGTAGATGACCACCCAGAAGAATGCAGCGAATATGACGAAGAACCAGCATATGCAGATGATGAGGTTCAAGAAGTAAATTTTATGACGGACGCCTTTCAAGCGTTCCTTACTTAGAATTCAAGACAAAAAACAACCAGCTCCTAAAATTTCTAGTCGACACAGGAGCTAATAAAAATTTTGTAAGAGAAGAGATCGCGACAAATGCCAAACCAACAACAAAACCATTCAAGATACGTTCAGCTGGAGGAGATATAACAATCACCAAGAAGATCGGAGGAAGATTTTTTCAGAGTCTGGGAAACAACACCTTCATTGAATTTTTTGTTTTGCCAGGATTGAAGACCTTTGATGGTATAATTGGAGACGACACGCTTAAGAAGCTCGAAGCCATTATAGACAGAAAGAACAACACCTTAAGGATCAAGCCAGATATAAAAATTCCGTTAAAGGCAAAGGCATCAGCTCAAGTCAACACCATCGAAATCGGGGCAGACCATTTACCGAAGGCAATCCAAGAAAAAATTATGGGAATAATAAGGAAATACGAGAAAATATTTGGCCCAATAAACGACAGGGAAATAATAGACACACAAGTGAAAGCAGAAATTAAAACTACTACTGATGATCCCATATACACCAAGTCATATCCATACCCAGCCAATATGAGGAAGGAAGTAGAGGAACAAATCAAAAAGCTGCTAGAGGATGGAATTATCCGCCCTTCGAAAAGCCCTTACAACTCACCGATCTGGGTAGTAGCCAAGAAACCCGACTCATCAGGTGTGAAGAAGTATAGAATGGTTATCGACTTTAAACGACTTAACGCAGTAACGGTACCAGACACATATCCTATACCGGATATTACAAGCACACTAGCAAGCCTAGGCCAGGCCAAATTCTTTACAACATTAGATCTGACATCCGGATTCCACCAAATCATGATGCACAAAAAGGACATTCCCAAGACGGCTTTTTCAACAATGAATGGAAAGTACGAATTCCTAAGACTACCATTCGGGCTGAGGAATGCGCCTTCAATATTCCAACGCATGATAGATGATGTTCTAAAGGATCAGATAGGCAAAAGCTGCTACGTATACATCGACGACGTTATCATATATGGAAAAACGGAGGAGGAACATTTAAGGAACATTGAAACGATTTTTAGCATATTGGAAAAAGCTAACCTGAAGGTCAACCTGGAAAAAACAAAATTCTTCAACACCGAGACAGAATTTCTTGGATATATAGTCACAAGCGAAGGAATCAAACCCGATCCCAGAAAAGTGGCGGCCATTCAGAACATCATGCCACCGACAAATTTGAAGGACCTAAAATCATTCTTGGGACTCACATCATATTATCGCAGATTTATTCAAGATTTTGCAAAAGTGGCGAAACCACTAACGAGCTTAACAAGAGGCGAAAACGAACAAATAATATTTAACAAACTTGGAATCATAAAAGAAGCCTTGGGAGAAATCGTGTTAGCGACAGAATTAGCAAAAAATGGAATTGTCAACACAAATCTTCTTAGCAGGATTGAAATCCAAAAAATACTGAAGGAGATCGATACACTACCCTACGTCAACGAAATTGAGGCAATAGAATACGCAAAACCACAGGTAGTAACCAATGGACGAGAAATTCTCTACATATTATCAATACCGAAGACAGGCAACCAGTACTATGACCACATTATAGCGAGATCAACAATCCGAAACTCCCAACAAGTCTACCTCGAATATCAGGAACTTCTCGTGAAAGATGACGTATATGGCATATCGACAAAATGCGAGAATTTAAGAAACATCACCATATGCGAAAGAAGTAAAATTCGAAAACTGGACGAAGGACACTGTATGTATCAACTGCTAAAGGGAATAAACGCCAGTTGCAGCCTTCAATACAATAAGGAAGAAATCATAGAAACCATAAGTGAAAATATCATCTTTCTCAATAATTTCAATGGGGAGCTAACAAGTGGCAACACGAGCAAACACTTAACTGGAAGCTTTATGATACAGCATACCAACGAAACCGTTCACATAAAAGGTCAGAAATTTACAAGCGAATCTGCCACCACGTCGCAAGTTTTACCACCTGTTCTTCAAGAAAATTTAAAAGAAGGAGATATCAAGCTAAGCCTCGACTACATTCACGATCTTCATATCAGCAACACAAAACAACTTCAGAAGCTAATACCAAGGAGCCAACTCTCTATAGCATCCGATATTACTATAGGACTCGTCATCATTGCAGTCATCATCATTTGGGTCATCAAGAAAAACATCAGCAAGGTTGTGAGAAAACGCACTCCAACAGTGGTTCCTACTATAGAGATTCCGCAAATTTCAGTCATAGAAGCACCAAAATTCCAGCTTGATCTACGGGACGCAGATCTTTGAAGGGGGAGGAGTTATCACCGTCTTTAGTTACATATTCAAGTGGTATCAAATTACATCTTCAGTACGATACTAATTTCTGTTCACATGAAAATTGCTGACACAGCGTCTGCAATCGAACATGTTTAAACATGAAGAAATTACGAAATTATCGTTCCCATCAAAAATGCTGACGAAACGTCTATAATTTTGCACGAGGCCGGAAATGAACTTAATTTTAATTACTATAAATACTGTTAGATTTTAAGATATGATTTAGTCTAAAATTGGTGTTAATAAGAATAGAATATTATAATTAAACTATCAATTCGAATTTAAGTAATTGTAAAATTTAATTTTTAAGTAATAGTCGTGACATTGTGTGAAATAAAATTATTTTTTTATAATCGAATCAAGATAGTTTAATAACTTCGATATTAAAAAACTAAGAAAAAAATAAACAGAAAATATAAATAAAATTAAATACTTAATATAAAGAAAAAACTACGGCTGGCTAGTCACCTACCTTGTTAAAACTCTATGACGCTATGAAACTAGTACATGATGTCACGCACTAGACCTATGCTCCTCCACGAGTGAACAAAGAAAAAAATAACATCTATTGCAACGACAAACATGAAAACCACCAAATTTTACTGGAATATGTGGGCCTGTTATTCCATTTATTTATGCAATCACTTACCAATATTTGTATAGAAAAAATTCCCTTAGTTAAGAATTAAGTAGTATACTTTCTTCTACCTGTTATTTTATAATGTATTTTTTAAAGCGGATAAAAGCATTATTTCCCTATAAAAAGCGTAGGGAAAAGTATTAAGCATTTTAAAGGCGCACAGAATTATTTATGTTATTTATTCCAATACGAGGTGGCCGGAGTGGTATGTCCACATTATAAAGCGATTTAAGAAATAATCTTGAAACTTAAACTGCGTTTTTTCTATGTCAGTTGGTAAGTTCGAAAATAACGTTTAACTATTACATTTTAGATCATATTAACATTTCAAGTCAAGTAAGCAAAATTTTCACAATATTTTGTTTCTTTCTTGCATGCGCAACTCTTATCACCATCCATTTCTTAACAAAAATGGAATATTTTGAGAATAGATAAAATGGCAAGCAAACGAAAACTAACGGCTTGGAACGAGTCGAATTACTTATAAAATAGATATCCTTTGATAGTGTTTTATAGCAAGATTCTATTGCTTGTTTCTGTTTCTCAATTTTCCGTTTAAACAGAAAAGTATTATTTATAAGACGCTGGAAATATCATTTGAATGGGGCTAAATCTACAGTTTAAGTTTCAACTTGATATATACTGAATATACATGCATACATATATTTATTTACAAAAGTGTATGTATTTCTTTGCGTATGCACATAAGCTTCTATAATATAATATAAAGATGCCTGTGGTATATTATATAAGTATATATGTGCAATATACTTTTTTCCCAAACTTTTGGCAATCTTCACGTACTGATTTTAACTGCATATTATATACAAGCCGTATTATTTGAACGTAATATATGTTATGTACATAATGTGAAAGTAAATAAAATTCTATAAAAACTTAATACTTTTATACCATAATGTGATAAGTAAATAAAGTACTAAAAATAATATACATATACATGTTTCTCTATCCAAACATATGTAACATTGTGGTGTTTGGTATTAGACATACCATGCATTTACATGTATAACTAGATATTCTTACTAAAAGAAACTGGAAGCATACATAAATTATTCCGTAAAGTGAATGTACAAAAAAATGTGTGTACATAATATTTGCATGTACGAGTATATGTGTATGGCATTTGTATAAATATTAGATAAAATTTTCGCTAAGATTTACAAAGATATAACTTTAAACGAAAATCATAACAAATTTTTAAAAATGAAAAAGAAATCTCTGAAAATCAACACCTCCCAAAGGTCTAGTGTTTTATAATCTCAATCAGATTTTGTTATACACATACAAAATATAAATCTTTCTTTGGATGTGCTTTGCTTCTAAAAAAATTATATAAGATTATAAAACTTATTCGATGTCTAAATTTATTATATCTACGTATGTAAATGTGTGTATATAATACATATGTATATTCAAAAATGTTATACTAAGTAAAATATAATATTTTTATAAGGTACACAAAATTTCTTAACGAGTTTCATCTTATAACGTATTGTAAAATTTATAACTCTAAAGTAAACTGATAAAAAATTATATTTTATTCTCAATTAATAATGTAATTGTGAATTACATACGAGTACATACATGCATTTAAATACTTATTTAGCTGTATAGGCACGTGCACATCTTCGCAGTAGTTGCAAAGGATCATTCCCAGAAATACCCGTCAACGAGTGCAGATATAGTCGTTTTTAAGCTACAGCTTGTTGAAAGAAAAAGTACCAGATCTTTGGCACATAGAGCAACAATCTGAATCTTGTGTTACAGGCGATTGATTGCTCTTTACTTCTGATCTTACAATCAATTTTATCTGAAACATAGTTTTCGAAATAAAGCTCGTCAAAGTCAGAACTTTTTTTTTTGAACATTTTAACATTTTCCTTTATCTCTCATAGTTTTGTCAGAGATTGATTTAGAACAATCAATCAATATTATTTTGGAATTTCTGATAGCTACAGCAACAACTACTAACAAATTTTTTATTGGAATTGCGCCTATTTGGTGACTAAGATAAAGGGTAACCAGAGCTAAAGTGAATAAAAAATTCAAAGATAAAGTGTCACCTGTTCGCGCCTGTTATAAGAGTAATAATGATAATATCCAAGTTTCGAAAGGAATTAAAATAACCTGAATTAGAACAACATTTATTTTTCTCTTTATAACAAAATAAATATCTAAATTAAAAAATTTAAATTTTAATAATATTAAAAAAATTAAAAAAAAAAAATATATGATAAAAGTTACAAATATATACGAGTATTATGAATCGTAAGAAGTTTTCAAAATGATCTCCATTATGCAAAATACATTGATGTATGTATTCTTCGTATATGCAATACCATACGACAAGTCTTTGTCGTATGGTATTGCATATGTTGAATCTTAATCAAACAGAGACGTAGATTTAACTCATTCTTACGTTTCATTTTTGAGTTAAATTTTTAAAATAATCAAACAAAAAAAGAAAATTTATTTTATACAGCACGGAATGAATACACCAGATTAATTTTGCCATCCATTTTCTTGGTGTTTCCCTTGAATAACATATACCCTTCAAAAATATCAAGGCTTGAACCGTTTTTCTTTCTTGGATATACGCGATAATGCATTTTTGGCGATTTGACATTGCTGAATCATAATATACATTTTTACACCCTGTACTTCTATAAGGGTATATTAACTTTGGTATAGAGTTTTTAATTACTTGAAGGAGTCATCTGCGGCATAATTTTGATTTAGACATGTACTTCCGCACGTTTGCACGGATAACTCAAAAACGAATAATGCAATCAACACCAAACTTTCACAAGTGTTTTCTTTTGTGCCAGCGACGGCTGCTATTAAATTGGATCAATTCAGGCAACGGGTTCGGGTAGCTGCCATACAACTCAAAGAGTTTATTTTAAATATTTCAAAAAGCAATAGAGATATAAATATCAAATTTGGCAAAGATGTGTTCAATTTCACTTCACATGTTAAAATTTTGATGGAATGGTTGCACTGCTTCGGGTAGTTGCTATAGAACTCCGAAAGGTAATTTTAAATTTTTGAAAAAATAATAAAGCTTACAACTCCAAATGCTAATTTTAAATATTTGAAAAATAATAAAGTCAGATTCATGAAACTTGGCAATTATGTGTCCAATTATAGGTCAGAAATATTTCTGAAGTGTTGATGAAATTTCTTAACAGGTTCGCATAGCTGCCAAAGTCCAAAAGCTAATTTTAAATTTTTGAAAAAAATAATAAAGTTAAATTCGTGAAAGTTGACATTCATATGTCCAGTTGGATGTCAGACATATTCGTGAAGTTTCTGTAGAATGGTTTAACAGGTTCGAGTAATTGCTATACAACAATAAAAAGTGCTGAGGTATAATTCAATCGGTTTATACAGACTGAAACGTTTTTATTTTAAATTATGATTTTTGACTATTTTCATTTAGTTTTCTATTGGCTAAAACTTAAAAAATTTTATATTGGAGTTTTCTGAGCAATATATCGAAAATTTAAATTTCAATCCGAAACTATAATTTTGATTAAATATGTTTTCGAGTTATGAATTTTATTAATACAACATCATAGTTGCGAAATTAATAAGAATGTGCTTATTACACTAATAATTTAACTTAATGGAAATTTCTTCATGCAACTGCATTAACTCGTTCCTTTGATTACGTCATCCATCTGTTCTGCAATTGGAAGCACAAAAAAATCTGATATCATCAGCACATAACCGACCGCAATGTGTATTATCTAGTTAAGTGAAAGTGTTACAGAATATTATGAAAATGTCTGCTAAATACTTCTTTCTAATTTTTAGGACATTAGCACAAGCTTTTAGTTAACATACGTAGAAAAATGTAAACTTATCTCTTAGTAGAGTTTCGCTTGGTGTCTGAATTCTCTGAAATGCTCGTTAGTTAGTTTAGGTAGCAACCAGAACTCAAATATGAAATTTCAAGAAATTCCATCTATTAGTTCCATAGATATGATAAAATTTGTAAATTCGGCCCCTAGTTCGGTTTCCGAACCCTGATCATTCTAAAAGATTTT
Source organism: Condylostylus longicornis (assembly GCF_029603195.1). Classification (NCBI taxonomy): domain Eukaryota; kingdom Metazoa; phylum Arthropoda; class Insecta; order Diptera; family Dolichopodidae; genus Condylostylus; species Condylostylus longicornis. The sequence continues at coordinate 156,346 of NW_026578107.1, forward strand.
ATATGTTCATTGCTTTGACACCCCATATTTAAATATTAAATTTTAAGAAAATTGGTCCAGCGCAAAAATGGTCCAGTTCCCAAAGCCTGATATATCCCAAATGTTGATCAACCCGTGACATGGCCAAAACAACCTCACATAAAAAATTTCATGAAAATCGGTTCAGCCGAACATGAGATACACGCGTACGCACGCAAAGAGAGAGACTGACAAGTTACTAAAAATAGTTTATTTACAATTTTTTTACGAAAAATCGATATGCAAAATTTCTTGCCAACACATAATGTACTTTATTGTATACACAATGTGGTCGGTAATAATAAATCACTATATAAAAAAATGGTGCAATACTTATAATTATGTAGCACACACGAAATAAAAGAGATTTAATAAAAATTTTGTTAGAATTTAAATAAGACTTTAAGCTGGAAATTATATTAGATTTTAAATTTTATAATAATTATAAAATTATAAAAGAATTATAATTATTATAGTGCTTTTAATAATTTATATGTACATAATGTGTAGTTGTGGTTCGAAATTGCGCCGTTCTTAGGTGTCTCCTGTTATAAAACCCAAGATAATAAAAATATTATTTATTGGTTTTTGAAATAATCAAAATATTCTCTTTGAGTTGAATGGCAACTACCCGAATCGCTTGTCCGAACTGCTCCAATTGCAATAGAGTTCGTCTTTGAGAGAAAGAAAATTCTGAAAGTTGGGTAATATTACCTTTATTAGATTTTGAGTTATCACGCGGACCGACGAACGTATATATGCCTAAATCAACGCAGAATTTTATGCTGAGCAAATATATATTTACATGTCCATATCGGAGACGACTCCTTTAATTTTTTACAAATTCCGTATCAAAGTTAATATACCCTTCACGAAGATATACTCTACATTATAATATTAACTTATTGATTAAAAAAAATGATAAAAAAAAATTATCATGTGGGCAATGTATGATGTTTAAAAGAATCCTCTATAGCTTTAATAAGAAAATGTACGTGTAAATTCGTCAGCTGTGAACTTAGGGTTGAGGCTTGTGTTTCTGCCAGATGTGGTGCTTATCATCACTATTCTTCTTTGTTTTTCTCTGTCTATTTTTTTACTTGGAAAAATTCAAGGTAACTTCTTTGGAGTGAATAATGCTTAATTTTAACTCATTACTCAGTTCATATAAAAAAATGTAACGGCCAGTCCAAATTTACAATCTCACATAAAAAGAAATAAGTCGTGAAAGCATTTCCTTGCTTCATATAAAAATGAATTAATGTCGTGAGAATTTTTTTTCTAGTGTTTTAAATTGTGATAGCAATAGGAGCTTATTGTGATGTTTTGCGAACATCATAATATATAATATTAATTTTTAAGAGATTAAGGTGAAATTGTACCTATTATATATGTATTATATACTATTTTGCTTTTTGATGCAATGATTGTTTATCTTAAAGCAGAAAAAAAAAGGTTTAAAGTGCATGACATTAATTGTGATGTAAGTAAAATAGTACATATTTAATGTTGGAAAATTTGATACATATATTGATTTGATTAATTTTTCATTAGATTTTTAACCAAATTCCAAGGAAAGCATTCATTCCGTTAAACTGCGGAATAAATCCATTAGCCTGCGTCTCTGTGTCCATATACATATATATCTCATATGCGCATGTACAGTACCTATTTGCTCGTGTAACAATGAAACAAAATATGAAACATTAGTTTTACATTTAAATTTACTGAAAACGCAGGAACACGAAAGTTAATTTTTTAAGGAAATTCGATACTCCTGGAAATCAAATAATCCTTACTATTCCATATAAAAATTATTATGTCCATAGTAATAAGACTACTCAACTTAAATACATATACGAAATTTTCAGCTGGTGTAAAGTGGATAAATTATCCCATAACAGTCCATCGCTTCAAACAAACGTCATTATTTCTGTTTTTTTATTTTCCAGATTTGACAGATTTTACATCAAAGCAATAAGAAAAAATCTTGTACAAAAAGAATCTTATAATTTTACGACTCCCAAAGGATTCCAATAATTTTACTCAGTTTAAACAATGATATTAGGAATAAACTACATCAGTTGAATATTCTACCCTCTTTAACTAGCCTTGCAATTTTTGACATCTTTCATCGAGGTTTATGTACGTATACATACATGAACTCTAATATTTTTTTATTGCATTTAAATAAAAAAAAAGAACTCATCAAATAATTGGATTTGCAGGTTGCAATTATTATTATGGTTAGGTTTATAGTTAGGGTGAAATAAAATGTTTTTGATATTATAAGTAGGTAATTTTTTATTATGATTAATAATAATAATAAGTGAACAAACTAAAATTGAAAAAATTGTAATTATAATATTATATTTTTCGATTAAAAAAAATAGTATATGATTCTTGGTACACTGAGAAAAATTTTATCTAAGTTAGATATTTTTTTTAAACAGAACACTAACAAACAATATCCGAAGTCACGACAACCACACCCTATAGCTCATTTTCCCACAAATGTATTTCCTACCTCTTTATTTTTATTTTGAATATAATTTAAAACACTTTTAGAAAATACTGATGTCAAATTAGTTAAATTGACAATAGCCGTTTTGTAAATATCAATAGTTTTGAGCCATTTATGAAAATAAATTATCTAGTTAGATTAAAAAATATTTCTAGATGGGCTACAATGATTTTGTATATATTTTTATATCAAATTTAAAATATTTTCCGAGGAATTCAAAAATAATCGTAGTGCATTTACAAATAAATTCTTTCTCAATTGGTAATGTTTTCATGTGAAGAGCTATTGCCAAAAAAGATATTTATATACCTTTATTACAACATTCATATACCTTTAGTTTTATTTTGTCCATATAATTGAAATAATTTTAGCTGGTTTGACTAAAAGAAGCATTGAAATGTGTTTATGTTATAAAAAGGTGTTACTAAATCTATTACTTCATAGTGTGATATTATTTAAATTGGAGAAATTTGCGTTCCCCTTAAGTCTGCTAACAAAGGGGTTACATCACATTTACTAGATCGCAGTTACTATGTTTCTTTTAGACCTGGCATTTCAATTTCGTTTATTGCCAATTCTGGTGTTTCGCAAGATAGTCATCTTGGTCCTTTGTTCATTATTATAGCAATTAATGATGTTATTTTTCTCAACAGGCATAGTGAATTCATGATTTATGCTGATGACATGAAAATGTTAAAGGTCATTTGTTACCGGGAAGATGCCATTAGACTGCAAGAGGATCTGCTTTCCTTTTCGACCTAGTGTAATCACAAAAATTTACTTCTTTTTTTATCGTACTTCGCTCCTAGGAGGAGCATAGGGTTGGTGCATGATTATTGCAAATAACATTTGCTGACGTCATTGAGTTTACTAAGTATGTGACGAACCTACCGTAGTTTTTTCTTTATATTTGAAATTTAAGGCTATTCAATTTATTGTGTTATTTTGCTGGTATTTTTTTTAATATTAGATATTATTGGAATATGGTAATTAGTTATTATTAATTTTTTTTACCGACCGTATTGTGTAAACAATAGGTAGGTTATGTGATGGCAACAAATTTTGCATATCGAATTTTCGGTGGGAATGCACTTCTCCATAGTAGGGAAGTGTAAATAAACTATTTTTAGCAACCTGTCGGTCTGTCGGTCTGTCGGTCTGTCCGTCTGTCGGTCTGTCGGTCTGTCGGTCTGTCGGTCTGTGTGTGCACGCGTGTATCTCAAGTTCGGCTGAACCGATTTTGATGAAATTTTATATGTAAGTTTGTTTCCACCATGGCACGGATCGATCACCTTTTGGTATATATCAGGCCTCGGGAACTGCACTTTTTAGCGGGCCTGTTTTACATTTTTTAACATTTTGAAGAAAATATTCAACCGATTTACTTGAAATTTTATATATGAACTCCTCGTATTAAAACAATGAACATATAAATTTTTTGGAAAGATCAGGGCTCGAAAACGGATTTGCGGGCCGATTTTACATTTTTCACCATTTTGAAGAAAGTATTCAACCGATTTACTTGAAATTTCATATATAAGCTTTGCTCGATCATACGCAAAAATTCCTAACTTTTGGAAGAAATCAGGCGTCAGCAACTGGGCGTTTACTACGGGCCAAATATACATTTTTGTGTATATAAAGAGAAATAATCAACCGATTTCATTGAAATTTAATATATGAATTCCCCGTATTAAAACAATGAACATGTAAATTTTTTGGAAAGATCAGGGCTCGAGAACTGTTTTGCGGGCCGATTTTACATTTTTCACCATATCCACAGAACAAATTGATGGAATTTCTTGAAATTTGATATTTGAGTTCTGGTTGTTACCGAAACTAACTGGCGAGCATTTCAGGGAATTCGGGTAGCACATTTGATATTTGAGTTCTGGTTGTTACCGAAACTAACCGGCGAGCATTTCAGGGAATTCGGGTAGCACATTTGATATTTGAGTTCTGGTTGTTACCGAAACTAACCGGCGAGCATTTCAGGGAACTCGGGTAGCACAAAGCGAATCTCTACTGAGAGCCAAATTTACATTTTTCTAAGTATGTTAACTATAAGCTTAAAGAAGTATTTAACAGACATTTTTATAATATTCTGTAACACTTTCATTTAACTAGACAATACACAATGCGGTCGGTTATGTGCTGACCACATCAGATTTTTTTATTTCATAAACGCAACACCGCAAAAAAATAATGTGATACATACGCAATATATTTTGACAGTTGTATAAAAACTTTTGCTATTTTGAATTTGCAATATTGTGTTCATGAACAAAAATTGTCGTTAACAAAAAAAAATTTATTTATTTTGGGTCAAATAGTGAAAAATTAACAAGTAAAAACGTTTCAGTCGGTATAAACCGATTGAATTATACCCTGCACCTTTTGTTATTGTGTAGCAATTACTCGAACCTGTGAGATCATTATATAGAAACTTCACGGACATGTCTGACCTATCATTGGACATCCGACTGCCAAGTTTCATCAATCTGACCTTATAATTTTTCAAAATATTTAAAATTAGCTTTTGGAGTTGTATGGTAAGTACCTAAACCTGTCAAGCAATTTCATCAAAACTTCACAAATATATCTGATCTATAATCGGACACACAACTGCCAAGTTTCATGAATCTGACTTTATTATTTTTCCAAATATTAAGAATAAGCTTTTAGACTTGTATGGGATCTACTCGAACCTGTTAAGCAATTCCACCACAACTTCAGAAATATGTCTGACCCATAATTGGACACATGACTGCCAAGTTTCATGAATCTGACTTTATTATTTTTCCAAATATTAAGAATAAGCTTTTAGACTTGTATGGGAGCTACTCGAACCTGTCAAGCAATCGCATCAAAACTTAAGAAATATGTCTGAGCCATAATTGGACACATGACTGCCAAGTCTCATGAATTTGACTTTATTATTTTTCCAAATATTTAAAATAAGTTTTTGGGGTTGTATGGCAAGTACCCGAACCTGTCAAGCACTTCCACTAAAACTTCACAAATATATCTGATCTATAATCGGACACACAACTGCCAAGTTTCATGAATCTAACTTTATTATTTTTCCAAATATTTAAAATTAGCTTATGGAGTTGTATGGCAGGTACCCGAACCCGTTGTCCGACTTAGTCCAATAACAATAGGGTTCGTCCTTGGCACAAAAGAAAAAACTTGTGAAAGTTTGGTGTCGATTGCATTATTCGTTTTTGAGTTATCGTGCGATCGGACGGACGGACGGACGGACGGACGGACGGACGGACGGACATGTCTAAATCGACTCAGAATTTTACGCTGAGCAAGAATATATATATATATCCATACCGCAGATGACTCCTTCAAGTAGTTACAAACTCCATACCAAAGTTAATATACCCTTCACGAAGTGCAGGGTATAAAAATAGGAAAAACAAAAATTAAGAAAAACAAAAAAAGAAAACTGAAACAAAAAGAAATTTTGTTCTTTTTAAGTACAATAATTAACATTTAACAAGTAAAAACGTTTCAGTCGGTATAAACCGATTGAATTATACCCTGCACCTTTCGTTATTGTGTAGCAATTACTCGAACCTGTGAGATCATTCTATAGAAACTTCACAGACATGTTTGACCTATGATTGGACATCCGACTGCCAAGTTTCATCAATCTGACCTTATAATTTTTCAAAATATTTAAAATTAGCTTTTGGAGTTGTATGGTAAGTACCTAAACCTGTCAAGCAATTCCATCAAAACTTCACAAATATATCTGATCTATAATCGGACAAACAACTGCCAAGTTTCATGAATCTGACTTTATTATTTTTCCAAATATTAAGAATAAGCTTTTAGACTTGTATGGGATCTACTCGAACCTGTTAAGCAATTCAACCACAACTTCAGAAATATGTCTGACCCATAATTGGACACATGACTGCCAAGTTTCATGAATCTGACTTTATTATTTTTCCAAATATTAAGAATAAGCTTTTAGACTTGTATGGGAGCTACTCGAACCTGTCAAGCAATCGCACCAAAACTTTAGAAATATGTCTGACCCATAATTGGACACACGACTGCCAAGTCTCATGAATTTGACTTTATTATTTTTCCAAATATTTAAAATAAGCTTTTGGGGTTGTATGACAAGTACCCGAACCTGTCAAGCAATTCCACTAAAACTTCACAAATATATCTGATCTATAATCGTACACACAACTGCCAAGTTTCATGAATCTGACTTTATTACTTTTCCAAATATTTAAAATTAGCTTATGGAGTTGTATGGCAGGTACCCGAACCTGTCAAGCAATTCCTCCAAAACTTCGGAAATATATTTGACCTATAATTGGACACATGACTGCCAAGTTTCATGAATCTGACTTTATTATTTTGGCGAATATAAAAAATTTGCTGTTGGAGTTGTATGGCAGCCACCCGAACCGGTGCAGCTATCCCATTATAATTTTTAGAGCATGTGTAGAATATAATTGGACACATGTATACAAAATTTTATATTTATACCTTTATTAGTTTTTGAAATATTTAAAATAAACTCTTGGAGTTGTATGGCAGCTACTCGAACCCGTTGTCCGACTTAATCCAATAACAATAGGGTTCGTCCTTGGAACAAAAGAAAAAACTTGTGAAAGTTTGGTGTCGATTGCATTATTCGTTTTTGAGTTATCGTGCGATCGGACGGACGGACGGACGGACGGACGGACGGACGGACATGTCTAAATCGACTCAGAATTTTACGCTGAGCAAGAATATATATATATGTCCATACCGCAGATGACTCCTTCAAGTAGTTACAAACTCCATACCAAAGTTAATATACCCTTCACGAAGTGCAGGGTATAAAAATGTAAAACCAAACTGCAAAAACTAGTAAAAAAAGTGCAGCTGATTGTTAAATCTGCTAAGCCAATTTAAATATTTTTGTGATAGATTAGCAATGTTTTATGAACAAACTTGATTAGCAACATTTATTTATGAACACAAATATAGCGCAGTTCTCGCTATATACTGTGTTTTTGAATAGGTCTTATATAATATTGAATATAATTTTTATAATGACCTGACTGGGCTTTGAGCCCGAGACCCTTCAGTTGAAGAGCCCGTGCAATAACTACTGCACCATTGGTCAGGTTTACTTCTTAAGGTTGATAAATGTGCGGTTGTTAGTTTTACTCGTAGATCAATTGCTTTTAATGTGAATTACTTTATTAATGATGGACTTATACGGAAAGTTGACTCTTCATTTCTAAAGAAGCTCATTTAAATTCAATATTCAATAAGGCCAAAAATAAGGGAATAGGTTCAGGTTTGGGCAGTCTATTATTTTTATTTTGTATTCATAAAGAGAGTTAAGGCGGTTCAGAAAATCATTATTAGATTTACACTATAGTCTAGAAGACTTGGCTCAGATATTTTGCTCATTATTCAACTAAAAAATGGGCAAGTTGATGCTGCAAGAATTAAAACGAGTGTGGATTCTAGCTTAAATACAGAAATATATTTAACACAGCCTTTCATCAAATGAATTATGGGATATACGAACCAATAAATAGAATGTTTATTAATGTTAATAAATATAAAAATATTATTGATTTGTCGCAAAGTAGAGTTGAACTAAAAAAGCTTTATTTTCTATCTTACCATAAATTTGTCTTACCTTTTTGTACAAATATGGTATACAGATATCTACACAGATATCTAATAAGAGGTGACTATAATGCCAACCATATAGATTACGTTTCTAGAATCACCTCAACTAAAGGAAAAGAGCTAAGAATTCTAGATCTCTTGAATAGAAAAAGATTTTCTAAGAGTAGGAAAAGCTATTCAAAAACTAGGTTGTTGCTATCACTCCGCTAGCACAATAAGTAAATTGGCCTACTGAGACTAACAAGATTCCTGATTTTATTGATTTTTTTATATCTAAATATATATTCGAAGACTTTTTAAGCCTTGAAGATAGTTATGATATTAATTCAGATCACTCTGCTGTCATATTAAAACTAAGTGAAAAAATTACTAGAATATTCTTTTTTTTTATTAGTATGAAAAGAAAACTTCCTTTTATTCGAAATAAAATACTTTTTTTATTTTTTTTTGCTAATATATTTCGTGCGCTGATTTTCTTCTAGAAGCACGAAATATATTAGCGAAAAAATAAAAAAAAGTATTTTATTTCGAATAAAAGGAAGTTTTCTTTTCATACCAATAAAAAAAAAAAGAATTATATTTCGGAAAAATTATCAACCATTGAAAAAAAAAAAAGAAAAAAGAAAAGAGAAAAAAAAAATTTTTTTTGAATACTAGAATATTATTTAAACCCACACTGACAAATAGCACTACAGATTAGGCGAGCTTTAAATACGAAATAATAAACAATATTAATGTAAATATTAATATACAATCAAGAGAACAATTAGATCTTGAGCTAGAAGGATTTATTAAAATCATACAAAAAGCTGCATGGAACAATACAAAAATGTCAAAGTACAACCGACAGCAAATAGCTATTCTAAAGAAATAACTGATTTAATAGGTCAGACGTAGATTGCAAAGTTCGCGTTACCCTGATGATAAGATTATTTTAAACAAACTTTCCCAGGTGCATAAAAGAAAAATCCAAGAATTTAAATCGGCAACATACATATGAAAATTATACAAAGAGCTTGTTAGCTACGAGGAAAACAAATTATTCCTTATGAAAAGCGGGAAACAGCAAAAAGAAACCGATTAAGCACCGATTTGCTCATCACATAGAGATCATATTCACGCCAAACGGAATAACATCAGATGTGAGTTTAGTAGAATCTATCGCAAATGAAGCAAGCAGCATAGCTCTACTTACTCAAGTAGAACTTGCGGAAGAGATAAGATCCCTGAAGTTGAAATTGCCAGGTTTTGATCTCATTACTGCGGAAGTAGTGAGAGAGCTACCAGGCGAGGTATTGGAACGTTTGCTATAGATTTTGGGTATGTTCCTTGTGCTTGGAAAGTCGCAGAAGTAATTATGGTGTCCAAACTCGGGAAATCCTTGAAGAAAGCAAAGTCTTACATGCTCATTTTACTGTTACCAATAATGTCTAAGCTTTTTGAAAGACTTTTATTAAGGAGATTGAAGTCAATAATAGAAAATAGGGGCCTCGTACCAAACCATTAGTTTGGATTTAGAAGAAACCATCCTGCAATAAACCAGGTCCATAGAATAACGAATTTTTATAGAAAAAAGCTTAGAAAATAAGGAAGTCTGTTCCTCTATATTTCTAGGTTTAGCAAAGGCATTCGACAAGGTATGGCACAATATACTTTTTTTTCATTTTCATTCACATAGGAATTTCGGGAGAGGGAAAGATTACGCGATAGATGTTACCTGCTTTTTTCCAATGTATTTTTAAAGGCGCACAAGGGAATTTTTTTTATATATAAAGAATAGAGAAAAATACTAAGCATTTTAAAGACGCTTTTAAATAAATTAATTAAATTTAATTAATTCTAATTTAATAAATTTAAATATTTTACCAAAATTTATAATTTTATAATTCATAAAATAAATTTATTAAAAAAAAGAAAAAAATAATGAGTTTTGTTTAAATTTGATTTTTTTTACAGATATTTAAAATGAAAAAATATTTTGAAATATTTTTTAGTTTGAAATGAAGATGCCATTAGACTGCAAGAGGATCTGCTTTCCTTTTCGACCTAGTGTAATCACAAAAATTTACTTCTTTTTTTATCGTACTTCGCTCCTAGGAGGAGCATAGGGTTGGTGCATGATTATTGCAAATAACATTTGCTGACGTCATTGAGTTTACTAAGTATGTGACGAACCTACCGTAGTTTTTTCTTTATATTTGAAATTTAAGGCTATTCAATTTATTGTGTTATTTTGCTGGTATTTTTTTTAATATTAGATATTATTGGAATATGGTAATTAGTTATTATTAATTTTTTTTACCGACCGTATTGTGTAAACAATAGGTAGGTTATGTGATGGCAACAAATTTTGCATATCGAATTTTCGGTGGGAATGCACTTCTCCATAGTAGGGAAGTGTAAATAAACTATTTTTAGCAACCTGTCGGTCTGTCGGTCTGTCGGTCTGTCCGTCTGTCGGTCTGTCGGTCTGTCGGTCTGTCGGTCTGTGTGTGCACGCGTGTATCTCAAGTTCGGCTGAACCGATTTTGATGAAATTTTATATGTAAGTTTGTTTCCACCATGGCACGGATCGATCACCTTTTGGTATATATCAGGCCTCGGGAACTGCACTTTTTAGCGGGCCTGTTTTACATTTTTTAACATTTTGAAGAAAATATTCAACCGATTTACTTGAAATTTTATATATGAACTCCTCGTATTAAAACAATGAACATATAAATTTTTTGGAAAGATCAGGGCTCGAAAACGGATTTGCGGGCCGATTTTACATTTTTCACCATTTTGAAGAAAGTATTCAACCGATTTACTTGAAATTTCATATATAAGCTTTGCTCGATCATACGCAAAAATTCCTAACTTTTGGAAGAAATCAGGCGTCAGCAACTGGGCGTTTACTACGGGCCAAATATACATTTTTGTGTATATAAAGAGAAATAATCAACCGATTTCATTGAAATTTAATATATGAATTCCCCGTATTAAAACAATGAACATGTAAATTTTTTGGAAAGATCAGGGCTCGAGAACTGTTTTGCGGGCCGATTTTACATTTTTCACCATATCCACAGAACAAATTGATGGAATTTCTTGAAATTTGATATTTGAGTTCTGGTTGTTACCGAAACTAACTGGCGAGCATTTCAGGGAATTCGGGTAGCACATTTGATATTTGAGTTCTGGTTGTTACCGAAACTAACCGGCGAGCATTTCAGGGAATTCGGGTAGCACATTTGATATTTGAGTTCTGGTTGTTACCGAAACTAACCGGCGAGCATTTCAGGGAACTCGGGTAGCACAAAGCGAATCTCTACTGAGAGCCAAATTTACATTTTTCTAAGTATGTTAACTATAAGCTTAAAGAAGTATTTAACAGACATTTTTATAATATTCTGTAACACTTTCATTTAACTAGACAATACACAATGCGGTCGGTTATGTGCTGACCACATCAGATTTTTTTATTTCATAAACGCAACACCGCAAAAAAATAATGTGATACATACGCAATATATTTTGACAGTTGTATAAAAACTTTTGCTATTTTGAATTTGCAATATTGTGTTCATGAACAAAAATTGTCGTTAACAAAAAAAAATTTATTTATTTTGGGTCAAATAGTGAAAAATTAACAAGTAAAAACGTTTCAGTCGGTATAAACCGATTGAATTATACCCTGCACCTTTTGTTATTGTGTAGCAATTACTCGAACCTGTGAGATCATTATATAGAAACTTCACGGACATGTCTGACCTATCATTGGACATCCGACTGCCAAGTTTCATCAATCTGACCTTATAATTTTTCAAAATATTTAAAATTAGCTTTTGGAGTTGTATGGTAAGTACCTAAACCTGTCAAGCAATTTCATCAAAACTTCACAAATATATCTGATCTATAATCGGACACACAACTGCCAAGTTTCATGAATCTGACTTTATTATTTTTCCAAATATTAAGAATAAGCTTTTAGACTTGTATGGGATCTACTCGAACCTGTTAAGCAATTCCACCACAACTTCAGAAATATGTCTGACCCATAATTGGACACATGACTGCCAAGTTTCATGAATCTGACTTTATTATTTTTCCAAATATTAAGAATAAGCTTTTAGACTTGTATGGGAGCTACTCGAACCTGTCAAGCAATCGCATCAAAACTTAAGAAATATGTCTGAGCCATAATTGGACACATGACTGCCAAGTCTCATGAATTTGACTTTATTATTTTTCCAAATATTTAAAATAAGTTTTTGGGGTTGTATGGCAAGTACCCGAACCTGTCAAGCACTTCCACTAAAACTTCACAAATATATCTGATCTATAATCGGACACACAACTGCCAAGTTTCATGAATCTAACTTTATTATTTTTCCAAATATTTAAAATTAGCTTATGGAGTTGTATGGCAGGTACCCGAACCCGTTGTCCGACTTAGTCCAATAACAATAGGGTTCGTCCTTGGCACAAAAGAAAAAACTTGTGAAAGTTTGGTGTCGATTGCATTATTCGTTTTTGAGTTATCGTGCGATCGGACGGACGGACGGACGGACGGACGGACGGACGGACGGACATGTCTAAATCGACTCAGAATTTTACGCTGAGCAAGAATATATATATATATCCATACCGCAGATGACTCCTTCAAGTAGTTACAAACTCCATACCAAAGTTAATATACCCTTCACGAAGTGCAGGGTATAAAAATAGGAAAAACAAAAATTAAGAAAAACAAAAAAAGAAAACTGAAACAAAAAGAAATTTTGTTCTTTTTAAGTACAATAATTAACATTTAACAAGTAAAAACGTTTCAGTCGGTATAAACCGATTGAATTATACCCTGCACCTTTCGTTATTGTGTAGCAATTACTCGAACCTGTGAGATCATTCTATAGAAACTTCACAGACATGTTTGACCTATGATTGGACATCCGACTGCCAAGTTTCATCAATCTGACCTTATAATTTTTCAAAATATTTAAAATTAGCTTTTGGAGTTGTATGGTAAGTACCTAAACCTGTCAAGCAATTCCATCAAAACTTCACAAATATATCTGATCTATAATCGGACAAACAACTGCCAAGTTTCATGAATCTGACTTTATTATTTTTCCAAATATTAAGAATAAGCTTTTAGACTTGTATGGGATCTACTCGAACCTGTTAAGCAATTCAACCACAACTTCAGAAATATGTCTGACCCATAATTGGACACATGACTGCCAAGTTTCATGAATCTGACTTTATTATTTTTCCAAATATTAAGAATAAGCTTTTAGACTTGTATGGGAGCTACTCGAACCTGTCAAGCAATCGCACCAAAACTTTAGAAATATGTCTGACCCATAATTGGACACACGACTGCCAAGTCTCATGAATTTGACTTTATTATTTTTCCAAATATTTAAAATAAGCTTTTGGGGTTGTATGACAAGTACCCGAACCTGTCAAGCAATTCCACTAAAACTTCACAAATATATCTGATCTATAATCGTACACACAACTGCCAAGTTTCATGAATCTGACTTTATTACTTTTCCAAATATTTAAAATTAGCTTATGGAGTTGTATGGCAGGTACCCGAACCTGTCAAGCAATTCCTCCAAAACTTCGGAAATATATTTGACCTATAATTGGACACATGACTGCCAAGTTTCATGAATCTGACTTTATTATTTTGGCGAATATAAAAAATTTGCTGTTGGAGTTGTATGGCAGCCACCCGAACCGGTGCAGCTATCCCATTATAATTTTTAGAGCATGTGTAGAATATAATTGGACACATGTATACAAAATTTTATATTTATACCTTTATTAGTTTTTGAAATATTTAAAATAAACTCTTGGAGTTGTATGGCAGCTACTCGAACCCGTTGTCCGACTTAATCCAATAACAATAGGGTTCGTCCTTGGAACAAAAGAAAAAACTTGTGAAAGTTTGGTGTCGATTGCATTATTCGTTTTTGAGTTATCGTGCGATCGGACGGACGGACGGACGGACGGACGGACGGACGGACATGTCTAAATCGACTCAGAATTTTACGCTGAGCAAGAATATATATATATGTCCATACCGCAGATGACTCCTTCAAGTAGTTACAAACTCCATACCAAAGTTAATATACCCTTCACGAAGTGCAGGGTATAAAAATGTAAAACCAAACTGCAAAAACTAGTAAAAAAAGTGCAGCTGATTGTTAAATCTGCTAAGCCAATTTAAATATTTTTGTGATAGATTAGCAATGTTTTATGAACAAACTTGATTAGCAACATTTATTTATGAACACAAATATAGCGCAGTTCTCGCTATATACTGTGTTTTTGAATAGGTCTTATATAATATTGAATATAATTTTTATAATGACCTGACTGGGCTTTGAGCCCGAGACCCTTCAGTTGAAGAGCCCGTGCAATAACTACTGCACCATTGGTCAGGTTTACTTCTTAAGGTTGATAAATGTGCGGTTGTTAGTTTTACTCGTAGATCAATTGCTTTTAATGTGAATTACTTTATTAATGATGGACTTATACGGAAAGTTGACTCTTCATTTCTAAAGAAGCTCATTTAAATTCAATATTCAATAAGGCCAAAAATAAGGGAATAGGTTCAGGTTTGGGCAGTCTATTATTTTTATTTTGTATTCATAAAGAGAGTTAAGGCGGTTCAGAAAATCATTATTAGATTTACACTATAGTCTAGAAGACTTGGCTCAGATATTTTGCTCATTATTCAACTAAAAAATGGGCAAGTTGATGCTGCAAGAATTAAAACGAGTGTGGATTCTAGCTTAAATACAGAAATATATTTAACACAGCCTTTCATCAAATGAATTATGGGATATACGAACCAATAAATAGAATGTTTATTAATGTTAATAAATATAAAAATATTATTGATTTGTCGCAAAGTAGAGTTGAACTAAAAAAGCTTTATTTTCTATCTTACCATAAATTTGTCTTACCTTTTTGTACAAATATGGTATACAGATATCTACACAGATATCTAATAAGAGGTGACTATAATGCCAACCATATAGATTACGTTTCTAGAATCACCTCAACTAAAGGAAAAGAGCTAAGAATTCTAGATCTCTTGAATAGAAAAAGATTTTCTAAGAGTAGGAAAAGCTATTCAAAAACTAGGTTGTTGCTATCACTCCGCTAGCACAATAAGTAAATTGGCCTACTGAGACTAACAAGATTCCTGATTTTATTGATTTTTTTATATCTAAATATATATTCGAAGACTTTTTAAGCCTTGAAGATAGTTATGATATTAATTCAGATCACTCTGCTGTCATATTAAAACTAAGTGAAAAAATTACTAGAATATTCTTTTTTTTTATTAGTATGAAAAGAAAACTTCCTTTTATTCGAAATAAAATACTTTTTTTATTTTTTTTTGCTAATATATTTCGTGCGCTGATTTTCTTCTAGAAGCACGAAATATATTAGCGAAAAAATAAAAAAAAGTATTTTATTTCGAATAAAAGGAAGTTTTCTTTTCATACCAATAAAAAAAAAAAGAATTATATTTCGGAAAAATTATCAACCATTGAAAAAAAAAAAAGAAAAAAGAAAAGAGAAAAAAAAAATTTTTTTTGAATACTAGAATATTATTTAAACCCACACTGACAAATAGCACTACAGATTAGGCGAGCTTTAAATACGAAATAATAAACAATATTAATGTAAATATTAATATACAATCAAGAGAACAATTAGATCTTGAGCTAGAAGGATTTATTAAAATCATACAAAAAGCTGCATGGAACAATACAAAAATGTCAAAGTACAACCGACAGCAAATAGCTATTCTAAAGAAATAACTGATTTAATAGGTCAGACGTAGATTGCAAAGTTCGCGTTACCCTGATGATAAGATTATTTTAAACAAACTTTCCCAGGTGCATAAAAGAAAAATCCAAGAATTTAAATCGGCAACATACATATGAAAATTATACAAAGAGCTTGTTAGCTACGAGGAAAACAAATTATTCCTTATGAAAAGCGGGAAACAGCAAAAAGAAACCGATTAAGCACCGATTTGCTCATCACATAGAGATCATATTCACGCCAAACGGAATAACATCAGATGTGAGTTTAGTAGAATCTATCGCAAATGAAGCAAGCAGCATAGCTCTACTTACTCAAGTAGAACTTGCGGAAGAGATAAGATCCCTGAAGTTGAAATTGCCAGGTTTTGATCTCATTACTGCGGAAGTAGTGAGAGAGCTACCAGGCGAGGTATTGGAACGTTTGCTATAGATTTTGGGTATGTTCCTTGTGCTTGGAAAGTCGCAGAAGTAATTATGGTGTCCAAACTCGGGAAATCCTTGAAGAAAGCAAAGTCTTACATGCTCATTTTACTGTTACCAATAATGTCTAAGCTTTTTGAAAGACTTTTATTAAGGAGATTGAAGTCAATAATAGAAAATAGGGGCCTCGTACCAAACCATTAGTTTGGATTTAGAAGAAACCATCCTGCAATAAACCAGGTCCATAGAATAACGAATTTTTATAGAAAAAAGCTTAGAAAATAAGGAAGTCTGTTCCTCTATATTTCTAGGTTTAGCACAGGCATTCGACAAGGTATGGCACAATATACTTTTTTTTCATTTTCATTCACATAGGAATTTCGGGAGAGGGAAAGATTACGCGATAGATGTTACCTGCTTTTTTCCAATGTATTTTTAAAGGCGCACAAGGGAATTTTTTTTATATATAAAGAATAGAGAAAAATACTAAGCATTTTAAAGACGCTTTTAAATAAATTAATTAAATTTAATTAATTCTAATTTAATAAATTTAAATATTTTACCAAAATTTATAATTTTATAATTCATAAAATAAATTTATTAAAAAAAAGAAAAAAATAATGAGTTTTGTTTAAATTTGATTTTTTTTACAGATATTTAAAATGAAAAAATATTTTGAAATATTTTTTAGTTTGAAAAATTTTAACTTATCCTTTTTGCTAACTACACATATTTAATACGAGTACGAGTAGTAGAGGTCAGATAAGAAAATAAAATAAATAAAATAAATACGCTCCTGTTACGACTTTGACAATGCTCGAAGCAAAGAAAGAGACAGCTTGAAAGAATTTGGCTTAATTGTTTTTTCAAGATGCTCCTTCCTTTAGTATTTCTAATACCTTGGGTAGTACTAATGTCTTTATATCTAACAAGTCCCAATACCCAATTTTTTTACGAAATATTACGAATTTTTGGCTTCGTTGCTGGTTTTTTCTTTAAATGCCACTGATCGTGTCATATTTATACCCGTACGAACGTATGTTCGAAGGGCTAATGTGTCTCATAAAAGTCGTTGAAATTACTTGGCTCCTTCTGGTACCTGCCATACAACTTCAAAAGTTATTTGGCTATATCTCAGAAACTATAAAAGCTGTGATATTGAGATTTCACACAAGTAAATATATTAGTAGGGCCGATATGCTTGATAAAATTCGCTAAAATTTCTTGGCTCTTTCTGGTAGCTGCCATACAACTTCAAAATTTATTTAGCTATAGCTCAGAAACTGTAAAAGTTGTGGTATTGAAATTTCACACAAACGAATATATTAGTAGGGCCAATGTGTCACATAAAAGTCGTTGAAATTACTTGGCTCCTTCTGGTACCTGCCACACAACTTCAAAAGTTATTTGACTATATATTTCAGAAACTATTAAAGCTATGGTATTGAAATTTCACACAAACGAATATATTAGTAGGGCCAATGTGTCACATAAAAGTCTTTCAAATTACTTGGCTCCTTCTGGTACCTGCCACACAACTTCAAAAGTTATTTGACTATATTTCAGAAACTATTAAAGCTATGGTATTGAAATTTCACACAAACGAATATGTTAGTAGGGCCAATGTGTCTCATAAAAGTCGTTGAAATTACTTGGCTCCTTCTGGTACCTGCCATACAACTTCAAAAGTTATTTGGCTATATCTCAGAAACTATAAAAGCTGTGATATTGAGATTTCACACAAGTGAATATATTAGTAGGGCCGATGTGCTTGATAAAATTCGCTAAAATTTCTTGGCTCTTTCTGGTAGCTGCCATACAACTTCAATAGTAGTTTGGCACACCAGTATTTTGAAAAACACATAGTACAGAAATTTTGCATAAATTAATATAGTAATATGGCAACTTAAAGTCACAGTCTGCCCCATAGTTAGTTATGGCACATTAGTTATTCGCACATAGGATAACGCATTCGTACGGGTATCACAGAGTTGACAAGGTCAACTCTATTTTTTTTTTCATTTTTATTATTTTTTTCTTTTTTTTACGTAAAAAAGAGTAATGTCTTTATATCTAACAAGTCCCAATACTCAATTTTTTTTTACGAAATATTACGAATCTTTGGCTTCGTTCCTGTTTTTTTCTTTAAATGCTACTGATCGTGTCATATTTCTTATTATTTTTTTCTTTTTTTTACGTAAAAAAGAGTTTAATATTTTAAAAAATCTCAGGATATTATACACATTTTTTAAAAAGCTTCCCATTTAAATTCTGTTGCACGAAAAAGAAAGAAAGGTAGGAGGGAAGATAAAATGAAAAAAATTTCAAATTCATATTTCATTATGGTTTCAAATGTTAATGAGGAAGGATGTATGTTTTTTCATGCACATTTTGTATTTCCCAATAAGGTAAGTTGAGTAGTGTCGGCTAACAAAAATGTTATTAAAAGTAATATAGGTTGACACATTTCAATAATTTTAATTATTTCATTTCGGTTATTTATACGTTACTTATAAAATTGTTTCAAATAATTTCAGTTAGTTTTTAAGTTATTAAAAATAAATATGTACCTGCTTCCAATAAATTTTTTTTAAATAATTATTTTAAAACTATTTCAAACATGTTATATTGAGTGCTGCAAACATTTTGCTGTGCTCTTTTTTCATATTTTATTAGCAGGTAAACAAGAGCATTCTATTTATAAAATGTCCCTGCATGTGTATGTATGACCTATCTTAATTCTAAGCGGAAAGAATATTACATAAAGAACAAACATTTTAAAATACCTGTTATTTTACAGTCGGAATTTTTGAGTCATTTGGTAAAATAGCATTTATTTCAAAAATATAAAATTTGTATTTAACAAATAGTATTTGATTGTATTTTATATATTGTTTTCTAATTCCCTCTTCCAACTTTTTCTTTACTATGTATTTATATCAATATTCAATAATTATCTTTCATTAATTATATTTTCAACTTGACACCAAAGTTACTCCCCGTATCTTGAGTTAACTTACCCTATGAGAAAAAAAAGCTGTTCACTTAAAAATAATGAAATGCTTTCAGTAACATATAAAACGTTGAAGGCGAAGGATGTGCTTGTTGTTTTTCCGCTTTTTTTATAATTTTAAAATAATTATGAATGAAAATATTAATATATTTTTTGATTTTTCAAATATATTTTCTAAATTTTACCTGCTTTATAATAAGTGTGAATTTATTTTAATATTTCTTCTCAAAAAATAGCCACTTTGATTTAAAAAAACCCATATAAAATAAGGTCGTGCTTTCAAGTTTCTCTCTGAGCATTGGGACTTGTTAGATATAAAGACATTAATTATATACATTTTTTAAAAAGCTTCGCATTTAAATTCTATATTTCTATTGCACAAAAAAGAAAGAAAGATAGGAGGAAGAAAAAATGATAAAAAATTTGAAATTCATATTTCAGTATATTTTCAAATGTTAATGAGGAAGGATGTATGATTTTTCACGCACATTTTGTATTTCCCAATAAGGTAAGTTGAGTAGTGTCGGCTAACAAAAATGTTAATAAAAGTAATATAGGTTGACACATTTCAACAATTTGAATTATCTCATTTCGATTATTTATACGTTACTTATAAAATTGTTTCAAATAATTTCAGTTAGTTTTTAAGTTATTAAAAATAAATATGTATGTACCTACTTCCAATCAATTTTTTTTTTAAATAATTATTTTAAAACTATTTCAAACATGTTATATGGAGTGCTTCAAAAATTTTGTTGTGCACTTCTTTCATATTTTATTTGCTGCTAAACAAGAGCAATCTATTTATAAATTGGCCCTGCCTGTGTATGAGGCTTTATAGTAAACACAAACGGACAAAAATTTACATCAGTACCTACTACCTGTCGTTTTACAATCGGAGTTTTTGAGTCATTTGCTAAGACAATATTTATTTCAAAAATAAAAAAGATATTCGAATCCGGTCATAAAAATATATTATTGTCTTTTCCAAAACCTTTCAAATATTTTTTTACTTGTAGGTAATATATTAAGTTTTAAAAAATTTTCTCAGAAATAGAGATAAAATTTAGAAGTGTATACAAAATTTGTATTTAAAAAATAATATTTGATTGTATTTTAAATATTATTTTCTAATTCCCTCTTAAAATTTTTTCTTTACTACTATTGTATTTATATCAATATTAAATAATTATCTTTCATTAATTATATTTTCAACTTGACACCACAGTTACTTCCCATATCTTGAGTTAATTTACCCTATGAGAAAAAAAAAGCTGTTCACTTAAAAATAATGAAATGCTTTCAGTAACATATAAAACGTTGACGGCGAAGGTTGTGCTTGTTGTTTTTCCGCTGTTTCAAGAATTTTAAAATTTCTGAATGAAAATATTAATATATTTTCTTGATTTTTCAAATATATTTTTAGAATTTTACCTGCTTTATAATAAGTGTAAATTTATTTTAATATTTCTAAACCCATATAAAATAAGGTTGTGGTTTCAAGTTTCTCTCTGAGCATTGGGATTTGTTAGATATAAAGACATTAGTAGTACCATTACACTTTGTTTGCCTCGTCTTGGCAATGTACAGTAATGATGCAAATACAGACTAATACCTGCCTCCTTGTAGAAAATTTTTTGAAGAGGTTTTTGTAAAATGTCTTGTCCGGCATTTCCAAAACCAGATTTCAATAAAGAAGTGAGAAAAAAGTTGTAGCATTTAATTGAATTGAACAATGCTGTTACAAGATTTTTAAAGATTCTTCTAAATATTCAAAACATTTAATCCGATATTATAATTAATATAATACTGCATGTCCGTCTTTACTATTTCTATTTGTTTACTTATTGTTTCCATGTATTTAAAATAAAATATTTCAAATTAAAATATGAATTTGGACAATTTTAATGCTTTTTTTACATTATATGTACATAAATTACTTAACTATTTTGAACATTTGATATTAATAAAAGCAGCGAATATAACATTAACCCAAGTATGAACAATGCATATACATATACATGTATGCATGGATATATCTAGGGTTTTCTGTCTGAACATGATATTTACATTTTGACAAAAAAAGTTATGAATTAAGCGGTATAACTTAAAATTATAAGAGTTTTCTATGGCAAAAAGAAATGTAATTTTTCCAGTAATTCTAAAAAAAACTTTGAAGAGCATTATAGCTAACCAATTGTTAAAAAAATGTTTTCTGACAAAATTAGATATTAACAGTTATTCACTTTTCGAGATCATAAAATTTTCTAAGAAGGCATTGAAATATAGATACATATGTCATGATTCATATAAGTAGCACACACGTGTACAAACATTTAAAACTAGTTAAGTGAACTTATTCAATTCTGATTAATACTAAAATTTATTGTGCTTGGAAAAAGTTTATATCCATACATATCTTATTTGATATAAAAAAATATGTTAAAATTTTTATTCTATGCAATATTTAGTAGCAACATTTTAAAATACCAACTTTTAAAACCATATTGACTAAGTTTTCACTAGATAATGTTTTAGTAAAACAAAAATAACGCAAAAAAAATTTAAGAATGCTTTACGCGAAATGGCAAAAATGTACATGTCATGTATGTAGATATCATGTTCTGATAGAAAACCCTATATAGGATATATATTTATGGATATATGTGTATATAAATATGTATATTTACAAATATGAATATCTATACGTGTGTGAGTATAAATATAAGAAGTTTACATATTATTTTTACTATACTATCGCCATTAACTATATAAGTAAGTTTCATTACGTATTTCGTGTGCACGAGTATATGTACATATGTATGTATATATTCGCTTGTTCAACAAGGAAAGAATTATACACTCTGTCGGTAATTAAAACAGATTCACTTGATTTATTATAATTAATTGGTTGCAATTATTTTTCAGTTTTAAAATTAAATATCTTAACTCACATAAATTTTTAAATAATCATTTTATTAAAGGATACAAATCGTCTTTAAGTAAAATACACTCATATGTATATGTACTCGTATCTATATATACATATGTATATATGTATATATATATATACATTTCCTTTAAGACTTTGAAATTCCTTTACAACAGTTGAAAACTGTAAATATTATATTTATCTATAAAATTAAAATTGTATGATGAAATTCAGTTTTCCTTATTGTAATTTTAGTTATAGCAGATAAGCTCAAAATATTGAAAAGTCTATATATTAGACTTAGTTTTAGTTAGATAAAGGGAGATCATTTATTATTTAGTCAGCGAAAGTTAGAATATATAGGCTTCCTACAAGAACGTCGGGAATGAACAAATCGTTCTATGAAGCATTCGCTATTTGTGTATGAAAATGTACAAACATTTTTTTTAGATTTTCATGTTCTTATAATTTGGTTATAATTTGTATAATTAATTGCTTTATGTGCTAAATTGTATTTGTAAAATCTTACTTATTACAAAAATAATATATGTATGTATATAAATATGTACTTTTATATAATATTTTTTTGGCGTTTTTAATTGCTATGAATAAAACGACATCCTTTTAATTAATGATTTAAGTTTTCTTATGTGTAAGTACCTATAATTCTTCAAGTTCATTTAATTTTTGGAAAATATTTCATCCTTTCACCGGTTACGTAAAATGCTTTTCATTTAAAAGCTTACTTTTAATATCAAGGAATTTCAATACAAAATGAGTAAAATGGGTTCATATTTGTATACATATATGCATGGACATATTTGGAAAGTTGATTTGGGAAACCTTATATACGTACACATACATACAAATGGTTTAACAAATATTTAAAAAAAATATAATATGTTTTTCGAACAAATAAAAAAATAAAATCATTTTTTGGTTTTGTTAAATATTTTTTAATGTATATAATTAATATTTTGTTGTATTAAGCAAATTTTTGTTTGATAATTAATAAAAATGTTCAGCCTCAACAGATTTTTTTTAAAGCAGGATGTTCTTTAAAAAAAATGGTTTTTCAAACATCTTAGAAATTTTTTTGTCTACATCTATTATTTTTTTTTTGCTTTTTTATTTCTAAAATGACTCAAAACACTTTTTGTATGCAAATACGTACGTAATATACTAATTAAATACTCACCCGTATGAATATATGTGTGTTTCTTCATATCACTTTTCTGATGAAATCGTTTTCCACAATAATTGCAAGGGTACGGCCTTGTGTCACTGTGTATTAATAAATGTGTTGACAGCGTACTTGACCGTTTGAATTGCTTGCCACATTGTTTGCATTCAAAAACTTTTTCTACGTTATGAACAGCTCTTTTATGTTATTGATTATAATGTAATAAAAAATTCATAAAAAAACAAAGAGAAAACAAAAGTAAAATTTTGATATTTGCTTTTTTATATACAATTCACGTGTGTTGAAAAACTATTCGTTAAAAGATGAGATTTAATGGAACTTACCGATGCTGACTTAAGCTTACTTCATGACCAAATGTTTTATTGCATAATTCACAGGCATACGGTTTTTTACCGTGGTGAGTTCTTCTTGCATGCACCTCGAGACCATGAGCAGTACTAAACATTTTTTCGCATTTCATACACGAGTATAAATCACTAAATTGTGGTAATCCAGGCCATTTTGGTAAATGATGGAAATGCACATGAGGACCATGTGAAAATCCTAGTTGTACGTTTGGTGCATGAACAGTCCTGCCGTTAGTTCCCGTATTTTCGTTTATACCCGGATTATTGCCAGATATATGTCCAGTAGCCATTAGCGCGCGTAATCGCATGAAATCTTCCTGTGATGTTGGATGATAACTTTAAATGAAATAATAGAAAACTGGTAGGGTTAAAATATACATGCTATATGAAATAAATATTTGAAAATATTATATAGCATGTATATATTATATACATGCTATATAATACTTTCAAATATGAAATTGTTAACAAAATGAAGCTATACAATTAAGTACAGTTTGAAAATTAATTTAATGAACTATTTTTGCCCTTTATTTTGGAAATTTACAAATTATCTTCTTAATTTATTATAAACCTTATGTATTTGATATTTTGTAAAGAACAAGTGATACTTAATTTAATATTTTATAAAAATTTTGTAATATTTTGGACGTTTAAACTGAGCAAAAGATTACTGCAGGCATGTTTATGCAAAAATATAGTTTTAAAAAATATAATACTCTTTTACAAAATTATTTTCTTTGTTTCTTAAAAAACTTACCTTGAAGTTCCATGTTGTTGACCTTGATGAAATGCAAAAGCAAATGCAGCCAAAGGAAATGGCGTAATAAATGGTCGATGCAACATTCCCGTTTGTTCATAACCATGTGCATAATTATTTCTAAATATTTCAAATGAACTAACAGGTACTGGCGATTTTGGAATATTGGAAGCAGCTGGTTGATCTTGTTTTAAAAGTGCAGATACTGAGAAACCCACCGACTTTTTCGAGGCAGTCGAATGCAAACCGACACTATCACCCGATAAATCATGCATAATTTTGTTAGATGATTGCAACACAGGATATAAAGGAGGTGGCGGCGAGTCGACTTCCAGCTCTGAAGAACTAGTTGAGCTAGATCGTGTTATCATTTCAGGAGTTCTTGAAGAACTTCGAGATGGTGATTTGGATTCATGTTTGAAACGTTTTATATGCGCATTGTCGCTTTTTGGTGATTTATCATAAGAATATTTTACACTATCATTGTCTTCATCTTCAGATAGATCAGAAGATCTTACTAGACGGCTAATTCCAAATGCTAATTCATCTAAATGAAAACAAAATAAAATTTTATATACACAAAAACTATATATTTATATAGAGAAATATTAGTACATCTACGAACATAATATAATAACATAAAATTAATCCCTTATCACATTCTAACACACAATTAAAATGAATTTTCCGTATTTTGTTGATTTAAATTGCTAAATTTACTTTAAACATCTGTTCAGTGATACACTAAATTAAATGGAGCATAACAACCATATTATTAAATTTTCATCTCAGTTATTGAAATATGTATATACAGTAAAAACAATTTGACAAAATCACACACGATTCGTAACGGATATAAATAAATATTCTTATACGAGTATATGTATTTAACATGTATGAATCGTTGCAATTGGAATTAATTGTTGAAGTTGCATCAATCTAACTTCTTAAGTTCTATTTTGTTTTTACCTAACCTTATTTCACCCCCTTTTAAATTTCTATATAAATCCTCCCTATTGTATTATTTTAATATAATTCTCATCTAATTCTTCTAAAGATCTATTTATTTTATATACAAGGTGTTTCGCATAAGGTAACCAATAATTTGAGGGATGATTTTTTGACCAATTTGCAGCGAAAAAATTGTTGTGTTGACGAAGGTGCGGGGGCGGTTGGCTAAAGCCTGTTGGGTCAAAAAATAAAGTTGGATCAAACCAATGGTTTGTATTGTAGCACTTTTCCCTTCAAAAATTGAAAATACTGCTTTTAAATACAGTGTACGTATATCTACGACACTATTAAAATTATTTTCATTCATAAAGGAAACTAGGATTGCATGTAGTATTTAGGATGAATGATTTATGCAGTCTTTGAAATAAAGCAATATATAATTTAAAAGCCCTTTTTAACCTCATAATCCTCAATTTTAAGGGTTAATTGCGTGAGTTAAGAAAAATATTTATATTTTTTAATGTCATGGAATTTACCGCTAGCTTTTTGCGTATATAGAAATTTGAAAAAGTTTCTGGTTTCGGTAATATAAGGCGTCAAAAGTTCAAATATTACAAATTTCAAGAGGCGATAAATTGAGAGAGGGTGGAGATGGAAAAAAATTTTCTTGTAACGAAATAAACTTTTTGTTAGTGTCTAAAAGCTGCTAAAATTTCAGGCTCCCAAAATCTGGGGTCTAGAACAAAAACGACATCAAAAATTTGTAAAAAACGGATTTTAGGTAACGGTAAATTTTAACAGCCATTTTTTTTGTTTAAAGTTTAGCTATAGTATGCCACGATAGGAGAAGCAAGCCGCTGCCTTTTTGCGTTTGCAGAATTTGAAAAATGCTTATGGTTTCACTGCAATAAATAGTTAAAAAATGGAATTTTTATGGTGGGTAAATATTTTCTTCTACAGAAATAAGTTTCTAGTAAAGATCTATGTACATATTAAATTTCAGTTTTGTATCTTCAAGAGTGTAGAAGTTTTGTAAACATGTGAAACTACAAGCACTCTTTTCAAAAATTTTTTGGAAAAGTGCTAAAGAGATGGGGGAAAATGCCATTCATGCTTGATTGCTTGAAATTGGTCAAAAAATCATCCCAGAAATTTTGCATTCAAGTGAAACACCCTGCATACACCGTAGACATAATATACAAATGCAATAAGAAAAAACACCCCTTCGAAAGAAAATCAAAGGCAATTTCAATGCGAAGGCTTTTAAATAACAATTTTAATATAAAAAACGATAATTGTAAGAAGAGATTGATAAATTATTAACGACGAGAGCACATCGCAACTGAATTTTACTCTATAATTTTATGGGCGTTTTGTATTGTATTTTCTACGAATTTTTTGTTATACGGGTGTATGATTTCAAATGCAATAATTAATAGTTAAAAAATATTATGTAAAGGTTTAAAAAATAAATGTTCTTTCTTAAAAAATTAAGGTTTCAAAAAAATTTTCTAATTTCCTTCGGTCGACAAAAATGAAAAACGTTATTTTAAATTTATTTTATTATTTTATCATAATATAGGATGCAAACACATGCCCAAGCAAATATATTAAAATGTCTACCTTTGACTTTTGAACGTATGTACATTAATATTTTCACAAAAGTGTTTGTTTGAGCGTTAACCGCAAGTGCCTCTTTTGCTTTATATTTCACAAAACTCGGTTCTTATTATTGAATAATACGTTTGACTAGAACTTAAATTCTTGTTTCGGATCGAAATCATAAAATTTGACGCCTTTAAATTATTTTCTTTAGGGGTACATCCGTCCTTTATTGTAGCCATGTTAAGCAATTTTGGATTTGTAATTGATTGTATTCGAGCCGAAATCTGACAAAAATTTGAATTTTTTTAATGAACCAATTTGAAAGTAGTAGAAATCATTTAAATGAAATTTTCTTTAAAAAGTATTTGACGCATAAAATAAATTTCCTTATTCATTTTATTTTAAACTTTTTTTAAATATTTTCTGACACGTTTCGAATTTTCTATGGCCCGCGTGGTATTGAACTTTTTCATATTTTTGTTCTATTTATGCAAAAGTTTTTAGGGAAAAAAATTTAAAAATTTTTTTATGTGTAAATTTTTAGAAAGAATTATTTGCATTGTTTTCCAAATGAAATTATAGCGGATTTGAATCATTTTCCCAATATTTCTCTTTTAAACTCTTTGAGTTCTACTTCTAGAAGAGAAAGCTTAGTTTTTAATGAAATTTCTGCTCCTGAAGTACTTAAAATAAAAGTACTTAAAATGGTTTGAAAAATTCAAACTCTAAATCCGATTTTTCTCAGGTTTTATCGAATAATATTCTGAAGCAAATAGCGGTGTATATTGTTGATATTTTAAGTTGTTTGTTTAATTTTAGTGGTTTTCATGGTACATTTCCCGATGAGCTGAAAACAGCAGTGGTTCTATCACTTTTTAAAAAGTGAAATGCTTTAACAATTATAGGCCTATTCCATTCTTGCCTGTTTTCTCTAAAATTTTTGAAAGGGTCGTTTTGTTAATTATTTAGAGAAATATAGTTGCTTCAGCAGTGTTCAATTTGGTTTTAGGAGTAGCATGTCAAATGAGTCGGCATTATTGAAATTCTGCGGTGCGTTTTATAATGGTCTCAACAATTCTGTCTGTTCCGCTTTATTTGTAGATATCACGAAAGCGTTTGATACTGTTCGACATGATATTTTTTTGGATAACTTACATGGGTTTGGTTACGTCATTTTATTTTCAAGTGGCTTGCCTTTTTTGTTTGTAATAGAAAACAATTGATGAATTTAAATTGTTGCTCTAGCTCTCTTATGTATTCAAAAGTTGGTATGCCGCAAGGATCAGTTCTTGGACCAATTGTATTTTAATTTTTATTGACTAAATTCTAAACCTTCCTTTTAAGGGTAAAGTTACTGCATTTGTCGATGACGTTGCGTTTGTTGTTGATATGAACCATGATCCGGATCTTGTAAAGAAGTGGTTTTTTGACAATAAGCTACTTGTAAGTAATAAAACAAAAGTAATTCATTTTGGTTTTAGTGGCTATTTGCCCTCGGAATGTCCTGTCAAGTATCACTCTTTAATTTGTGATAAATTTCCACTTTTTAATAATTTTAAAGTTTATTCCTATGATGAGTCCAGATCTTGTAGTGATGGTTGTTTCATAATTGAATGGGTTAGTGAATTAAAATATCTGGGTGTGTTGTTGGACAAAAGGCTTAACTGGGCAAATCATTGTAATTATTTAAAGAAATATTTTATGAATGATTTAAGAAACCTATACAATTTGAGTTTTAATTGTTCTACCAAGGTGTTAAGGATGTTTTACTATGCGTTATTTGATTTAAAGTTGCAATACGCTATTGTTTGTTGGAGTGGATCGTATTTCAATAAGATTTACTCTTTATTGGTCTAACAGAAGCATGCTGTGAGGCTGATTCTGAGGAAAAATAGACGTGAGCATACTTTTCCATTTGTTTTAACTTTAAATTTATTGTCACTTCATTATTTATATTTATATAAGTGTCTGAAAATTTTCTTGTTTAGATGTGGGTACTCAAGTAGGCGTTTAATTTTCGTTTATAATTTGAATGCAGTTGTTGAACAAAGGTCATGCACATCTTATTACCGACCGTATTGTGTATACAATAGGTAGGTAATTAATTAATTTTATTTTTTGAATATTAAATATATCAATCAAAACTCGTTAAATAATTGGAGCTTATTTAAAACTTATTTTACTTTTTCTATTTATATATTATTGTTATATATTTTTACTTTTCTGAAATGCTATAGTTGTGATATGAAAATGTAAAATAAATAAAATAAAAAAAAAATTTGGTAATAATAAAAGCTTCTATATTTTACAATAATGCAATTGTGGGTGTAGTAATACAGTTTATTTCAAGTTTCGTACAAAATTCAAATAGGTTTCCCTTTATTTTCTTTTAATACCCTGCATCTTCGTGAATATACCCTTTATGAAGGAAAGAAACGTCAAACGTTGAATTTTCATATTACTGAAAATTCGTGTTGAAATTATTATACCCTGCACCTTCGTGAAGAGCATACTCACTTTGGTATGGAGTTTGTAACCGCTTGAAGAAATGGTCTCCAGTAGGGATATGTATATATATTTTTGGTCAGCGTACAATTTTGCGTTGATTTAAAAATGTCCGCCCGTCCGATCACACCACAACTCAAACACGAATAAAGCAAGCAATTGTATGCATTTGGATACATTTTTGCTTTAAATTTATTGTGGATACAAAGATACTCAAATCTGCTAAAATGCCGAAATTGGCTACATTTTAAAATTTTTCCGAAATATGAATACTTTTCTTTCTCAACTCTAAATAAATATTTCAAAACTATCAAAGTGATTAAATCGCGAAAGTACTATATTTTCAAAAAATGTTATTTGTGCCTTTACTAAACAGATTTCCAAATTTTTTAGAAGAAAGTAAGAAAGATGGTTATTAAATTGGTGCCACCCCCTTTGTGTTCAAATCTAAAACTTTTACACAAGAAACATATTGGCGTACATTGGTGTAAGCTACGTGTAGTAGAAAATGCATTGGTTGCACATATTAAAATTTTTATGGTAAATCGTCTTTGCCGCAACTACAGAACGTATATTTGCGACCTTAACTTTTACAACTAAAATGCACTAGAAGTTGTATGTGATTTCTTAAAGAATTTACTATAAATAATAAAACTCGCAGTGCAGAATAAAGCAAATTAATATTAATTATGAGTTCATTTATACAAAATAACACGACTTAATATAATAATTCTACCTTACGAGGCTACATACATTTTGGATACGTTTTTTTTCGAAATCGGATACATTTTCCTTTTACCGAGTGTTCCCACTGCAATCGACCAATCCGGGTTCGGATAGCTGCCATACAATTCAAATGGCCGGAGAGCTCGAGGTATTTAACAGGTTCGAGCAATTGCCGTTTAA
Organism: Condylostylus longicornis; assembly: GCF_029603195.1. Lineage (NCBI taxonomy): Eukaryota > Metazoa > Arthropoda > Insecta > Diptera > Dolichopodidae > Condylostylus > Condylostylus longicornis. Next base: position 187,036 of record NW_026578107.1, read on the forward strand.
CAATAAAAGCTGTTTCTAGATATTTCAAAAACAAATTTTTAAACTCAGATTGTGAGAGTGCAGGGTATTCTTCTTTCAGTTTATACCGACTGAAACGTTTTTACTTGTTTATTACTTACGTTTTGTAAAATTGAACTGATATCATTTTTTTTGTTGAAATAAAAATTATTTTGAAATTGTTATACAAAATTTCTTTTCAGTTCAATTTCCTTATAAAAACGTCTCGGCACGTTCGTATAACAAAATATGTAATTTTTAAAAAGTTGGCACGCAGGTCTCACAAGTCTTGCCACCCAGATCTAGAGTGATATAAGTGCCTATTGCACCAAATTAGTAAATTTTGTTGCGACAATATTTTAAATTTTTCCATTTTCGAATAAACTTTTGTAATGAAGATATGAAAAGTAATGAACATATTAGTATTGGTGTAAGAAAAAATTCAATATCCAACTCTAATAAACATTATTATTCACTTTGAGTGGAAAATAATGTTTAATGATTAATGATTGAGACTACTCTCATAATTTAGTTGATAATTTCAATAAACTTAGTAAAATTGTAAACATATACTCGTAGCCATTTTAAAATCTTTAAATTGGTTTCTTTAACCAACAGCAGTTTCATTTGAAAGCGAGTCGGGATTTTTTTTTATTGCAATAAAATTTTTATATAACGTTATGCTTTTTCGATAATTTAAAAAACTTTGATGTTTATATGACAAACAACATAAACTTTGAAGCGAAAGTAAAATTATGTAAAGATAAAAAAAAAAATTCACATTATTGTTACTTGTCCAAAAAAATTCTATTTACGTTGAAATAAATAAAGTTATTTTTTGAAAGGTGGTTCACAATTATATAAGTATATTATGTTTAAATTATTGTTCTGATTTACGAAAGCGATGAAAATTATTTATCAAAATAAATCGGAGAATCGAAACAACAATATTTACCTACGTTATCATACAATAAATTTTTTTTTATATCTATGGCTTTAAAAGACTATAATAAATCAATCAAAATATTAACGTTTGAAAATTGGGCTGATTCTATAATAATAAAATGGTATACCTTTCAACGAACTATATAACAATGTTAGTTCGATAAGATTTTAGTCAGCAGCGTCATCATAAAATAGGGCAATCAAATCTAAATGAAAAGTATTGGAAAGATTAGTTTTTTTTTTTCAAAAATTATTAAAAAACTTGAATATGTTACTTATTATTGCTTTGTATGTTTAAGTGTAGGTAAACATTTGTTGTCAATATATGCCAATGTAAATTTACAAAAAGTATATCTTATATATTTTTACGGTTTATAGACCGCTTTTCATTACTCTAACCCTTTCATTCCTGAATTATAATTTTAAAAATACCTGAGAAAGATGCTAAATTTTGAACAAATAAGCTAATGTTTTCAAGTTTATCACGTTTCATATTAGTTTTTTTTTTAATTTACAGGTATTTTATATCTTTGCAAATAATAAATATGAAAATAATTTTGTCCACTTTGATATATCTATGTATATAAAACAATTTCTCTAGTATGTATTTAGGGTAAGACGGCTAGAACAAAATATTTTTAACGCTTTAAAGAAAAAAAATTTGGTACAAATCTAAATTAGGACCAACAAATTTTGTTGGCTATAAATGTACTATTTATATACGTTGTATTAAATTTAATTAAGCCATATGAGAAGAAAGGGTTAAAACTATATAGCGATGTAGAAAGAGAAGAGAAATTAATAAATTAAATAAAATAAATATTTAGAATAAGAATTTGAGATATTTTTTTTTATGTTTTGTTTGAAATAGCTTCAAATAACGTAAGTGGAGAAAATTTTTACCTTGCTATATTATATGATGCTGCTATTTTATCTGTTTTAAATTCTTAGAACTGAAATTTTGCTTAGAGTTGAAATTTATGCACACTGAGATTTATAGAATTGAAAACACGCATTTCGTGTTACTACTATATAATTGTATTATGATATTTTATTCTATAGATGTGATATTTAATTTTAAATATGAAACATTGCTTTCTAGTTTTTAAGTAAAAAGATTTATTTCAACATTTCATACTTACATTATACTAAATATAAGTATAATACATAAGTAGAGTTAAACAAAAATGTTACAGTAGGCAAATTTTTAATACATCATGTGGTTTTGCAGGACCGTGAGTCGTTTCTAATTACAAATTAAGCAGAAATTGAATCTGGCATGTAATTATATACGATTTCACTACATTCAAACCAATTTGGAAAAGCGCTAATATCAAAAACATCGTAATTCAATATTATTATTTACTTTATATTTAAATTTACTTTATATTTATGTTTAAATGTTTTTATAAATTTTAATTACATATTATACATTGTCGACGATGATTAGTTGAATCGGACGAAACCCAATAAGATCATAATCTTTTCTTCTGAATGGACACATGAGTATATAATTTGTGCGATTGCACACAAAATGTTACTACATTTTATGTAGCAAAGGGTAAAATATACGAGTATGTATTGTTATATTGATATGAAATGCCAATTAGAATTAGTAAAATTATTCCTAGATTTATATTACATTTGCCAATTATAAAATAAAATTATGAAATCAGTGCTATGTATAACAATTTCATAAAATATTTGTGAGCTATAGTTGAGAATATATATTCAATATTCTATTAATATATGAATATATATTTATGGTGTATGTTATTCTTAAAAGTACATACCTTTTGCTGTCTTTTGGTTATATTTTGTACTATCTAGTGGTGAGGATGATACAGTTAGCACAGAACAAGTTGATCCATCGTTAGATCCAACGGAATTAAAAAGAAATGCCCTATTGTTTAGAGAATCTGATTCAACTTTATTTAAAGACGTGAATAAGTTTGCATTTGTTGTCGTTCCTATTGTATTTGATGACGATATCCTTGATTCTATTAAATTATGGTTAATATTACCAACAACATTTATTGTGTTGTTTGTTGGATTTCCAATATTATTACTTTTGCTTTTATTATCATTAGTGTTGTTATTATGGTAATTAGTTGTTTCCTGACAATTTTTGTTATTACAACTACTATCACTATTATCAATATCATTCACTTTACTATTATTGTTGATGATGTTGTTGTAAAAAAGTTGGTTTCGACTTTTATTTATATTTTCTTCTAAAAGAAATGCTGGGGATACAGAATTTTGCAAAGTAACCGACTGTGTTAAAATTGTTGATGATCTCAGTGGTAATAGTTGTCTATAATGATTAATTAAATCGAACGAACCTGGTGATAAAGCGCTGCTATTTCCCGCTAAAAAATTTCAATTAGATAAAATGTCAAAGCAGTATTTGGAATTAGATAAAATATCAGTAAGAGAAAATTTGAATTAAATAAAATATCAAAGCAGAGAAAAAGGTAAAACTAAAATGTTATTATTAATTAATTCTGTATACTTTAGTAAATCTTAAATTTCATAATATTTAAATTAAATTTCAATATGCTATAGTTCTTGTAGGGAGTATTTTTGTATTTAAAACAAACAATATAACGTTAGCAGAAGACATACAAAAAAAAACAGTCAGAAGAATCAATCGACCTCATAAATTAAATCCTAGGTAAGTTTACTAAGCGGATTTAATTATTTAATATTTTTACTCGATTTTGACTGTGCACGTGGGTACTAGTGTATGTTGTCGATATTCGAAAACGACAACGATAAAAGACAAAATTTAATTCAAATTTTAATAATACGATTTTATTTCACGATGGAATAAAAAATCATTAAGAACACTATTTCACTAGTGAAATCATTAAGAATCATTAAGAACACTATTTCACTCACATTTTAAAATTCTTTTCCCTGCAATTTATTGATGATCATTTAAAATGTAGGAATGACTGCAAACTCAATGCGTTCAAAATCAAATGGCAAAAATAATAAATAATTTTACAATGCTCATTTGAAGCATGACATACGAGTATTCCGCAACATGCTGTTGTTTCTTTATCCCGTAGATGTTGTGCATACACTAAAAAAGTAACTTTTTAAAATAATATAATAGAAAATTACTTTAATGTATTGAAGACCCAAATTCAAAATAAAATAATTAGTTCCTCTAATAATTTTTTTTACATTCTTAAAGAAAATTTTTTTTTTCTTGTACATTCTTTATAAAATTTGACACTTTTTACATGTGTATTTAGAGTTTATATAAAAAGAAAATTCTTAATATGAAAATATTTGAAATTCAATACAAGTCAAATTCAAAATACATTCCGAGACATGAAGGAAAAAAAGTTTCGATACAGGCAGTATTAATTGCAGTATTAATACCGTAGTAAAACTTTAAAAACAGCTGTATTACAAAAAATTCAAAGTATTTTAGATATTTTGGATCACAATCTTGACAGTTGAAATGCGTTTACATACATGACCCGTACACACATGAAATACATCATGAAGTGATGTATATATACATGAAAATGAATCCATCCACTTCTTTAACTTCTTACTGCATTGTATAAATTTTTTATTCTACAATATAGATCACACAAACAATATAGTACTACATCAATACTGCATTTTGAATATTAGGTATTATTAAATTAATGGAATTAGACTATTAGCGATTCGATATTAGAGGGTATAACTCTATGTTAATATTATAAATTTTTTATCAAATTTTATTCTTTTCGTAATATAATAAATTTGTTTTTTTTTTTACTTGTTGAATTAACTTCATGTGACTTCTGTTTTAGGTGGTTAAAATCTTCTCAATTTTATTTCCATTTAATAAACGGATTTAGTTATCCGTTATAGTTTTGATTTACACTTGTATTAAGGCAATTTTCAAGAGGAAAGTATAAAAAATGAGTTTACCTTATCAAATTAAGTTTATTTCTCTTACTTTATTCTTCACTATATTGCTACTAAGTTTTTTTTATATTGTATGTTAAATTATTTTAAAGAGGGATTATTAGACAAACTTCTTCAACAAAAATTTAATTATATTCAAAATATGTAGTTTTAATTATGTAATCAAAGTAGCTTTTTATTTATCAAAATAAACAAAATGTTAATTAAAAAATGAATCATTTCAAAATGCTAATCTGCTAACCTGCTGATTTTGCTAACCTTGAACAAATTTGTTGGTAACAAAAAATTTCGAAAAGCCAAACCTACGAAAAATTTCTCTTAAATTTATTATACTTCAATAAAAATTTTAAGAAGAATTGAGAATTGTTGCACTTGAAGTTCAAAAATCAAAATTTAACAGGCAATGAAAATACTGACAATCATTTGAGTTTACTTAATCTTGTAATAATACTTTTCAAATCTTAATATGTAAATGTTTTTTGCTCTATTTTTTGACTTTATAAAACGTATTTCAAGTATTAGTTGAATTAAAACTTAAATAACGTTAAAAAAATATGTAACAAAATTTTTGGAAGTTTAAAAAAAAGCTAAAAAAAATCTGATGTGATCAGCACATAATCGACCGCAATGTGTATTGCCTATTTAAGTGAAAGTGTTACAGAATATTACAAAAATGTCTGTATATACTTCTTTCCAATTTTTAGGACATTAGTAAGCTTATAGTTAACATATCTAGAAAAATGTAAAGGCTTATAGTAGAGTTTCGCTTTGTGCTACCGAATCGCTTTGTGCACAACCAGAACTCAAATATCAAATTTCTATAAAATCCATCAATTCGTTAAGTAGATATGGGGAAAAATGTAAAATCGACACCATTTTTCAAAATGGTCAAAAATGTAAAACAGGCCCGCTAAAAACTGCAGTTCCCGAGGCATATCCCAATATAGATCAATCCGCGCCATGGTCAAAATAAACTTACATATGTATAAAATTTCATCAAAATCGTTTTAGCCGAACTTGAGATACACTCATGCACACACAGACCGACAGACCGACAAGTTGCTAAAACTGTTTTATTTACACTTCCCTACCATGGAGAAGTGCATTCCCACCGAAAACTCGGTATGCAAAATTTGTTGCCATCACATAATCTACCTATTGTATATAGGTATACAATAGGTCGCTGAAAAACAAGACAGGAACAAATTTGAAATGTTAAAAATAGAGTGATACATAAAATACAAGATAGAGAAATATGGTGGTTTCAAGTCCTTTATCATCCCTTTCAAAACTTATAAACAAAAACCATATTCCCAAAACTCCTGCATCTGGAAAACAGAGAATTAAGGAAGGAAATCATATTCTTCCTAAATCAAAGTTGTTTCATACAAAAGAAAATTATACTTTTTTAATATTCATATCTTAAAAATAGTTTTTTAATTTCTTAGTACACTTATGATACTATAATGTCCCCTATAATTTTAAATTAATACCAATACCAATATCTTATATTTCCTCTCTTTTTTAATAAAAAAATCATACATACAATATACATACATAATTTATTTAACACAAGTAATTTTATTGATATGAGCTCAATTTTGTCATCGCACCCATAAAATTATTTAGTGGCAAAAGATCATTTAATTTACAGAAAATTGTAGCAAAAAGGCCATATTTTTTTAGAGAGTTTTTTCTATTTAGTTACAGCATGTTAATATATTATTTGTATGTACTTTTTTTAACAAGTATGTACTTATTAAAACATATGCAAATAATAAACTAAATATACATAAGTCTACACTAATATACATAAGCATGTACTTCTTGTATGAATCAAAGGCATTAACTCTTTCGCCTCTTTGACATATCAACATTCTATACAACATAAACCAATACAATTATTATAACGTGCACATTGTGTGAATGGTACAACACTGCTTTTAAACTTTAATTAACGACATAAATTTGAAATTAATATTAGAGATATTTTCAGTTTTCATTGATTTTTTTCCGGAATAGTTAAATTTGTTTTAATAATTTTTTTCTGTGCTATTATAAATCGATGTTGTCTGGCATTTATTATGTTTATGTCAAAATATATTTTAGTCTCTATGTTTTTTTTTCACAATTTATGGTAATACGGTCGGATCGTTTCCATTCTCAAACTTACAGAGCACAGATTCGGCTAAGAAATTGGAAAAATTAATACAATCTAGTGTATATGTACATAGCACATGTGTATACTCATACATGTATGTACATATGTTATAAGTATATATGCACATGAATTTTATAAAAATTTTTGTTGCGTAATATTTTGAAATGATTATCAGTATCTAGCACAAAATATCATTTAATTTTTAGTACGCGAAATAGTTTGTGAACATTGACTTCCACCGGATGGCCTAAAATTTTAGCTAAACAGTCATTAATAAAAAACATTACAATTTTGAATTATGACAACATTTTCAATTTACTGGTATATTTTTTTGTGTCTCTTCATTCATTTGATGACATATGTACATATGTTCAAATAAAATATTTTTCATAGTTTTGGAATACTATCGGAAATGTTAAAGAAAAAATTTTTAAGTGTTTCGAGAAAAGTGCATGTATAATTATATAAGCGAAAAACAAAAAGCGCACATTAGGAAAGAGATTTATAAACGCCATGACTATGCAAAGTTAGAATCCCGTTGTTTATTTTTTTTTTGAAAAAACTATTAGATTGAATAGCATATATACAATCTACAAATTTTGGTAATTCAATACTTACGGAAAGCTCTAACACAAAAAATGGCAAGCTGAATCTTCTTAGTTTTCAAGTTTCATGACGTTATGTCCTGTTTTAAGAAAATATTTTAAAACGTATTGAACTTTCAAAATTGGAATTTGGTAACATTTTCATATATTGGTACATTTTCATATGGCATAATATAAAAGGCATAAAATTTTATATTATGCCATATGATACTATAAAATTTTTTGATAAATCATTTATTAAGATTAGACGTAAGGTAATATCATAATAAAAAAAGAACAAAAAATATGCTATAGAATCTACAGTTGTCAGGTCACCAAATAATTACCCCTTTTAGGTGAAGGTCAAAGTAGAGTTCCGACAAGGCCGCTGACGTACTAACAATGAACGTGTGATTGTCTAAATGTGGATTGTCTATGGCTGTCATTAAGATCAGAAAAGGAGCCTTGCTAGCGTTGGAATTCAACAAACACCACCCAGACGCACCAGAGTTGCTAAAAGTCTCAAGTATGTACTATTGTTATATCTGTCTATCTAACCATTCGTTTAAGAACCTGCACAGAGTTTTGGCTACAATTTCAATCAAGTGACACTTTACAGACATGTGCAATAAAAAGTAATAGAATTTTTAGTTATACTTTTTACTTGATCAGAAGTGATCAACCCCGAAATTTTCGTTTTTGAGATTTTTAGCTCATTTTTCTATATTCTATGCTGGAAAAAATTCTCAACGCTGTAAATAGTTTCAATTCAACACAATTAAGTTGTATCCAATATGCCTAAGTTCATCATTAAATACATCAATATATTGTCAACACATTTCAATTTCAACGAAAAGTGACCAAATATTTTTGTTGAAGTTTAGTCACTTTTGCCTGTTTCATTACTCATTCTCTACACATTTACAAGCTTAAGAAACTATAGCAAATGAGACAAACAAACCGAAACATGCGTAAAATTGTAACGGGACTGCTTATTGAATTTTTACGAATATGAGAATTATTTTGCTTTTTAGTTGTGGCGTTTTTATTTGTGATTTTTAAAATTTTTGTTTTGTGCAAGAGATCTTTAATGTTACGGTTTGGTAAAATGAGTACTAGAACTAGAGGAAAGATTATGGTCGAAATGTGTCAAAAACAACTAAAAAAAAATAAATAAAAAAAACTGCTGAAAAGAAGGTATACACTGGTAAGTTTTAAAATTTTTTAAAAATATCATTATTGTGACTTAAAAAAGATATACAAAATCTTAATTTCATTCAATTATAGAATTCAACACTTCAAAAAGTGACGCTGATTTTTCTGTTAGTGGGGATGAAGAATATATTCCGCTGGAGAACAGAGATGTTTTAAGCGCAGATACTAGTACAGAGAAAGAATAAATATCCAATAACAAAATTAACCGCAAGGGTAGGGTCGCCAATCCTCAAAATTGGAGAATAAATCTTAACAAAAACAAAAAATTACTGGATTGCCGTATGTTTCTAAAAAGGGCCTTCAGAGACCTGCAAAAATTCCAAATGGCATTGACTGCAGTAAATGTATTTATCATTGCACAGATAATTTTAGTGAAGAGAAACGAAATGAAATTTGTCGCGAATATTGGAATTTAGATTTCTGTAGGCAAAAAGATTTTATTTTGCGAAATGTTCACGCAAAAAAATGTAAAAATAGCAAAAGTAAACAACAAGCCAGAAAATATTTTCTGAAAGAATCAAGGGTTTGCAAAATATTTTTTTTAAAAATACTTTTAATTAGTTATGGACCAGTTGAAAATGCTTTAATAAATGGTACGTATCGAAGCCGTGATAAAAAAGATAAGCATTCACCTAAAAATAAAACACCAGCTGTAGTATTACAAGCAATGAAAAATCACATTGGAAGTTTTCCAGCTATGCAGTCACACTACTGCCGTAATACTACGTAAAGGCAATACCTGGATTCACAATTATCTATTCGTAAAATGTACGACTTATTTAAAAAATCACTAATAAATCCACCACCATTTCAAATTCCAACGGAAATTACTTATTGACGATTCTTTTCTAACAATTCTAATTTATCTTTTTTTCGACCGAAAAAAGATAATTGTCTTACATGTGAAAGATTTTTAAAATCCAAGGCAATTGATGAAGATGAATACTTGGCCCACATAAAAAGAAAAAAGAAGCATTCGCCGCCAAAGATACGGATAAGAAGAAAATTTCCGAGAGTTTTGTCTCTGCAACTTTTGATCTTCAAAGCGTTCTTCAGATACCAAGTTCAGATGTAGCACAAATGTACTACAGTAGAAAACTTTGTGTTTATAACCTCACTATTTATGAAGCTGCTATACCAAATAAGGCTTATTGTTTCGTTTGGGCAGAATTAAATGGACAAAGGGGAAACTGAGAAATTGGAACAGGTTTGCTGGGTAAATACTTTGCCATCACATGTAAAACAAATTTCTTTATTTTCTGACACTTGTGGTGGCCAAAATAGAAATCAATTCATAGCATCATAATTTTTTAGAATCTGGACACTCAAACATGGAGGTAGATTCAATGCACAGTGCGATAGAATTAGCAAAAAAAAATTGTGGCCGTGTATACTATGAATGACTGGATTAATATTTTCAAAGTGGCTCGATATACTAGAGGACGAAAAAAAATTGGTTTGCTTTATAAGGTTCAAGAACTTAGATATTATGATATTGTTGATTTGAAATCTATATCTAAATAAATTATGGCAAATAAATCTTTTAATGAAAAAAGTGGAAAGGTAAACTGGTTGAAAATAAAAAGTGTGCGCTATGAAAAGGAAAATCCAAATATTATATTATATAGATACAACTATTCTGATGAATTTGATAAGATTGATGTTACTGGTCTTAAAACTAGATGAAAAAAATAAAAAATCTTGTATGCTGCAAATATTTAATGCGTTGTATAATTCAGAAATATGTTATCTATAAGCTGTTCCAAAAAAAGGACTTAGAAACACTATGCGAGAAAGGTGCGATTCAGCCTGAGTATCATGCATGGTATCGAAGTTTACCGACAAGTAATTGAAAGAATGACACAGCACCTGAGCCTGGTTATGAATCTGATTCAAAATAATGATTCTGAGCAAATTTAGATTTAAAAAAAATTCAGCAATTTAATAAATTTTGAAACTACCTGATAAAATTTTATTTTTTTGTTAATTAGTGTTATTTTATTTTTAATGAAATGAAAAAAATTTTCGAAGAAAATTAAAGTAGAAAACTTTTAATTTATTTATTATTTATGTACATACATATATTGTTTAGTTATGTAAAATTTGTTAATTTATGTTTGGATTTGTTATTTTTTCTTAAATTTTCATAAAATAAATGAAGAAAAGAATACTTGATTTAATACGTAACATAATTTTTCTTAAATAAAGTTTCATAATTCAAAATAAATATAAAGTAAACATAAACTTACATACTTTATTATTATTTTTATTTTTAATTGGCTCTAGCCCTTTCAAATCTTTTCTTCATAAGAAATTTACCATGGTATAGAGCTTTATAATGCATCGAATGTTGACGAATATTTCTAGGCAAAAAAAACTATCCCCCAAAAAACCCTCTTTTTTTAAAGGAAACTAAACCTACAAATTTTTTTTTCCAAAGTACTTTCTCTGAAGGATTAAAATCAATAAACACCATTCTAGTACCTTGTTATTTTCCAAATTTTTTTCAGCTTTGCTAATTACTCAAAAGTAACTTTTTTCACTTGGTTACTTCTGCCCGGATACCGACGATATATTATATGTCCTATTAATCTTTTTATAGAAAAAAGTTATGGAAAAACTCTTAAGCTTTTAAGAATATTTAAGAATTTAAGTATTATTTTAAATTAGTTTTTTTTTTAAATAATATTTTTTTAAATAATACTTTATATACGCTAATGTAGTTAGGAGTTGTACATTCCCTTACATGGAATACAGAAATTTTCTTATGATAATTTCATACATATTGTATATAATTTTTTTTTTAAATACGTATTTAACAAAGAAACAGTACCCTTTTTACCGAACGTATTGTGTAAACAATAGGTAGGTTATGTGATGGCAACAAATTTTGCATATCGAGTTTTCGGTGGGAACGTACTTCTCCATAGTAGGGAAGTGTAAATAAACTATTTTTAGCAACCTGTCGGTCTGTCGGTCTGTCGGTCTGTGTGTGCACTTGTGTATCTCAAGTTCGGCTGAACCGATTTTGATGAAATTTTATATGTAAGTTTATTTCCACCATGGCACGGATCGATCAACTTTTGGTAAATATCAGGCCTCGGGAACTGCACTTTTTAGCGGGCCTGTTTTACATTTTTGAGCATTTTGAAGAACATATTCAACCGATTTACCTGAAATTTCATATATAAGTTTTGTTCTACCGGCGATGAAACCTCCTAACTTTTGGAAGAAATCAGGCGTCAGCAACTGGACGTTTACTACGGGCCAAATATACATTTTTGTGTATATAAAGAGAAATAATCAACCGATTTCATTGAAATTTAATATATGAATTCCTCGTATGAAAACTATGAACATATAAATTTTTTTGGAAAGATCAGGGCTCGAAAACTGATTTGCGGGCCGATTTTACATTTTTCACCATTCTGCAGAAAATATTCAACCGATTTACTTGAAATTGCATATTTGAGCTTTCCTCGACCGTCCACGAAAATCCCTAACTTTTGGAACAAATCAGGCATCAGCAACTGGACGTTTACTACGGGCCAAATATACATTTTTGTGTATATAAAGAGAAATAATCAACCGATTTCATTGAAATTTAATATTTGAATTCCTCGTATTAAAACAATGAACATGGAAAGTTTTTGGAAAGATCAGGGCTCGAAAACTGATCTACGCGCTGATTTTACATTTTTCGCCATATCTACGGAACGAATTGATGGAATTTCTTGAAATTTGATATTTGAGTTCTGGTTGTTACCGAAACTAACTGGTGAGCATTTCAGGGAATTCGGGTAGCACAAAGCGAAACTCTACTAAGAGCCGAATTTACATTTTTCTAGGTATGTTAACTATAAGCTTACTAATGTCCTAAAAATTGGAAAGAAGTATTTAGCAGACATTTTCATAATATTCTGTAACACTTTCACTTAACTAGATAATACACATTGCGTTCGGTTATGTGCTGACCACATCAGATTTTTCATCAAATAATACAACCCTAAACTATAACCCGCTTAATGTTTCAGTAAAGATCCGAAAAAGAACCTTAGATCATGTAACCAATTATAAAATTACATATTTTGTATTTATATAGAAATGTGTGCACCAGTAAGTAATTCATTTTCCGATATTTGCCTTTTAATGAGATTAAAACAGCAAAATATCGGAAACATATAATCTTATGTTTATTTCAATTAGAAATAAAAAAGTTGTTAGATCGATTATTAAAAATTTAAAGAAGTAAAATTTTATAAAAGAAAAAATGAATTCGCATGAAACCAGTGATTTGATACATTTCATACAGGTGTTGAGTTTATGTGGTTTTTGTTTCATATTTCTTATCGCAGCTAAAAATAAAAACTATAGTTAAAAAAACTAATATTTCTAGGACTTTCTGGCGGTCTTTACTTTTACATTGGATATAAATAAAAACTTTAGAGAAACCAGTTTCAACTTTGTTCCTTGAAAATAAGTAGTGAGATTTTTATAAACATACAAATGGAATTGATCAAACTGAACTGGCAGAATGAAAGCAATAAGATTGTTTTTGCAATTTATTGTAAATACAAGAAAAATAAATTTAGCATTTTAATTTGTATATTTAGACATAAAATTAAGTTCTTTATACTTTAAAAAGCTAAAAATTAATTGATTTCAAGTAGTTTTATAATTATGCTTTTCTTCTTTAATTAGTCTGTTTCTTTAAGTTTTTTATAAAGTAAATAAATTTAAAACAGAAACTACTTGGGAGTTCCTTTTTATTATTTTCCAATTAAATCAGAAAGGATATGTATATATATATACATGTATGTAACATATATGTATATTATATCTATATATAATTGTGTATGCGATATTAAAGACATAAAATGAAGTGTACAAATTTATGAGATGAGTATTGAAGATAAATTTATAATGTAAAATTATAAATGTACTTATGCATTTTTAAAAATCTAATTTTTACTTGGAATTTCATTTGCAATTTGATAGAAAAGTAATTACTTCTCTGCCAAAAATGTTTGTTTCAAAAATAAATAGTATTCGGCCAACATGTTAGTTAGAACTTATTGGCATCACTGCATATCAGTAAACCAAATAAAATTACTAATATTTTCTTTAATGCCGCGGTATTTCGCAGACAAAAATGTTCTGTCTGTTTTGACATTTTTCTGATTGCTGTTGTCTTAAATTTCTTATTTTGAGTTAAATTAATTCAATTCAAATTTTTTGCGGAAGTTTTTCGAGCATTTACATGCATTAGAATCAGTTCAGTACAAAAAGGTTCGATTTAAATACTTAGCTTTGTTGGAATTTTTAATACGTGCATATTATATCATGTACATATATTTTATTTAACATCAATTTTGTATCGCGATATATAGCGTAAACCGCGCTATATTTATGTTCATAAATAAATTTTGCACTTTCAGTGTGATCATAAACAATTTTAAACTTAACAAAAAATAATCAGCTGAAAAAATAAACAGCTTTTTGTTTTGTTTTACATCTTTAAAATGTCTGAACCAATTGATGTATTAATAGCAAGAAAATATAATTTTCATCCTGCATTTTTAGAAATTTATTAAAATTTACTTCTTAATATTTACGGAATTACTAGGATACAAAAGTTTTTAAATGCGGAAAAGCAGAAGTGTATAAACCATTTTTTATAAACACAATGCTGTGATTTCAAAATAACCGAAGATTTTGAACAATTTCCAAAAATATACATATCACATTATTGTTTCGCAGTATTGCGTTTATGAAAATGTATTCCAACTTTTTATAAGTAAGTAGTATGTATTTTAATGTTTCAAATTTTTAAATGTAAAATGTTTCATTAAAATAATTTAAAAAAAATCTATCCTGCATTTTTTTATCTTGAAATAAACCAATAACGCAGTGATTTAATTATGTATATAATTCATCCAATTCTATTTTTCTAGTTCTTTTTTTTCATAATTTTACATAATATTTATATACTCGTATTTACAAAAAAATATTAAAAAAAACTTAATTTTTACCATTTCTTGCTGTCCTAGTCTAGGATTCTGTAAGTTATTATTTTACTGCAGTTTTTTTATTATTTTAATCAATATTAATTTATTATTCTCTTTTATTCATAATTTTTTATAAATTTGTATCATTTATTGAAAGGATTTAAAAAAATTCAATACATCATTATTCTTTAATAAAACTTAAATTATATCTTATTCTAACCTAACCCACTTAACCTATATTACTATCCTACTTACACTTCTGACCACCACCACAGAATTTCATTTAGACTTACCTTTATTAGTAATATAACTGCCGTATCGACGATTGGTATTTTCTCATTATTTTTTATGTATTTATTTTTTTCTAAACAGATCTATTGAATAGAACCTATTAGCCTACCTATTAAAACTAAAATGCTATTTCAGAATTTACAAGCTGGTGGGATGGAAATAACCACATTTCCTATTATTATTATTATTATTATTATTATTATTATTATTATTATTATTATTATTATTATTAAAACCTATTAAAACTATACTAGTTTAAATTCGTTAAAGATTTTGAATATAATTTTTGAACTTACCGACGGACTTTATTTTTGGTGTCACTACTTTAAAGGCGCTAGATATTTGATAGCTGTTACTAAGTGCATTAGAATTAAGTTCATTTATAATGCAATTACTAGCTTTGTTTACGCTGTTATCGTTTAAACCTCCGTTGATGTTTTTCCTTTTGTTGTTATTGTCTTTATTATTGTATAAGTTAAAATGGATACTATTGCAATTATTTTCTTTCACACTAACACTACTTTCGTTATTCACAGTTTTATTACTTTCATTAACAACTTTAATATTGCAATTATAGGTCAACTTATTATTACTGTAATGCGTATTGCAATCACAACAATTATGATTGGCATCATTACGATCACTGTCAGTTTTATTATCATAGTCATTTTTATTGATGTTATCATTTTTAATATTGCTAGTGCTGATAATAAATTTCTGGTTATTCTTATTACCAGAATATTTATTAACAAAGTAGTTATGGTTATTACAATTATTGTTACTAACATTCCTTAAGTCGTTTCCAAATTTGCTACTTATTTTTTGTCTATCAGTATAACTACAATTATTTTTGTGTTCATTACGACTACTAATATTATCATTTTTATTGTCAATATTAACATTATTATTAATATTATTGTTATTTTTGTTATTATTATTGTTATTATTATTATTATTATTATTAATATTATTATTACTATTATTATTATTGTTATTATTATTATTTTCATTATCGTTGTTACTATTATTATTTTGAATATTATTGTTATTACTGTTATTATCATTATTATTATTATCATCAGTATTATTATTATGATTTTTGCTATTATGATTACTATTATTATTGTTATTATTATTATTTTTATTATTAATATTATTATGATTATTATTATTATTATTATTATTCTTATTATTATTATTACAAAGATTATTATTGCTAATATTATTATAATTTTTATTGTTATTATTACGGTTACTATTGTTATTGTTTTCATCATTAGTTTTATTATTATTGATACTCTTATAATTATCCTTGTTGTTATTATTGCTATCATTACTATGATTATTGTGGTCATTTGGATTATTGTTACTATTGTCAAAATTATGAATATAATTGTTATAATTATCAATCATATTATTATTATAATCATCATCATTCTCAATTTCACTATTACTGTTTTTATAATAGCTACTATCATTGTTATAATTACTATTATTGATATTAATATTATTATTATTATTATTATTGTTATTATTATTATTATTATTATTATTATTATTATTATTATTATTATTATTGTTATTATTATTATTATTATTATTATTATTATTATCGTTGTTACTATTATTATTTTGATTATTATTGTTATTATTATTATTATTATTATTATTATTATTATTATCGTTGTTACTATTATTATTTTGATTATTATTGTTATTATTGTTATTATCATTATCGTTGTTACTATTATTATTTTGATTATTATTGTTATTATTATTATTATCATTATCGTTGTTACTATTATTATTTTGATTATTGTTATTATTATTATTATCATTATTATTATTATTATAATTATTATTATTATTGGTATTCTTATTATTGGTGTTGGCATTATTATCATTACTATTATTACTGTTGTCATTATTAATATTATAATTAATATCAATTTCATGGACTATTTTTTCAGTACCATTGCAACGATTAGCATTACAGTCATTGGTACGGGTGAAGTTAATTATTTTATTTTGCATTAATATACTAGTTTGATTCCTATTAAAATTAGCGTACTTAATATCATTACTATTTTTCGTTTTGGAAATTTCTTCGTGTTCACTATTTTTACCATAACCTTGATTATTACTGTTATTATAACTAAAGTAATTATTTTTTATTTCGTTATTATTATCATTATTATTAATGTTGTCAGCACTATTATTATAATAACTGTTACCACTGTTATCTTTTATATTATGCAGATTATCAACATTCGATGTACTACTATTGTTAGGAATATTGTTATTATTATCGCTATTATTAGTATCATAAGTACAATTACTGTATTTTCCATTGCAAATGTTGACATTATTGGAAGAATAATCGCAAAGGCCATTAAAGTTTAATGGATGATCTTCAGCTCTTGCATTGAAATTTTTATTGTAATTTATATTACTGGTTCTTTCTGATTGATAAGGTGAATCAACAGTTGGGTATGTTAACTGTTGAGAAGTTATAGCTGATATATCTAATAACCCTAAATGAATATTTATAGAGTCTTTAGTTATTTCCATTGGTGCTGATGTTGTCGATGAAATAGTAACAGTTTTAAGA
The DNA here is from genome assembly GCF_029603195.1 of Condylostylus longicornis. Taxonomy (NCBI): domain Eukaryota; kingdom Metazoa; phylum Arthropoda; class Insecta; order Diptera; family Dolichopodidae; genus Condylostylus; species Condylostylus longicornis. The sequence goes on from NW_026578107.1 coordinate 204,787, forward strand.
TTACTATTATCCAAAGCAGTTATTGGTAACGGTGAGGCACTTTTTCGAGTATCATGCTGTTTTTGTAGACTGTTATAGATATGATTATTGGACGTTGCAGAATGTAAGTGATTTGGATATTGAATGTTATGATGATTAAGGTGATGCAAACTAGATTTTATGTTTATACTATAATCCAATGGAAGATGTTTTGCTTCAGTAACCATTTCCATTTTTAGCTTTAACTTATTCTAGAAATGTTTGTTTTTAGTATTTAAGGTAGTTATAATTGCCTCAACAAATTACACGTTTAACTGTGTACACGCTTACGAAAAATAAAATTATTTTGAATATTTTAAAACATTTTTTAAAATGAAATAATTTTCGAAAAATTCATTTTAAAATATCCAACAGAATAAAGCACATATGTACATATCTAAATATCTTTTACCACATTTCTTAGATTTAATTTAATAAGTAGTTTGATATTTTTTTTCACATTGAGTACATTGCTTACATGCACTAAGTTTACATAATTTATAATTGATATACGTTATATTATATTAAAAATTAACAACGCCGATCAAGTCAAGAAACAAAAAATCCGTCGGATAAACGATAATTTTTACTCGCTAAGTCTAAATCGCAAAATATTTTTATACAACTAAATTTATTTTTTTTTTCCGCAGTATTATGGCAGGAATCAGATTCATAACACGTTTAAACTGAATATAAATTTCGTGAAGCAAAAAAAATTATTTTTTATTAAATTTTTTTTTTTAACTTTACTTTTTCTTCGGACTAATCAATGTATAAAACAAAATCAAAACAACGTTGTGACACTATACGTTTCGGTTATAATCTAAAAACTATTTTGATTTTTTATACTTTTGAAGAATATACTCAAATCTTTCGTTAAACATTTGGTAAGTAAATAAATTCGTGTTTGTGTGAACCTATGAGCATTTCTATTACATTCACAATGTTTATTTACACTAACGACATCACGCAAAGCTTTTGAGAGTCAATCCGATTTGTTTTTCCATTGAATATTAAGGAATATAACGAATAAAGACCCCTGCATTTTTGATTTTCAGTTGAACATAAGTGCTTTGGAAGTACAAATATTTGTATTTTGGAAATATCTTCCAGTATTTTGGATTTGTATTTGTGAAAAAGTTTTTCAAGTGTGTGCTACAATATTTTTATTCCAATAATCCAATATCCAATCCCATTAAAGTAAGGTTGTGTGTTTATATTTACACATTATGTAACAATATGTTGTTTTAACTGAAATTTTTTTTTCAGTTTAACAATTTTTTATGTATTTCCTAGAAAAAATGGTAAACAGATTTTAGTTGGCTGAAATCGTAACATTATGTGGAATTTTACCATTAATTTTGTTGAAACTATTTAACTACACAACGGTTTTGGCAATTCGCTAAAATATGAGATTAAGAAATTTTAATTAGGTACTTGTGTAAAGAAATGTACCTTATACATATACTTATACATATACGCATATGTACACATTTTTTTTGTAGTTTTGTTAAAATTATACACTATTGTACAAATTATTTATACTTTTCCAGTTAATTTGCTTTATATTTAGTGTAATTCCAAAAAATAAAAAAATACTTTGGGAGCAAACGGCGTGATACAAAAAAATAGTATAGGTAAGTGATTTTTAACATTTATGTAAAATATTTAATAAAATTTAATTTATTTAAACATCAGGTTATTTTATCTAACAAGATAAAATAAACCATATTAAAACCCATGATAAAATAAATCATATGCATATTCACACAAATACATGCGTACATATGTTCATAACATGAAATAATACTAAATATTCTGCCAAAAACCATTTCTTCACAATGTTTTAGTTTGCAGAAACCATGTTTTAATTAAACTAAGTATATCGCTATCATCTTGAATAGATTATAGATATACTTTGGTTTTAATATTTTAACTTCTGAGAGAGAAAAATATTCTCCGTAACGCCATGTTTCTGCAAAAATCATTTTCTCTTTTTTGGGTATTTTATTTTAGTTGAACAAACTTGAAAAGGCGGAGCTATATATCTAAGTGTGCATATTATGACAAATTTATGTTTACATGTTTGTACATATGAATTTGAGTTCGGAAATGTAAACAAAAGAAATTTCAAATTTTTTAACGTTTTTCAAATACAAATTTTTTTGTATCACATAATTGAAAATTATACTGATTTTCAAAAATATAGCAATAATACAACATATGTATATAACACAATAACATATTTAAGGAAATACAAAATTTTATTTTCCTCCTTATTACCAGTAAAACATATGCATTTAGGTCGTCATACAACTACACACCTACATGTTATTATACATACTTAATACGTACATATGTATATGATAACTATGAGCATCATGCAACAGATTTCTTTGTACATATTGCAGAAAGTTATGAAGTAATGATATAATTATACCTCCATTTTTTGCATAAAAAGGAAAATCGAAGAAATAATTTTATAAATATGAATATCAAACCCAACAGAACTGGATAAAATCGAATTTCATAAATGGATAAATCGAAATACATAGTATGTAAATGGATATAATGACATGTTCCGACTAAGTAACTGATGTTTTAAAAAGTATGTGTACTTCTAGAAGGACTATATAGAATATAGATATAAGACATAACGCATCCAAAAGAGCTCGCTTAAGATAACACTGGAAAGTTTAACATTAGCATTTTTTTGGGCTCCAAAAAACTTTTCCAGAACTTTTTCTGCCATAATTAAGTATCGTTAAATAAAATTTCCGTAAAAAATCTGTCCTGTTAAAATTTGATTCCGAAATTAATCCAGAAAAATAATGCAAAAATTCTTGAAAAGCCTTACAGATTTTCTTTTTTGTTTTAACAACATAAATTTTGTTGTAAAAACTTAGGTAAATACCTTCAATTTTAATAATTTTAAAATTGTTAAAAATATAGTAAGCAAGTCAAAAGTTCAAAATTCTATACATTTAGAGTTGGCTTTGGATTAAAATTATTTTCTTTAATTACATATTAGCAAATTCACTGGCTAGGCTGACACGCAACAAATACTGATTTGTAAATAAAACAAAACATTTTTTTTGACTCTCATGTTGACATTATTAAATATTGCACATTCTGCAGTGGCAATTTGAAGTAAGACTAAAAATTTAAGAAAGACTAAATTTTAAAATTCACTTGAATTTCACTACTATTATTTAAAATTTAACTTTGATTAAATAATATACTTACATAATTAATTTTAATTTTTTGTCTTTTTATTTTCATTTATATTTAAATCTAGTTACAAGTAGAGTCAAACTTATCTCTATCTCGAATTGTGTAAAAGGTGAACTTTCCAATAACTCTGACTTTTTTTGCTTACTTAGTATTTCGACATATTAGAAAAACGTACAGTTGGTACAGTTGTCTCTCTAACTAGAACTTTTTCTATCTCGAAAATTTTTCCGAAATTTAAGGAGAGCTCTAATAAATTTGTAATAACTAATATTTATATAAAATTTGTAAAATTTTATATTTCCAAATATGATTACAATTCCAATATTTGAAATTGGTTTTATTTATTTTGCCCTATTAAGTTTAAAGATGCAATGTTACATAAATTCATACACGTTTTATTTTTATGCTACGCACCAAGCTGAAAATGAAAATTTTATAAACTCTACGTAAATATGTATGTAAATATTGTCAAAAATAGTTTGAGTATTTCTAAAATAAAGTTTTCATTAGACCTATGATTATTTTGTTTACTCCATTTTTCTTTTTTTTGACTTAAAATTGGTCCAGTATACCTTAGTCACACTAGCATGATAGTTAATGCTATCACGCACTTACTAAAAAATTGAAAATATAGTTTGAAATTGTATTGAAAATATTACGAGTAATTGTTAAAAAAGGTTAAGAACCACCGGCATAGATCAAAATTTTGACATAAAATATTTCACCCTTTCCACTAACCAAGGCTGTGATTTTTAGCTCCTAGAAAATGATGTAGTAAATCTAGGTTCTTAAAACACTTAAAAAAATGACTTTATTTTATTATTAAAAAAAAAAATACATAAACAGAACAGAAATAAATAAAATAAAACAAAAATCAAAATATTCTAGGAACAGGAATAAAAAACTTACTCAGACTTATCCGACTAGATGTGTCACATAAAGTGGCAACTTATACAAAAAGTTTGTAGCTTCAGAAAAGTAAATTTTGAAATTTAAAATTCTAGAATTGGCTAGTGGTTTCGTAATTTATTTTTTGATGAGATTGTATGTTGATAATTAAAAAATGTTGCCAACATTACTAACTTTTATTTAAAAATTTTAGCATTAGGAAATGTGTTCTATAGTTTGTTTTTATTGCAGAGTTGAAAAATTATAAAAAACTATGAATATAAATGAAAAAAAACGGAAAAATTTCGAAAAAGGCTAAAAAGGTTAAAAAAGACCAAAATATGCTAAAAAGGTAAAATGAAATCGATGCCAAATAACCAGAAACTTAATGAAACAAATTTGTATTATTATGCCAAGACCTAAATGAAAGACAACAAACAGTAGCTATTGATTTGAATATTTCAGTCTTATTAATATCTTTTATAGTTGCCTATAAATAAAAGAATTTTTTCAATGTTTTTGTTCGATCATTTTCTATTTCTTGACTTTTTGTGTATTTTCCACAGGTGAAAAATGGCTCTATTCCATGGCAGATCAGTCCTTTCTTAATTTTCGCTGCTGCCTCAAAAAATTTCAAAATTTTTTTACATTATCTGTGGTTCCTAAAGTTTATTAGCTTGTACAAAATGCGTACAAACAAACCAAATTATACCAACACGTTATTTAAAAGTACTACGTTATTAACTAAGCTCTGCTCTATTCAAAATTGCAAAAAAAATAAAGTTGGGTCAAACCAATGGTTTGTATTGTAGCACTTTTCCCTTCAACAAGTGAAAAATCTGCTTTTAAATAACGTCTTTGTATACCTATCAAACTATTAAAATTATTTTCATTCATATTCAAAACTATTTCTAGAATTGCATATATTTAGGATGACGCATATATGCAGTGTTTGAAATAAAGCAAAAATTAATATAAAAAGGGGTTAACATAATGCTCGATTTTAAGGGTTAATTGTGTGAGTTAAGAAAAATAATTATATTTTTTAATTTCTTGGAATTCACCGTTAGCTTTTTGCGTTTATAAAAATTTGGAAAAGCTTGCGGTTTCGGAAATATAAGGTGTCAAAAATTCAAATTTTACGAATTTCAAGAGGTGATAACTTGAGAGGGGGTGGAGAGGGAAAAAAATTTTCTTCTAACGAAATGAACTATTTGTTAATGTCTAAAATCTCCTAAAATTTCAAGCTTCTACAGGCTGGGGTCTAGAAGAAAAATGACATCACAAATTTGGAAAAAAAGGACTTTAGATAACGGTAAATTTTAACGGCCATTTTGTTTTTCTAAAGTTTAACTATAGTATATCGCGCCTGGGGGAGCAAGCCTTTCTGCGTTTGCAAAATTTCAAAAATGCTTATGGTTTCATTGCAACAAATATTTAAAAAAGGCCATTTTTAGGGTTTTGGGGGGGTATAACTTCTAGAGGGGGGAGATAGGTAAAAATTTTGTTCTACGGAAATACGTTTCTAGTGAAGATCTATGTACGTATGAAATTTCAGCTTTCTATCTTAAAGGGTGTAGAAGTTTTGTAAACAAAAAAAGTGTCCACGGACGGACGGACGGACGGACGGACGGACTGACGGACGGACGGACGGACGGACACAGTGAAACTAATAAGCACTTTTTTCAAAAATTTTTTTGCATCATTTTATATCAACTGCAAATTTAGTCCTCTAAAGTGTTCTATATTAGTCCTCTAAAGTTAGTTTATTTAGTTAGCTGGCATCAGAATGACAATTTTATCCACTGTAACTTGCAATCTTTCTACTCATGTTCGCTGTCAAGTTATACCTTTTAGATAGTGTCGCAGGAAGGGTAACTAAAACATTTTACAAATTTTTTAAGGAGTAATAGTCGGAAAAATAGAAAAATTTTTCCGAATTGCTTCAATCGAGTCAGCTTCGATATAATTCGTATGTTTTTGTTCAATTTATTTTTAGTTTGAAAAAAAACTATTGAAGAAGTATAGGTCCTTTCCGTTTGCTGAATATTTTTTTATTTTTATTTCGTATATTATAAGACAAATGACCAATTAAAGGCATTTAATTGCTTCTTTTTAGGTTCTTCTAACTAAAATCTTAAAAATACGTTTTGCATAATTATAGCTTAAAGTTTTAATTTGCACATTTATTGGTTAAATTATAATAATTAAATGTATTATATATTATAATTATAATCGATAATAATAAACTATTATTTCTATTCTAAGATTTTTTCTAACTTGAAATATTTTTGTTGCGCATATAAACTAAGTTTTTAACAATGTTCTAGAAATTTAGAGATGCTATTTTCGAACGTACTTTTTTTTATCAAACATCGTATTTTTGCAGATTTAAAGTTTAAATTTGTCGGACATATTTTGTAAATATGTCCGACAAATATTATATTTTTTTCAATATAAAGATTTTTAAGTAAAATTTTCTTGTGAATGGAAAATATGCTCAGAATTTGGTTAATTTACCCTACGAAAATTTTTCAATTTAAAATTTGAAAAATTTAAAATTTTTATTTTGATTTTTTTAATTAGAAAGGTCTTTATCGCTTTACTTTCTATAAATATTAGGAAACATATTTTTTAATAAAAAAATTTATTTCGAAACGCAAACTTCCATCTTTTGGCAATTTTTTTTGAAAACATCAAAATAAAACTCCAAAATTTATTTATATAAAAAATTTTTTAGTTATTTTTAACATAAAAGGACGGTTTTTTTTAATAAATAATTACTTGTACATTTATAATTTTCCTGTTTAGTTCTTCTAAATTTAGTTCTATGCTTATTATTATGGTACCCACATTATAATAAAAAAAAGAGAGGAATTTGACTTTTGTTTCCCACATAAAACTTTAAAAGCGAAATAAATGAGGGGCTACTATTCATTTACATACTGATGGTTTAATTGTTATTGTTAAATATCTGGAATGCCATATACATAAGTACGTTTATGAGTGATAATGGGATGCAGAAATTACACTTATAATATTTGTTTACCTTTTGTTTAAATACATAATGTATATTAGAGCATTGTTACAAAATAACTGGATAATATGTAGGTTTATTTCTACAAGTGACAAGTCCTTATAGTGAAAATTTTATCGTTTCCAGTAAATTAATTATGCTTCTTTTAAATTTCGTGAACTTATAAATACATACATATATAGTTATTCTATAAAAGATTTTAATTTACAAATGCAAGCATACAAATATACCTGAATTTGTTTAAAATTCAACGTTTAAAAATTTTAAATCTCGCGTAAGTGACTTTTACAAAATAAACAAACCTTAAAGAAGGTGTACTGAAAGAGGACCACTTTATGTATTTTATGTTTGCAGGGAATGTACATAAACGATTTATAAATATTAATTGAATTTCGAGCCAGTTATATTGCGAAAGAATTCATCGAAAAACAAGCAAATCTCTAATACATATATAAGGACATACATACATATGTACTCTAAAAATCTTTAAGAGCTATTAAAAACAATACAAAATGTATTTTATATACTACAAACCTTCATATATGTAAGTTGTTATTTACCTTTTTAGTTATGTATGATAATGAATTTTTAAAGGCGGTCTCGAATATGCTTCTGTTTATCTGAACCCAAATCATAACTTAATATTTATCTTTCCAAAAAAAACAAAAAATTAATAGAAAACCTCCTAAAAATAACTGTTTCTTCAAATTGACTTTAAAATATAATGACCCATATAATAAAGAAGCCATACAGATGTACCTTTGCACAACAGACTTTTCTCCTCCATAGTATAAACACCACCAACTACTCATGAATGCTAATGCACATCTGCATATACCTTTCTTTGTATATTTCGTTTAATTATATGTACATATATTTATAAATTTTTATATATGTATACATATAATATGCAAACATTTAAGTACACAAGCAGAAATTTTTATTACAATGTAAAAGAATTAAATCAACCAATGAAAAATTTGTTATAATGATTAAAACAGTTTTTTTTGGATGTTTTGCTTAAAGATTATATTCTTTATATACATACATACATACATAAATACATAAATTATTTTTAAGCAGTTATAATACATATTTAAATTATAAAATATATAATTTGGGAATTTGTTATATAAATTTATGTTTGTGTATAAATTTCAAACTTATATCATGCTCATTTAATTGTTCTTAATTTGTACATAACATGATAAAAAAAATGTACATGTTAAAAAAAATCCTACAACTTTACTTTTTTCCAAGCAAATTCACATGTTACTGATTGATTTGTTAATTTCGAAAAAAAATTAACTATAGAATGCACTTTATGTTTGATTGTTCATTTAAAGTTGTGTTTTGCTCGAACATTACTTGCGCATTGGTTATAACAAACACAGATTGGTTGAATGATAGAGTTGCCTCTTTGGAAACATATGGGCGGGGTCTATATAATACAATTTCACTATTTTATTTCGATCTAATTATTTTATAAAATACATATAAGAAAAATATCCTATATTCTCCTGGAATAATAAGCAATAGAACTCGAAAAATTTTTAATTGAACTCTTTACTACACTTCTATTATTTTGACTATTTGATATAATAATACACAGAGTGTTTCGCATAAGGTGGCAAATAATTGCAGGGATAATCGTTTGATCAATTTCCTGCAAAAAATTGTATGCTTTTTTAGCACACGCATGCTTTTTTAGCACATTTAACATGTTTTATTGGCAAATCTATGAGAAAGGAAAATGTTATGTGGGTTAACTTTCAGATCTCATGTTGCGCATCGAAAAAAAACAAGAAAAAAAATAACAAAAATTTTCGAGAAATTACGAGTTTTGTAAAAAAATTTAAGAAAACAAAAATTCTGACTTTGGCGAGCTGTGTATCGAAAACTATGGCTTAAATCAAATTAATTGTAAAACCAAAAATAAAGAACAATCAATCGCCTGTTAAACAAGCTTTTAATGATAACTGTTTGTTGTATGATTTCGAAATTATAGGCATTTATTAATATGCAGGAAAAGTTCGGTATTTTTTTTTAACAGGCTGTAGCTCGAAAACGAGTCGAAATCATCGCTGAAATTATTTGCCATGTTATGTGAAACACCCTGTATAATATGTACATATATAGTTTTAAACTAGACATAAATTAGAAATAATTTGCTTAAATATATAATGTACATTTAATATTTTAACTGAAAAATTGAAAGTTTTTATATAATGTCTGAATCTTCCCAGAAATATGCAGCTGACCTTATTTTAATTTCATGTTTTTATAGACATGCTAGTGAATATACAGCAGTTTGATTATTTTTGAAACCAAGAACAATTATGAAAATTTGAATAAATTTTTTTTTAAATTTTCAAAATGCGCTATAATTGATAACCCTAATTTTAATCATTATTAGGTACTTCAAATTAAATACAAAATCTATTTCAAATGAGTTTCCTTGTATAACACCAGCTAGGTTTTGATTTCCCTATTTTAATTGATTAATTTCTTGACAATTTTATATTAGAGAGTACTGTTCAATTATTTATTTATTTGGAAATGAGCTTAATTAAAACAGTAATAATCAGTAATATAGTAAATATGATTAGGTACATGTATTTTACCAGATGTTATTTTTATTTTGATACAGCTATAATTCAAGATATACACAATTCATTCAAGCATTTTAACATTATATAGCATTTTCCTTTAATTTAATAACAGAATTTTCACTATTCATCAGAAAATTTCATTTCAACCCTTTTAATTTCAATCTTTAGTTAATTAATTATATATAATAACTTAAAATGCTCTGTATATCATAGGCTTTATAAATAATAGTATAAGTCTTGCTTGAAACAAATGTTTTAAAATGTGGAGAGATTATATAAAACAACAAAAGAGGGATTGTTTTTTTAGCATTACCTATTTTTAAAAATTTAGTAGGTATTGATTCCCTGGAAGAAAAATTTTTTTTTTTTTTTCGAAATTGACCCGCATATTATAAGATGACAAGCGCTTTTTCTTAAGCGTGTATATTTTTATTATATTGCCTTTAATGAAAGCAAAATATTTAATTTAAAATTTTTTTTATGTATTACAAAGACTTAATTTGAAACGCCACCATAAAATACTCAAAAACGTATTTATATATGAAATGTGTCTACTTTTGTGGTATAGGCTAATAGTTAAAATTAATCGTATATTACAATATGATATATCTTACGAGTAATATTTTTTAACTTATGAGTTTTACTTATATGAGTATATTATTTCTGGTTTCACTATTGTATCAAAAACCGTATAGCCTTAAGGATGATGTGGTTTTCGATTGTTTATTTATTTAAAAATTTTAAAGGTTTTTGTAATAAATATTTAAAAATAAAATTTTTTTACTTAAATCCCAAATGATTTCTTTGGTATGAAATATCAAATACACGCATACATTTATATACGTATCAATTGTTGTTTTAGTGCTAATACAAGGATGATTTGAAACAATGAAATTGTTCTCGAATAAATCACGGCTTCGTCTTATATTGTGCATGCAAATAAATTATCGTTTAGTATTAATAACCTAATTGAATTACAATAAAGAGCTGCAAATTGCAATTTATGCATGTCCTATATTTGAGTGATTTAACAATTAAATGATTATAATTTGCAACTAGTGTTGTAAATTATAATCATTTATTGTTAATTGGCGATAAAAAAATATAAAAAAACCAAAATAAAATCTCATTGCGTACATTTATGAATATTATTTGCTTATTAAGATATTGTGAAATATCTTAACTTAATTTTGAGGTGAAAATTTTAGAAATACATACGTGTCAAAAATTTGAAAGAATTTTTAATGCAGACCATTAATCTTTTTAACTAATAGGTCTTTAACTAAATCATACCCCTAGATTTCACTCTGAGTCATTATTATTTACTTAACTATTAATTCAATTATTTAAAGGATCTCATTGCGCAGTTACGCCATAAATAAATGAATTTTTAAACTGTCTTTAAAAAATTATATTTAACAGTAAATGTAGTTATATATTTACATTTTCCATATATACTCGTAGTGCCCAAAAGTATTAAAATTAAGATTTTCTTAAGTTAAATAATATTTGTATGATGTATAAAACAAGTTTTAAACTAACAAGAAAATTAATAAAAATCTTTCAATAAAATTATTGCGTATTGATTGCGTAATTTGAAATTGAAATTGTTGCGTAATTTTAGGTATTTGGATTATTTTATATTTTATATTTATTTTATATTAAAACGACAAAATTTATACTAGAGGTTTGCGCTACATTTTTAACATTTCTTTATTGCAGATTAAATTTCTGAAAGCACTTTATTGCAGCCAGTAATTTCCGAACGATCTATATTTTTATCGACCGTATTGTGTATACAATAGGTAGGTTATGTGATGGCAACAAATTTTGCATATCGAGTTTTCGGTGGGAATGCACTTCTCCATAGTAGGGAAGTGTAAATAAACTATTTTTAGCAACCTGTCGGTCTGTCGGTCTGTCCGTCTGTCGGTCTGTCGGTCTGTCGGTCTGTCGGTCTGTGAGTGCACGCGTGTATCTCAAGTTCTACTGAACCGATTTTTATGAAATTTTATATGTAAGTTTATTTCCACCATGGCACGGATCGATCAACTTTTGGGATATATCAGGCCTCGGGAACTGCACTTTTTAGCGGGCCTGTTTTACATTTTTGATCATTTTAAAGAAACTATTCAACCGGTTTGCTTGAAATTTCATATATAAGCTTCGCTCGACCGGCCGCAAAACCTCCTAACTTTTTTAAGAAATCAGGTGTCAGCAACTGGACGTTTACTACGGGCCAAATATACATTTTTGCGTATATAAAGAGAAATAATCGACCGATTTCATTGAAATTTAATATTTAGGTTCTTCGTATTAAAACAATGAACATATAAATTTTTTGGAAAGATCAGGGCTCGAAAACGGATCTGCGGGCCGATTTTACATTTTAAACTATATCTACGGAACTAATTTATAAAATATCTTGAAATTTGATATTTGAGTTCTGGTTGTTACCGAAACTAACTGACGAGCATTTCAGGAAATTCGGGTGGCACACAGCGAAACTCTACTAAGAGCCAAATTTACATTTTTCTAGGTATGTTAACTATAAGCTTATTAATGTCCTAAAAATTGGAAAGAGGTAATTAACAGGCATTTTTATAATATTTTGTAACATTTTCACTTAACTAGACAATGCACAATGCGGTCGGTTATGTGCTGACCACATCAGATTTTTAGTGTGTGTAGCGTGAGTTTTCTAACGTACTACAAGTTAGAACTATTCTAGAACTGAATAAACGAACACCCTCTAAGTTTTCTTTAAATCTTCAAATCTTGTTCAAATTTGCTTATTTTGCAGTGAATTGGAACGCGAAAAGTATTGTGATACAATTTCATAAACAATGTCATTTCTGTTATTTTCGAACGACTACTTATTTAGAAGTTTCAGAATTTGTAGACTGCGTAAACAAAAAAAATTTAGCTTAAGTTTCTGCATACTGTTTAATGCTGCGACTTAGAAATTTTAGTTCTAATGTAGAAATTTCAGCGCAGTGTGATTGAACGAAAACCCCCTTGTTATAATAACTTGATTTAAAAATTATTTGCTTACTTCATTCAAAATGTTACTACTTACTTATTCAAAATAAATAAATATAAACTTGTATTAGTGCATTATACAAACTGTAAAATAAAACCAGTGGGTATGAAAAGCCAATTTACCTTATGCAGTGCGCTGATACTTTTGAAACCTCCCAGACTCAATGCAGATTTTGCAAAATGCAAAATTAATAAAGTTGGGTCAAACCAATGGTTTGTATTGTAGCACTTTTCCCTTCAACAAGTGAAAATTCTGCTTTTAAATACAGTCTACGAGTATGTATACCTATCACACTATTAAAATTATTTTCATTCATATACAAAACTATTTCTAGGATTGCATATGTTTAGGATGAACGATTTATGCAGTCTTTGAAATAAAGCAAAAATTAATATAAGCAGGGGTTAACGTAATGCTCGATTTTAAGGTTTAATTGTATGAGTTAAGAAAAATAATTATATTTTTTAATATCATGGAATTTACCGTTAACTTTTTGCGTTTATAGAAATTTGAAAAAGCTTGCGGTTTCAGAAATATAAGGCGGCGAAAATGCAAATTTTACAAATTTCAAGAGGCCATAACTTGAGAGGGGGTGGAGATGGAAAAAAATTTTCTTCTAACGAAATGAATTATTTATTAATGTCTAAAAGCTGCTAAAATTTCAAAGTTCTACATTATGGGGTTTAGAAGAAAAACGAGATCAAAAATTTGGAAAAAAAGGACTTTAGATAACGGTAAATTTGAACGGCCATTTTGTTTTTCTAAAGTTTAGCTATAGTATACTGCGCTAGGGGAAGGAAGCTACTGCCTTTCTGCGTTTGCAAAATTTCAAAAATGCTTATGGTTTCATTGCAACAAATAGTTAAAATAGGCTATTTTTAGTGCTTTGGGGTGGTATAACTTCTAGAGGGGGGGAGATAGGTAAAAATTTTGTTCTACGAAAATAAGTTTCTAGTAAAGATCTATGTACGTATTAAATTTCAGCTTTCTATCTTTAAGAATGTAGAAGTTTTGTAAACAGACACACGGACGGACGGACGGACGGACGGTCGGACGGACGGACGGACGGACGGACGGACGGACGGACGGACGGACAGAGTGAAACTAATAAGCACTTTTTTCAAAAAATTTTTGGAAAAGTGCTAAAAAACTAATATTAAAACGAGAAAAGGAAAAAAATGTCCTCATCCAAATGATTTGAAATGATAAAAACCAGTTCTTTTAATTTATTTAGGTAAAACATTAATTTTTAACTCCAAGAAAGTTCTTAAAACTAAGAAAAATATTGAAAATACTAAACCCAAACTAGTTTCCGATAAACAGCATTATCTTTTATATTTGCCCATGTGAATTTTTAAAGAACTATTTTTGAAAGTTCTTTTTTAATTAATAATCTTGCTTTTTCCAGAAATGTTCATTTTATCCGTATAGAATTCCGTCAATTTCTTTCAGCACCTACCCATCTGGCGTATGCCATGGCCATAACTTAATAAGTTTTAAGGGCAAATTTTTGAAGAAGTCAGCCTTTACTTCTCTCAGAAGTGCTTTTTGTGTAGGCAATTATATACAGCATGTTCAAAAGCAATAGATTTCCAATTTTTAAAAGTTCATGTAAAAGAAACAGGGAAAAACCTACCATGAAAGAATTTCAACATATAAAAGTTGTTTAAAAAGAAATTTTTTCGTTACTAATGTGATATGGATGGTAATAAATAAATTAGCTGTTAATATCCCTGAAGTACTATAAATAAAGTAATTCTTAAATTAAATTTTACACCATTTTCCGGATAACTATGTCACCGAAAATGTTAAATATCTCGAGTAGTTAAGTGGGTAATGAATATTTGCTAACCGGAATAATACATCCACAAGGGTATTTACAAGAAAATACCTGAGTTTCCTAAAGAAGGATATAAACCGGAGAATAATAATATAATCATGTATTATGTGGTTATGTTGTATATACACATGTTTGTTTTTAATAAAAAAAGGAAATAAAAGTAATTCGCAAAATGAATACAAAAACAATCAAAATTTTTATAAATTAACAATAAAACATAAATAATTTATATGTACATTACAAATAAAAATTTTGAATTATATTGTTTTAAGAACTTGTGTTAAGAACTTACATTTCTGACATTATTAAAGTTAAACTTAAAATAATTTTTCATAAAATATTCAATTAACACTTGTTTGTAAATTACCGTAACAGTTTTAATTAAATGTATTCATTTACAATTAGAGCTATAATTTTGAATTTAATTTCATAAGCTGATTAAATTAACTTAAATAGCAGCAATTCTTTAACCCTCTTTTTAAAGTTTTTTCTATTAGGAATATTTTTTATGTTCGCAGGTAGCGGATTATATAATCTTGGCCTTTTAAGAAATTCTCTGCGAGATAATGAAGTACAACTCCTCCCAATATGTACATTATTTCTAAATCGAGTTTTAAACTCATGATTGAATCTTGTAATAGAAGTAATATTTATATTATTTCTATTACAAGATTCTATTACAAGATTCTATCTATTATTTCTATTAAAGATTTCTATTACAAGATATAAGAAGTAATATTTATAGAAATTGGTGTATCCCATTTACAGGTAAAACGCGATTCAAAGAATACAAGCTATAGGTATTATATAACAAAGGTAAGTTAAGATAATTCTTTAAAATTTTATTCTGTAATACCTATAACCTTCTGGTAACACATACAGGTATTTTATTCTTGTACTTGTACATAATTACATTAAAAGCACTTAATTTACTATTAATTGTTTCTATGTGCTAAAACCAATTTAAATGTTTAATATCCACAATCCACAAATTTAACATTATCTACTTCCTGTAATATGTTATTTTGAAAATTGACGCACATATTATCTAAATTTCTTTGACGAGTCCTAGAATTAATGATTTTGGTTTTTGAAGCTTTCTTTTCTATCTTATTTATTCTAAAATATTCTGACAAAATAAATAAATCGTGTTGAATTTGAGCTTCAATTTGCGTTAAATCATTACCAGGAAAAAATTAACTACAGTCGTCAGCGAACAGAAAAAATGTACCCATTAATGGTAATCTATGAATGTCTTTAATACATATTGAAAATAAAAGGGGTCCTAATATTAATCCCTGCGGTATATATCAATATCAACATTTTTAATAGAACTTTTTACTCCCCTAAAAATTACAAATTGTTTCCAATTTTCCAAGTAGCTATTCATTAATGTAATCGATCTAGCAGAGCAACCAAAATATCTTAATATAGTGATAAGATAGAATCGAACGCCTTTCTTAAATCAATAAATACACCTGCAACCATATTAAAATAAGATAATTTATCACATAAAAAATCAACAACACTCACTAAAGCATTTTGGGTACCAATTCCTTTCCTAAATCCATATTGATAAAAGTACAAAAAATTATTGCTAAATGGGTCTCTAGATTTTTATACACAATCTTTTCAATAATCTTGACAAACACTGATGGTACTGATATCGGTCGATAGTTTGCACTATCAAATTTATTACCATCCTTAAATATAGTTTTAACCTTCTGAATTTTAAATGCTTCAGGATAGACGCCAGAAATTACAATTATGTTATACAGAGTTGACAAAATAGATGCGAAAGTAGCAAGTGAATTTTTTATTACTTAAATAGGAATTTTACACCAACCAACTGAATTTTTATTATTAAGATGCTTTAAAATATCAAGTACCTCAGAAATGTTGCTCTCAAGGAAATCAAAGTTTGAATATTCATGATTGAGAGTCCCAAAAAAGTTTACATTATTATATATTTCTACCTTTACTAACAAAATAGTCGTTAAATTTATTTGCAATGTCAATAGGCTCATTTAAAACAATTGCACCATCACCATCTTCATCAAATGAGGAAACAGTCTCACTATTAACTCTTCCCGTAAAATCAGAAAAGCCCGCCAAAGTTTTTAAATCTCCTTATATCAAAGGAGATCTTTCTGAAATATCTCCTTCCACAATTTCTTATAGAATGATTTACAACCTTTTTGTTCTTAAGTAGTCATTAAACAAATCAACATTATTTGGGTTTTTTTTGTTTCTTTTCTCAATTTGTCTCTTTCACTAATGAACTTTTTAAGTTTATTATTTAACCACGGAGCAATTTGATCCCTTTTTTTATAAGTAACAACACTAGTAATTGTGTTAGTGCTGATCTACTTCTAATATAAGTAATCAAGTGATCACACATATCATTGACATTTAGATCATAGTAATTACTTAATGTTGAATTATTTATACCTGCAATTTTATACATTGATGCCTATTAGAAATGTTAACATTCTTATTCAAATTTACCATGACGATATTATGATCACATATTGTCAATTGCACACACATTAATTTTTAAAGGTTAGGTTGTGTTAGTGCTAACAATTAAAAGAAGAGAGAAATGATAAATAGTTGGTCTTTAGCGAATAATTATTATAAAAATCCAATTCATATATAATATGAAACTATGCACAAGCTTTTATTTTTATACGAAATATCTAGTAATTTTAACGAAATGGCATTGCAATAATTACGGTTAATAACATCAATTACCTCATAATTTAAAGAGTCGTGTATATAAATACTCACACCCCGTAAAAATCGTTGCGACAAGAATGTACTGCGATATAGTTCGGTATATTATATAATTGAATCAACTTATCATCAAACCAAGTCTCTTGAATCATCAATATTTTGGGTAATTTTACAAAAGTGTGTAATATTTCTTTCAATTTATTAAACTTATTAATTGATGCGAGACTTCTTGCATTAAAAGACAAAATATTAAAATTATAATTTAAATTATTGGCAAATCTATTATAATTTTTTATGTTTTTGAAATTCATACTTTAAATTTTAAAGAACAGAAAAAAGAGAGAAATTGTATTTACATAACAAAAAGCTAAAAGAAAAGTTATGTTTACCATATTTAAGTGCTTTTATATTCGTCTTCTTAACTATCACTTGGATTGTTGTGCTCATTACTTGCATTGTTTGTTGATTTTTTTTTTTGTATGATGAACCTGGTGCACATGTAGATTTTAATAAAATTGAATCAACAAATTCCTTATTTTTTATATTTATAGGTGTCGAATTATCGTTTATCTTCTCAAAAACTTTGTCGCGAGTGATACTTTGCGTTAATAAAACTAACAGAATCTTTCGATTCGTGAAACTTATCCGTCAGCTTATCCAGTTTGGAAATAATATCATATCATATTGAGCATTAAAATTGCTTCCTGTGACTTTTAAGTTAGCTCCGGTATTTAAGTTTTTATGGAAAATGGGCACATAATATATGACAATAAAATGGAGCAGATTCATTTTCATTTAAAGTTTAATATATTTGTTTTGCTAATTTTTGAACATTTTAAATGAATCCACTTGTTGCACGTGTCACAGTATAAACTTAAATCCTCTTCATCACTCGATACAATATCATGTGTACATATTGTGAATATCTTTTATTTTTCTGCATTACAACGATATATTTTTTGCAAAAAAATTAATATACGAGTATATCTGCAATACTGTACTAAAACTTTATTTTAAAACGATTTGGATGTCACATATGTCAGATATGTATTAATTAAATCTGGCTTCAAATTTCACATTCTTCATCTTTTTGTCAATATTTAAGTTGTGATTTTTAATTTTCTGCTGAAATTACATTTTTTAATTTTTTTGTATTCATCTTAAAAATCGTAACGTTGTACTTTTTTGTCAATATTTATGCATACGTATGTGTTCATAGTTTACAAATCAGCCGGAAAATTATCTTCGAAAATGGGAAAGTTCAGTATTGTTGTGATACAATTTTGTGTTTTGGTGTGGGCTTCTTGCCTAAAAAAAACAAAATTTCAACAACAAAATAGTAGAGTTAAACAGAAAGAACCATTTTGTTCAAACCTCAGGAAAATAGCTTTTAATTGTGTCTCTCGTTATAAGCCATCATGCCTGTTCTTCAATTTTTTCCAAATTGAAAATTCGATTCGTAAAATTCTATTCAAGGTATATATATATAGATTTTTTATCTTGTTAAAGATTTCGGTATATTAGCAATTTACGAATTTATATTGACAATTCAATTTATATTATAATTGAGAGTAATTTAAATATGCTTGAATTAATTAATTAATTGTGAATTACTTAAAATATGTAAACATAAAACAATACGTGAATATGTACTTTCTGTAATTTATTTATTGAGAATAATTTCTTATTGTTCTTTTTATTCACTCTCTTATCAACAATCGAAGGTAGCAGTTATATTATTGATAAAATCTATATTTTATTATATGTTTTCCGAACATTTGCAAAAATTTATAACTTCATGGTGTAAATTGGCTGATTATTTCCCTTTATATGCGCAAACTTGTTCCGGTTTTTTTCTTTTATTTACTTGATATTTACACTATGTCAGATGTCTCGATTACCTTGGCTGTAAGCGAATTGAACCTTAATTATTATATGCATTTAAATTAATTTTGATCGGGTAAATTTTGCCAGAGAGAACAAAATTATTTTAAATGTGCAGGCAGGCACTTAACCGTAGATTGTAGTAAGCCAAGAAGTACTGCAACAAAGTGCTCCATTGTTTGGAGGCCCACCCAGAAAACTGCAGGGGATGACTTGTAGCTAAGGAACTGCAAAAACGTGGGAATAACAACAACAACAACAGTAATTTGAAGAAGATTTCTGGCCGGCTACCGAGGCGATTGACTTCGAGAATAGCATCAAAAGATGTAACATACAAGGACGTTCCTCAAAGCAAGGGCTAATGACGTGAATATTTTGTATAAAATGAAAAATATGATGAAAAACATGCCAGATATGATGGACAAAATCTCCCAGAGGTAAACCATTTGAGAGAGCGAGGAAAAAAAAACGAATACCGAAAAACCTGGTAAATGATGGGCACGAGGTAATTTTGAAATAGCAACATGGAATTGCAATGGTATTGCAACAAGGACTTGCTTGAAGTTTTTCTACATGCACAGAATATAAACGTGTGCCTCGTAACTGAAACACATATGACATTACGAAGCAGGAAACTTCCAGGTTATAGACGAAAATATAGTAATAAAAGAAAATATAGTGCATTGTGATCTGCACCAGAGGCAAGCAAAACTTTAAAGTGGCTGCATTATATTGTCACGCTAGATTTAAAATGACGGCAGAAATGTTTCAAAACACTTCATTGAGATACAATGATAACTAACAATGATAACACTTCTGAAAACTTCGTTGAGGTACAATGATAACAATGATCTTGACTCCGAAAATTTGGTGGTTATTCTTTAACTTAAGAAAAATATTGCAATAAAGCGAGCGAAATCTGACAAATGGAACTGCAGATTGGTTAAGATTTCGTTTAGAGATTAAATGACAAATAGATCTAAGGAAAGGAATAAGAATGACCCAGCAGATAGATGAGGAGGCCGAAAATTTTACTAAAATTTTTTAAAATGCGGCTTGGAGTAGTTCAAAAATTTAATACTAGAAGGGATGGCATTAACTATCCTCCACATGTACTAGCAAAAGTAAGAAAAAGCAGGACGGCGAGAAAGAGGTGTCAGCAAACGCGTGATTCTACTGATAAACCTAGGTATAATCGTGAATCGCAGCAACCAAGACGCTGCATTAGAAAATGCAAGGAGGATTCGGTTGCCAATTATGTTCAAAATTTGACGGCGTGTGGGAAAATTAATTCCTCACTGTGGAGGGCAACAAAGAAAATGAAGCACCCTACCAAACATCTCGCTCCTATTGAAAACAAATATGGAACATAGGCAAAAACTGACAAAGATAAGGCAAATGCGTTTGCGGATGACTTGTCCGATGTATTCTGTCCGCATTACAGTCAGGGTGTGCGTGAAAATGGAATTTGCTTTTGCTAAAGATAGCGTGACTATTCCAATTGTCAAGGAAAGAGATGTCATAGAGAAAATCCTATAGACATGATGACTTCTAATAGACCAATCTCATTCTTGCCAATGATTTCGAAACTGCTAAAGAAACTTTTATTGAGAAGGCTTCAGCCAATAATTGAAAGTAAAAATTATCAACTTGGTTTTCGCCGGAACCACTCAACCATAGACCAGATTCATGAAATAACTGACCTAATTAAAAATTAAGTAATAAAAAACTACCAAGGCAGTATGTTAACCTACTCGAATCTTACCTGACTAATAGGGTATTTCGAGGGGAATATAAAACTTAACGAGATGAAATCAGTACACGTGAATTTCACTAATAGGAAAATCGACAATTCATTTTCGGTTCGTTTATTATTTACAAGTATTTGGGAATGACATTGGATGCAAAGCTCAGATGGAAGGAGCACATAAAGAAAAAGCGATCTCAACTCGAAGAGGAATACAGAAAGTTTAAATGGCTTTTGAGAAGGCGTTCTTCGTTGTCAGGCTGCGCTACGCAGACTCATATTCAATCTATTCAAAGATTTCAAAATAAGGTTTTACGGGACATTGTAAACGCCCCTTGGTATATCCGCAATGTCGATATATACGTGGATCTCACGATCCTAAGTGTCTAAGACGAACTTAAAAAGCAAGCAGCCGTAGTAAACGTCCAGTTGCCGATGCCTGATTTGTTCCAAAAGTTGGGAATTTTCACGGACGGTCGAGCAAAGGTTATATATGAAATTTCAAGTAAATCGGTTGAATATTTTCTTCAAAATGTTCAAAAATGTAAGACAGGCCCGCTAAAAAGTGCAGTTCCCGAGGCCTGATATATACCAAAAGTTGATCAATCCGTGCCATGGTGGAAATAAACTTACATATAAAATTTCATCAAAATCGGTTCAGCTGAACTTGAGATACATGCATGCACACACAGACCGACAGACCGACAGGTTGCTAAAAATAGTTTATTTACACTTCCTTACTATGGAGAATTACGTTCCCACCGAAAACTCGATATGCAAAATTTGTTGCCATCACATAACCTACCTATTGTTTACACAATACTAAGGCTGAAAAAGGTGTTAAACTCCGAAAAAGGATAAAAAGGTTTCTACAAGGCGATGCCAAATAAAAGGAAATTTTATGAAACGCATTTGTATATTGGTAAATATGTCTTAATAAACACTAATAAAAATAGGTGAAGACATAAAAATCCGTTCCCTAATCATTATAACATAAAATAGATGCATGTAACGCAAAACTTTTTTGGCTACTTAAGTTTACGAGTAAAACCAAACATAAAAAAACTCTTTTCTGAGTATTACTTTTCTTCATATGCGTTTTTATGATTCATGACGAATTATATACATATCTTCGATGATCTTATTCATTTTGCCGAAAATGTACAAGAAAATAATAATATTAAAAATAAATCATACAAAAACGTATGTTATTGCATCTGCCCTGCGCTGCGTAGCAGGCTTATTAAACTTATGAGAAAATAAACATAACACGAAAAATAAAAAAGTTCTGCAACAAATCGGTATATAATTTATAATATGATATACATACCTAAAATGTTGGGAGAATTTTGAGTTATTTTTTTAGCACTTTTCCAAAAAGTTTTTGAAAAAAGGTGCATATTAGTTTCACTCTGTCCGTCCATCCGTCTGTCAGTGTGTCTGTTTACAAAATTTCTAAACCCTTGAAGATAGAAAGTTGAAATTTAAAAAGTACATAGATCTTTACTAGAAACTTACTTCCGTAGAACAAAACTTTATCTACATCCCCCTCTCTAAAAGTTATATCCCCCAAAACCCTAAAAATACAATTTTTCAGCTATTTATTGTAGTAGAACTATATGCATTTTTAAAATTTTGCAGAAAACTAGTGGGTTGCTTCTTCTATCGCAGCATACTATATTTGAGTTTTAAAAAACAAAATGGCCGTTAAAATTTACCATTATCTAAACTCCGTTTTTTCAAATTTTTTATGTAATTATTCTCATAAAACTCAGGTGGTAAAAGTCTGAAATTTTATTAGCTTTTAGACACTAATAAAGAGTTAATTTCTTTAGAAGAAAATTTTTTTCCACCTAAACCCCCTCTAAAGTTATCGCCTGCTGAAATTTGTAAAATATGAATATTTGACGCCTTATACTTTCGAAACCACATACTTTTCCAAATTTCTAGAAACGCAAAAAGCTAACGGCAAATTTCATAACATTAAAAAATATAATTATTTCTCTTAGCTCACGCAATTAACCCATAAAATCGAGCGTTATGTGTACGCCTCTTTAAATTAATTTTTGCTTTATTTCAAAAACTGCATAAATCATTCATCCTATATATATGCAATCCTAGAAATAGTTTCATATATGAATGAAAATAATTTTAATAGTGTAGTACGTACACATGGATTGTTTTTAAAAGCAGTATTTTCACCCGGTGAAGAGGAAAGTGCTACAATACAAACCTTTAGTTTGATTGCTTACAGTGCCGCTGAGAAACACTTTTATAAGAGTACTATAGTATACCTGGTGTTTCGCATACTACAATTTATAATTTCCAAAATGTTGATACGGCTTTAAAAATGATATATTCGCTATTAGTCAACCATAACAACTTTACCCTAACGTTTGATCTAGTTAAAAATCTGATGTGACCAGCACATAACCGACCACAATGTGTGTTGCCTAGTTTATTGAAAGTTTTGAAGAAGATTATGAAAATTACTTTTGAACATATTTTAATTTCAAAATCTTATCTATTAATTTCAAACTAACAATACTCTTCTATTAAAAATTAAAACATTTCTTACTTGGTTCGTAAATTACAAATACTGAAATCTATTGGTAATTAAATAACTGTAAATTAATGTACATAAGATTTCGAAATTTTTTAGTCTTATGTTTTGGTTTTTAGACTTTTTGGGGTAATTTTTAATCTACTAAGTTTGAAATTAAATTTTTAAAGTTTAAAATTAATAATGCAAACAGATTCTCAAAAAGATGTATAGAAACTACTGAAATTAATGAAAATTTTTGGTAGTATTAGTGTGTTATGTACTTAAATAGTAAAATTAATACTTGTTTTGACAAAAGAGGTAACAATTGAAATTGAAGACAGTGAATTATAATATAGATAATTGATCGTTAAAGAAAGCTAAAATTGAAAAAACATTTTGATATAAAAAGTTTTTTTCCTTTCTTTTTAATCGCATCCATATTTCAATTTCAATTGTATATTCCTATGGGATTTGTCATGTACGATTTCAGTTAAAATTAAGACATGTTTAGGTTATCATGTACGGAAATTTCAATCATAAATTAAAAGAAATTTCATTTGCAAAAAAAAACGAAAAAAAATAAAGAAAATTACAGTGATAATTTAACATTACAATAAAAATTTTAAATTACTTAAACCTTCTATAAAAATTTATTTTTTTCAAATAATAATGCTTCACGCAAATCCACAATCATTTGCTTCAAATTTATATTTACTTACATATTGTAAAAAAAATTTATTGTTGGTATATGAATAAGTATGTATGTATATGTAGGTATAAAACCTTTTTTTTATTTGCATGTTTTTACTCGTAAACCCATATACGCACATTATTCTTAACTCTGTTCTCTTTACAGAACATAATATTTATCTTTTGTATCCTTTAAATAATCTTTATCTTGTTTGAAATATCAGTATTTTATTATATAATCTTTAGTTTTACTTGAGGACTATTATTCTTAATCGCTTTTCCCTAAAATTTTTAAAACTCTTCGCATTTAAACTTTTTTACATTTTAATGTGATTCAAATGATTTTTCCCTTTTCATAGATTTAACGAAACGCATATTTTTTTGTAAAAAAACAATGCTGATATATGCATATATTCAAAGTTTAATTTCTGGGAGTTAATTTTACTCGAACATTATTTTTTTTTCAGAATATTTTAACTTTGTTTTCTTTTTATTTAATAAGAATAAACTTAAAAAAATTGTATACTTAACCTCAAATGTAGGTAGAGTTATTCAACCCACATGAAAACCATTACAATTCATTTTAATCTTTTTTTTTATTAAAACATTTTGTTATAGACCTAAATAAAAAATTATGTTGTTAAGAAAATTCAGATAGGTTTTGATTACGATGGGGAAAATAAGTCGGTATTTCAATATGGGCTATGACATTGAGAGTTAAAAGAGAAATTTAACAAAATTTCTGATAAGAATTACAAGAATTTTCGGAATAACGCAAATGTTGTTCTGGTTAATATGATGTGCTTGTTTATAAACGTTAAATATCACGAAAAACTAATTTTTATTAATGAAAAATTTAATGGCTTATAATGGTTTTACAAAATGACGATTTTTAAGCATAAAGCAACAGTTAATCTTCCGCTTTTATGTTCTAGCGGCAACCGATGATAAGCAATAAGTAGCAATGGAAAACGAGAAATGAATATTGACTGTCGTTCATCAATGTTTTTTCAAAAATGCTGCATATCTATATTACTATCATGGTTTGTACATAATATAATAGGCATAAACAAATTTTGGAAAACATGGCTCGTTCGTAATTAAAAAAACTCTGGTCAGCACATAACCGATCGCAATAGACTAGTAAAACTATTCCGCAAGATTACGAAAATGCGTTTTAAACACTTCTTTACAATTTTAACGAACCTAGAAAAATATGAATTTGGCTCTTGGTAGAGTTACATTTTGTGCCGTCCGAATTATACGAAAAGTTCGTTAGTAACTTCTGGTAACAACCAGAGGTCAAATATTAAATTTCAACAAATTCAATCATTTTGTACCTTAGATAAGGGAAAAAATGTAAAATCGACCCCCTGATCATTCAGGAGTCGGAGATCCCAAAAAATTTATTGATTCATTGATTTTACCCTTCGAATTTAAATAATAAATTTTAATGAAATCGGTTGATTATTTTTCGTTACATACATTTAAAATCAAAAAAGTTTATGTAGTTTAAAGTTTAAGAATTTATGTATTAGATTTATTTATAAAAAACAAATTGAAATTTGTAATATGACAATGCAGTGTCAATGCAATTTGATTTTTCTATGTTATAGACGTTCTTTAGATACATAATTATATAGATTAGTTTACTTCAAGTATCCACACAATATGGCTAAAGCAAAATTAATATTTTTGAAATTGGTTGGTAAATATCGCTGGGCGGTCGAGTAGAGTGACTAATTTGTAGTGGTAGATTTCTTTTTTATAACAAAATTTTGTTTTTTCTTTATTTCTCGCCAATATTTAAGGGTCACTCTTAATAATTCGCTTAAATAATTAAGAATATTCAGAAAGTGTGCGAATAAATAAAAGAGAAATATACGCAATCTTGTATGGAATCGAAAATTAGAAATATTAAAAGTTTGAGCAATACTGAACATAAAAGTATATTAAGTTAATAAATCGAAGAAAAATTTTTATTTTCGATATATTTTTAGTTTTAAAAATAATTCATTACGAAAATCAACTTTAATCAAAGTACTCCCATAATTAGTCAATTCCAGTCCATTGAACAAAGTCATATTGAAGTTATATGATACCTTTTATTGTCTTACTTTTTAAAACTTTTTATTTTCATTTACTTTATCGAATTTCACCGAAAAAGTTTGTTGGGGTTGGGTAAAGCTTTTCCACGAATCCGAAGAACACTTTTTAGCACTTTTCCAAAACATTTTTGACAGAGATTTCACTCTCTCCGTTCGTCTATCCGTCCGTTCGTCCGTGGACATGTTTATGAAACTTCTACACTCTTGAAGATAAAAAGCTGAAATTTAATACGCACATAGATCTTTACTAGAAACTTATTTACATAGAACAAAATTTTTACTTATCTCCCCCTTTAGAAGTTATACCACTCCAAAACCCTAAAAATGGCCATTTTCAACTATTTATTGCAGTGAAACCATAACCATTTTTGAAATTTTGCAAACGCAGAAAGGCAATGGATTGTTTCCCCTAGCGCGATATACTATTAAACTTAAAAAAAAACAAAATGGTCGTTCAAATTTCCCGTTATTTAAAATCCGTTTCTTCCAAATTTTTTATCTCGTTTTTCTTCTAGACCTCAGGTTGTCGGAGCCTGAAATTTTACCAGCTTTTAGAGATTAACAAATGATCCATTTCGTTAGAAGTAAATTTTTTTCCATCTCCACCCCCTCTCTAGTTTTCGCCTCTTGAATTTGTAAAATTTGAATTTTTGTCTCCTTATATTTTCGGAACCACAAGCTTTTCCAAATTTCTAGAAATGCAAAAAGCTAACGGTAAATTCCATAACATTAAAAAATATAATTATTTTTCTTAACTCACTCAATTAACCCTTAAAATCGAGCGTTATGTGTACGCCTCCTTAAATTAATTTTTGCTTTATTGCAAAGACTGCATAAATCGTTCATCCTAAATGTATGCAATTCTATAAATAATTTCATGTATGAATGAAAATGATTTTAATAGTGCGGTAGGTATACAAAAACTGTATTTAAAAGCAGTATTTTCACTTATTGAAGAGAAAAGTGCTTTAAAAACACAAACCATTGGTTTGACCCTACTTTATTTATTTACTATTTAAGTAAATTAAAAAAGTGTTCTTTTAAAACCATTTTATTAATTACGGATTCAAAGATGCCAACAATTTTGTCTTATCAAAATTTCAACAATATATATAAAAATACCAAGTTGAAAAACGTCTGATAAAGTTTATGCGTTTAAAATCAGTTATAATGTGCTAAATTTTTAATATGCTCTCAAATAAATATTCAGTTCCTTTTTTTCAAACGCCTTCGAAAATTTCAATCCTCTGCTTAAAGTTATGTTGGTTCCAGATTCTGGAAAAGAAAATATAGCGTAATCCTAATACTTTTACCAAATGTTGAAGTTCTAAAATATCGAGTGTAAAAGTGTAAGGTTTTGAGGTAAGACAAAGTTAACTTAAAAAATCTGATGTGATCAGTACATGACCGACCGCAATCTGTATTGCCTAGTTTGGTGGAAGTGTTATAGAAGATTATGAAAATGCCTTTTGAACACTTCCTTTCAATTTTAAGGAGGCTTTTAGTTAACAAGCGTATAAAAATGTAAAATTGATCTTAGTAGAATTTTGTTTTGTGCTACCCGAATTCCCTGGAAAACCACCCTGCCATGAAATTCCCTGAATTCCCACAGTTAGTTTCGATTACAACTAGAACTCAAATATCAAATTTCAAGAAATTCCATCGACTCGTTCCGTAGATATAGTAAAAAATGGAAAGTCGTCTCCTAGTTCGCTCGAGTAAAAAGATGACTATTCACTTTTTGGTAAAGACCAAAATTGAATTTTTTTCTTGTTTTTAATTTTTTTAAGCGCATGCATTTTGATAACAACATATTTTTTAGATACTTGAAATTTTTAAATAATTCCTTTAAATGGCAATTCAATTGAATATTAAACGGCACCCTTAATTTTTACTATTAAAGTTTTAATATAAATTTAAAAAGTCCTTTATTATATTATTATACAATTGTGTTCTATTTCTAAAAAATTAAAGCCAATTTTTTTTGCCAGTACATTAGTATAATAGAAACTTACACGCAATGCTGGAAAATGTGAAATTTAATTTAATAAGCAAATTATTATAAATTGTAATTAAACAAAATTAACTTTACATAACATCCTTTCATTTTTATATGGTTATTATAATTTTAAAAAAATAAGAAATTAAAACCTTTTCAAGTTATTTGTGGTTGTTTATGTTCGCTAACAGTTTTATCAATTTGGAGCTATATAGGTAATTCACTTTTTGTTTTAATTGCGCGAAAGTAAACTCATAAAATTCCATTAGTTTGATTTCATTTGGGAATTGTTTTATTCAACAATCCTCAGAAATAATACAGAAATTTTAATATATGAAATAGTAAGGTACAAACCCATTTTTGTTACATTACGATAAAATAATGAAAAAAATGCATATAAATTAATTAGATTTTAGCAATGAGAAACATTAAATATATATGTATATGTATATATTAAATAAAGGTAATATGTCGCATTTAAACATGCAATGATTTAAAAACTTATAGAAACAAATGACGAAATATTCATCTGATATAGTGGAGGTAAGTCTTTCGAATAATCCTCATGAATATGAAGCTTGAAATGAGACTGATGTTTATTACGTGTGTTGCTCTTACATAACTTTTGTACGTGAATATGTCATAATGTTTAATAATTTTCATACTTTTGCTAAGCAAAAAACATTCAGAAGATATTTTTTATTACGCATTTATTGGTTGTCTCTCTTCCATCAATTTTTACAACATCCTTTAATATATATCGGGTTGCATTAAATGTTCCATACATTTGATTATATCATCATCAATTTTGTAACTTAGTTGTTTTTCCAATAAATTAACAAACTTTCGAAATTGGATTAAGAAACCTTTACACTTTAACGTTATACAAAAAACACCCTTGTATGTAGTAAGATTCACCGACAAATTAGGAGCTATATACCACCGTGTAGAAGGTCGAAAATGAGTAAAATTTTTGTTCGGGAAGTGTTAAATCGGAACCGTTTCCGAGCTACAGGGATTTTAAGAAAGTTTTGCGAAATTTTAACATACTTAAGGTTTTTTGTTTATATTTTCCGTTCCAAAAAAGATAGAAGTTTCAAACAAATAGTTTTTGAAACAGTTTTAAGAGGGCTTTAAATAAATAACACCGAGTTATTTGGTTTCACATGTTTTTTCGGAAATATAAGCATTCAAACTTTGGGAAAATTCCAATTTTACTCATGTTTTATTTTTCTACATTTATAAAATGATATTAAGTCCTGTAATTATTAACTGTAATTAATTTGTTATCAGAATAGTCACTCTGAAATGCTATCATTTTTAGGAAACGTTATTTGAAGGAAACCACTTGAAGGAGTCGTCTCCGGTAGGGACATGTATATATGTATATTTTTGCTCTGCGTTGATTTAGACATGTCGTCAATTCGTTCGCGCGATTATATTAGGTGTCATACAACTAAAAGAGATTATTTTCATAATTTCAAAAACTAACAAGTAAAAACGTTTCGGTCTCTATAAACCGATTGAATTATACCCTGCACCTTTCATTATTGTAAAGCAATTACTCGGACCTGTGAAAACATTCTATAGAATCTTCACGAACATGTCTGATTGGACACACGGCTTTTAAGTTTAGTGAATCTGACTTTATTGTTTAAAATTAGCTTTTAAAGTTGTATGGTAGCTACCCGAACTTGTCAAGTAATTACACCGAAACATCAAGAATATATCTGACCTGTATTTGGACACACGACAGCTTCGGGAGAGAATTATTTTTCCGAATATATAAAATTTGCTTTTTAAGTTGTTCGGCAGCCACTCGAACCGGTGCAGCCATACCATTAAAATTTTTAGAGCATATGTAGAATGTAATTGAATACATATATACAAAATTTAATATTATTATACCTTTACTAATTTTTGAAATATTCAAAATAAACTCCTTGAGTTATATGACAGCTATCCGGACCCGTTGTCCGAATCAGTTCATTTACATTTCGTCCTTGACACGAAACACACAACTTTGGTGATATTAGCCTCAATCGTTTTTAAGTTATCGTGCCATTAGACAGGCGGACGGGTGGACTTCGGGACATGTCTAAATCAAGGCAGATTTTTACGCTGATGACTCCTTTAAGTGGTAACAAACTCCATACCAAAGTTAATATATTTCTCTTCAAAAAGGTGCGTGGTATAATAAAGATGTAAATATGAAATTTTGTTTGCATGTTGTTAATGAAACTTGGCTGTCATGTGTCCAATTATAGGTCAAATATATTCTCGAAGTTTTTATGGAATAGCTTAGCAGGTTCGGATAGTTCCTATACAACCTTGAAAGCTGATTTTAAATATTTAGGAAAATAACAGAGTTAGATTCATAACACTTGGCAGTAACGTGTGTAATTATAGGTCAATTCTTCAAGTTTTACTGGAATCAATCGCCACGTTCGGGCAGCTGCCATACAACTGTAAAGCTATGATAAAAATAACAAAGGTAGAATCATGCTACTTCAAAAGACAATTTTAAAAATTCGGAAAAATAAAAAAATTAAGTTCATGAGTTTTGGCAGTGATATATCCAATTATAGATCAGACGTGTCCGTGAAGTTTTTGTGAAATAATGTGACAGGTTCTGGCAACAACGAGAGCTGATTCTAAATATTTCAAATTCTTAACCCAACTAAAGTTGCAAAAAATTTTTAATACTTATATTATGCACATTATTGCAATTATTTCAACTTTTTATAAAGGTGTTTGGCTTTAAATGTTGTCATTAAAGCTAAACAACGTTTTAGCTTAATTTTCAATTTGTCTTTCAAATACAATTTACATTGCGACAAAAGCTAACGGAGTTTGTACATACTTACATATGTACATAATGTGTGTATATTAAAATTAAAATTTTTTAAACGCAATATATGTAAGTATATGTTTCTATATATCCATACTGAATGTTTGCGTTTTAAAAATGTGCATTCACGCGTCAAATTCGTTTGTTATAGTATTTGGTAAGAGGGGACTTTAGCGATTTGAAAAAAAAGTTCAAACTTTAGAATCATGTTTGCATATTTGTATATCCACTACTCTCAAATATCCATCAACCATCAATTATATTCTCCTTGTTATTCAAATACGTGCGCCGAATAACTTTATATAGAGTACTTTTCGGTAAGAGCCATTTTCTGTTTTAATTTTTATTATTTCGTATATCCATTTAGAAAAAAAGGAAAAAAATATTTACACGTTCTGCCTTCCATATTATCATAATACCTTTTTTTTTAATTTTAGAATATTAAAAATTTGAGATATTCGTCACTGCTATAAACATTTTCGGTAATTTACTTGTGGAATAAACTAAATAGATGTGAATTTTTAAAGAAAATCGAGAATAAAAGCAATTATATTAAAAATCGATGTATCAAAGAATCTATCTTAAATCCATATACCTTATGTAAAAAGTTTTGAAAAGATGGCTAAATTCATATGGTTTATTTTTTATCATTTGGCAATACAGAACCTTCTTACTAATATAACATCTCTAAACAGAGAAAAACTAAGAAAATAGTATCAGTCGTGTCAAAATATTATTATTGGTGAAAATTCAGAGCGCTCATCAATAAAGAAATTGTTTCAAAGTAGTTGTTCGCAAGACGGTAATATAGTTCATTTTAGTTTGCACCAATCAGTACTCGTATAATATTTGGCAGTGGACTATAAGACGAATTAAAAGAAATTCAAAAATATTTCCATCATTTGAACGAATTTAAAATCATCTGTTCTTACAATGCTTTCAACCAAAATATTACCTATGTATATAATTGCTTGCATGAGCACTTTTATTCGAACCTCGTAATTAATCATTTTTGTTATCTTTTATTAACATCATCGTTATTGTAACAATTTTTTTGTCAGTTTTGGTTTTATTAGACCCACGCTAGACTTTTAAAAAACAAAATTATTTTAAATATAATTTATATTATATAAAACTCGAATGCTCAATTGCATTTATGTAGTTTTTCAAAAATAGCTTTGTAAAAAGGAATTTTCTTAAGACAATGAACATTTTTCTGTCAAATAGATATTCATATTTTCAACTTAAATCGGCAATTCTATTATCTCTATGTGATTTGGAACCTAAAATCTTAATTAAGTTGAAAATTTACTACCAAACGCAAATACTCTTACAGATTGTGTTAGCATCAAAATAAAAGAATTCGGGTAAATATCACATTTAGTGAAACAAATTGTTTTTGATCAGTTATAATTTTTCTTTTTAATGTTAAAATGTTATCACACCCGCTTCTTTTTATACCTTTATTCATTGAAAGTTTAAAGACCAGCCAGTTAAATAAGTAATGTACAAATAATAGACCTGATGTTTCTTGATTGCGTGCAGTTAATTATTGAAAGAAGTTTTTCTCCTTTTAAAAGTATACTTTATGAGTTGGATTTGTAAGAAATAGCTGCTGTGTACGGAGTATAATTAGCAAATTAAAATTTTTATTATGAAACAGAGAAAAACGAAAATTCAAATTGATAACAAAATGGACCAAAAGCATATTATAAATTTTTTGTTCATTTTAAGGATAAAGTTTTCTAAGTAGAATAAATTACAGATAATTACTTTGTTAAAAGTATGGCAAGTTTTTAGAACATTCAATAAACATATGTATGTACATAAGTCAATATCCAGTCAATTTTGTACCCAGCATAAGTTTGTTGTTTAACTTTTAATTTTTCCATGGAAAATATTTGACGTACTAGTGATTATGCTTGCTCGTGAAATCAAAACTCTTTTAATTTAATATCTGTTTAATTGTTGTCACATATGACTTATATTTGAAAGTTAGATGAATAGGAAATAAAAAATTCAATATTAAAAACTTCTAAGCTTTTCAAAAAAACAGGATCAAATTTTTAGACGACTTTTCTGAAAGCAAAATTTTTATGAATATGGCATATTGAAGCATAATGTTTTTTATTATCGTAGATTCAAACATATTTTACTGAAATTCAGATTAATTCATATCTTTAAAATTCCAATTCATTATGCTTTCTAATTAAACCATATTTATCACCAAAAATTCGTCAATAAATATTCATAATTTCTAAACCTAAGCGAAAAATAAAAACGTTGCATGAATTGAAACATTAAGTGAATGTTTTTGATCAGCGCCAAATTCTGAGTTGATTTAGCTTTGTCTGTCCGTCCGTCCATCCGTCCGACCGTCCGTCTGTCCCAACGATAACTCAAAAACTAATTGAGCTAAGTTCACCAAATTTTCACAAATGATTTGTTGTAATAAGTGCCAGAATCCTATTTAAATTGGGCATAATCGGGATGCCGACTCGGGTAGCTGCCATACAACTTCAAAATTGATTTGGCTATATCTCAGAAACTATAAAAGCTATGGTATTGAAATTTCACAAAAACGAATATATTAGTAAGATCAATGCTTCTCATAAAAGTCGTTGAAATTACTTGGTCCTTCTGGTAGCTGCCATACAACTTCGAAAGTTATTTGGCTATATCTCAGAAACTATAAAAGCTATGGTATTGAAATTTCACACAAGCAAATATATATGAGGGGACCAATGTGCTTTATAAAAGTTGTTGAAATTGCTTGGCTCTTTCTGATAGATGCCATACAACTTCAATAGTAGTTTGGCACACACAGTATTTTGAAAAACACATTGTACTGAAATTTATGCATAAATTAATATGGTAATACGGCAACTTAAAACCATAGCCTGTCCCATAGTCAGTTATTGCATCTTTATTCCGACATATTATAACAAATTCGTACGGGTATCACAGAGTTGACAAGGCCAACTCTATTTCTTGTTTTTTCATATTAAACAATAAATCATCGATTTTATTGAAATTTTTTGTTAACTCTATTCTTTAAGTAAGCATAAAGTAAATTTAAACTGCACCATTGGAAGACTAATACTACTAGATAATACTAATAGAGTAGATGAATAAATGCAAACGTTTGAGTAATGACAATATGTTAGCCATGTTCAATTCACATTCAGATTTGTTTTTATACTTAAGAGATAATACAAGCACTTAAGAGCAGCATGTTAAATAGCTTCTGATTTTCTGCGCTTTCACAAGAATCTGCTAACGCTTTTTTAATTTTACTTATGATGATCTTTTATAAATTTAATAATATTAGTTTCTTTAATTAATTTTAAAAAAATCAAAAAGTGGAATCGAACATGACTCAATTTTATATAATATGCTAGGGATATTTCATTGTACTTATGTATATATACTAGAATATAATTTTTTTTCAATTTCAAAATGTAATATAACTTACCTTGCAAATTTTTAAATAAAATATTATTTTATTCAAAATTTTATTTTGAAGTACTAGCGGCAAAAATTGAAAATGCAAAGCCTTTACAAAAATTTCTATTTCTTTAAAGCATTGCTTTTGGCAATTTCAAGAAATTTCCATTTCAAAAGAAAATTCTCCTTTTTCACTTTTTAGCTACAATTTTATATATAAGAAAATTAACTTCCAAGTTTTTTAATCATAAGTTGAATCGAATAAAAATCAGATGAGTAAAAAAAGGGTAGGAATAAAGAGAAAAAAATGGGTTTATCAAATATTTCGTTAATAATTAATATAAAAATTTAAAACTTTAAAAATTTAAATGTAATCAAAAGGATTTGAAATTAAGAAAAAAAAAACTTTAAATCAACCAAGTATATCCATGACCAGAAATATAACCAGACGAAAACCAATAATTATAAATAGAGAAGTACCTTTAATAACATAAGGACATAATTAGTCGCTATATTTTAACAAATTGCTTTAATTTATTTATTATTTTATAGAACAATAACGAAAATATAGTTGCATACGTAACTGGTAAAAACCTATAAATATTAAGTATTTTAATAATTAGCATTATTTTTCATTCAATAACTCTAATACAAAATACAAAAAAATTACATTACATCTATTTAATGCACACATTCTATTTCCTAAGAGTAAAACATCTGGAAAATCTCAATAAAATTATGTTTTACAAACAGCTTCTACAAAATATTGGCATACTTAAATAATAAAATAATTCAAAGAATATTGCAAGGAGAAATTTATGGAAATGAAAAAAGTTTACATCACACAATGTACATCTTGTAAAATTTTGTTGAAACTAGGCTGGGCTTCTACAGCAAAGAAGCTCTCATGCAAACATCTAGAGCAAACCATTATAGTCCAAACAAAATTAACAAATTAATCCTCTGTTTCAATTTTTTGTTATATACGAAATAGACTTTTTCTACCTCAGAAGTGAATTATGATAAAAGCTTACAAAACAAAAATTCAAAAGTAATTTATGGAGATTCCGCCGGTTATATTCTCTTTGCTTAAATATGAAAAGAATAACATTTTTATGAGTAAACCTATCTTTAGCTATACCTTAGATTGTATGGAATACAGATAATCGATTATTCTAAGTTCTTATAATAACTCCTTAATTATATACTGTTTTATTTATTTCTTTTTATTTTGTTTTTATAAAAAATAACAAAATAAATATAATTTTTATGATTTTAATTTAATTCAATATAATACCAACTTATATTTCTAATAACAACGTATACATTTAATTGATTGTCAAACATTTATCAATGCAGATTAAGTCATTTCCTTAAATTAATTAAGGCCGCGTGCCGTTGAAGTAAATTAAATTCATGTGCGAAGATATGTGGGCATTTCTTAACGGAAGAACTTACATGCATTATAAATTCAAACATTTTATTTAACTTTTAGCTCAAAACAATAAAAAATCACACAGTTTATAGGTAAAAAAGAAATTGAGAAAAACTATAAATTCCGTCTACTACATTTATACATTTTTTATGTATTGTAGTTATTTATTGAATATATAGGACGAATTTCAAAAATATCCATTAACTATGTAATTATATTGTGACACTACACATTTAAATAATACCATAGCTAACATATTATCGAATGTATTCTACTGAATATTACATCAACAATTTGTATTTGAATAGTTTTCACCTTTTTGTATTTGTGTGTTTTGGTTTAGAACATTGCTTTGAACATTAACTAAAATTTATTTTTTCGTTTTTAAAAAAAATTATGAGGGTGAAATTGCCGCGGTTTACTTCAAGGTATAATGATGGTTACTTAAACTATTCATGTTATTAAGATGGATAAAGTGGTTATTATAATAATTAAAACAGTATAATATAGAGAGCTATGCTCAGAAATTGAAAATAATGACATTTTACTTGAAACTGGTAAATCAAATTATGAAAGTTAAGGAATAAATGGGTGCAGTAACAAATGATATTTTTTAAATGCGGGAGAAATTGAATTACCATCCTTTTTTAAGGTATTTGTGTAGCTGTTAACTATTTATATTAAAAGGAAACGGACGCAAGACGATTTACTTATAAAAATTCAATATTTATTCATAAACAAAAATAAAAGTAAACCAAATAGAGGCGTATAACCTATATTTTTCCAAATAGAGGCGTATAACATTAACCTATATTTTCATAAAACTATGTTGAACCTCCAGAAAAAATGTTTGTTATGCTCTCAATAAATAAATATTGAACCTCCAGCAAAAATGTTTCTTATGCTCAAAATAAAATATAACTATTCTCAATTCGGATTTTACTTTTATACCCAAAAAAGTACTAACACAATATAGATATTATACGAAAATTCTAGTTGTACAAGTCAATATTGATTCCGTGCACTAACTGAAATTAACTTAAGCAAGTAAAAACGTGTCAGTCAGTATTCAGTCGATTAATATTATTAACTGATAACAATTATATACTGCACCTTTCGTTGTTGTATAGCAATTACTCGAACTTGTGAAACCATTCTATAGAAACTTCACGGATATGTCTGACCTATAATTGGATATGCGCCTGTCAAGTTTCGTGAATCTGACTTTACTATTTTGCCAAATATTTAAAATTAGCTTTTGGGGTTGTATGTCAGTCATCCGAACCGGTGCTACTATCCCATAAACATTTTTAGAGCACATGTAGAATGTAATTGGATACATATACATATATAAAATTTAATATTATTATACCTTTACTAATTTTTGAAATATTCAAAATAAACTCTTTGAGTTGTATGACAGCTATCCGGACTCGTTGTCCGAATTAGTCCAATTACAATAGGGTTTGTCTTTGGTACAAAGGAAACAACTTGTGAAAATTGGTGCCGATTGCATTATTCGTTTTTGAGTTATCGAGCGATCGGAAGGACGGACGGACATGTCTAAATCAACGCAGAATTTTACGCTGAGCAAGAATATATATATATATGTCCACGCCGCAGATGATTCGTTCAAGTAGTTACAAACTCCATACCAAAATTAATATACCCTTCACAAAGTGCAGGGAATAAAAGTGTAATGTAGAATATGGACCACCATCGCTCACATACAAAACAAAATGATAGCTGCAGCTAGAATGCATGTAAGAGCCGTTATTTGCATTCTTATATCATAGAAATCCCCATTGTTATAAAAGTGCGACAAAAAACATTCGTAAATTGTGATGTTAAAACTATCTGCGTGAATTTAGTAAAAAAAGAAAAGATTTATTTTAGGTAATTTTCTAAACTATTTAAAACACCTTTTTTTTAGTTTGATGTACTAAATAGATAAACATTAATTTTATTTATTATAACGTAAAGACCTTGAAAGGGTATTATAAACGTTATTTTCATCAAATAATGTGCTTATAAGTTATACTGACGGCCCTATAAGAAAATTTTATTTATATTGCACCTTATTTTTCCAAAAATTTGGAAGCCACATTTGCAAATTTATTTCTGGGGTCTACGAGTAAAAAAACGTTGAGAACAATTGGTGTGGACACAAGATGTCTATATATTTTTAGGTGTTTGTTATTGAAAAAAAAATTTTACTATATAATTTTGCATAAAATAAGTATAATAGTTGTCGAAAATTTATACTATTATAAAGCTTCAATATTATTGCTAAATAATTTGGCTAATATATACTTTTGTGTAAGAAGAGAGTAACATTTATGTATATTTTTACTTTTATAGAAGCTTATATTGTAAAGGCTAAAAACAGGAGAAGTCTCAAAGTTTAGATACTTTTCAAATAGTCGTGTACGAGAAAAATTGCTCGAAAAGTTCAATTCGAACAGGCTAAAATTTGTTAATTGTTATTATTCTCATATTACTTTTATTTTCCTGGTACTGAATTACAAACTAAAATTTTTAAATAAGAAATAGAATTTAAAAAGAAATTGAAAAAAAGCAAAAAAATAATTACTATAATCTACATGGCTTTTAAAATTGTACTAAATTAAGTGAGAATCGTAAAGGATGTTTAAAAATTTTACAAAAGAAAATAAGAGAATATTTTATTCCATTTGGAAGACAAAAAGGTTGTCTGCGCTAAAAATTGCAATTTTTTTTAATGTATTTTTCAGATAGAATTTACCAACGGATTTTTTTGAAATTGACATTTTAAATTTAGAAAAATATGTAAAATTAGTAGAGCTAAGAATTTGATCAATAGTTTTTCCTCCACACAAATAAATTCCGACACCGCTTCCATTTAAACTCTATATAAATTCTGAGCCTGATGGTCTGATAGATATATATGGCATTAATATCGAAGGTCCTTTTTGTTTGCTTAATATTTTTTTATTTTTATTCTTGTATATTGCAAGAGAAATGAGCAATTAAAGGCATAAAATTACTGCTTTTTAGCACTTTTCCAAAATTTTTTTGAAAAAAAAGTGCTTATTAGTTTCACTCTGTCCGTTCGTCCGTCCAAAAGCTGAAATTTAATACGTACATAGATCTTTACTAGAAACTTATTTCCGTAGAACAAAATTTTTACCTATCTTCCCCCCTCTAGAAGTTATACCCTTCCAAAACCATAATAATGGCATTTTTTAACTATTTGTTACAATAAAACCATAAGCATTTTTGAAATTTTGCAAACGCAGAAAGATAGTAGCTTGCTTCCCCTAGCGTGGTATACTACAGTTAAACTTTAGAAAAACAAAATGGTCGTTCAAATTTCCCGTTATCTAAAGTACTTTTTTTCCAAATTTTTGATGTCGTTCTTCTTCTATACCCCACCCTGTAGAAGCTTGAAATAGAGGCTTTTAGACATTAATAAATAGTTCATTTCGTTAGAAGAAAATTTTTTTCCATCTCCACCCCCCCCTCTAGTTATCGCCTCTTTAAATTTGTAAAATTTAAATTTTTGACACTTTATATTTCCGAAACCGGAAGCTTTTTCAAATTTCTATAAACGCAGAAAGCTAACAGGAAATTCCATAACATTAAAAAATATAATTATTTTTCTTAACTCACACAATTAAACCTTGAAATTGAGCATTATGTTAACCTCTCTTTAAATTATTTTTTGCTTTATTTTAAAAACTGCATAAATCGTTCATCCCAAATATATGCAATCCTAGAAATAGTTTTGTATATGAATGAAAATATTTTTAATAGTGTGGTGGATATACATAGACTGTATTTAAAAGCAGAATTTTCACTTGTTGAAGGGAAAAGTACTACAATACAAACCATTGGTTTGACCCAACTTTATTAGATTCATATCTAGAACTTCTAACTAAAATTCTTTAGATCTTTAATAAATAAAAATTTTACTTTTGCAGATTTATCGGTTAAATAATATTACTTATATGTGTATATGTATGAACATAATTTTAACCAATAACAGTAAATTATTATTTCTATGCCAAGTTTTTTTTCAAACTTGCAATAATTTTGTAGCATATAAACGAAATTGTAAAAATTCTTTAGAATTTAGACATTCTACGATTTCTGAATGTACACTTTTTATTAAACAAATTTTTTACCCAATATACCCAATATTGGGTAAAAAAGTTGTTTTCAGTAAAATTTTGTAATAAAAGGAAAGTATGCTTAGAGTTCGGTGAATTTACCCTATGAAAATTTATAATTTATTTTGACTTTTTTTTCGTTGTACGAAGTAGCCTTCAGACGGCAATGAAGAAGGTCTGTATCGATTGAATTTCGGTCTGTATCGATAAATTTTAGAAAATATATTTTTAATAAAATTTATTTTAAATGGAAACTTCCCTCTTTTGGCAATGTTTTTTTGCAAATATTAAAATAAAACTCTAAAATTTATTTATAAAAACATAAAAGGACGGTTTTTTTCCTTCATATAAACTCTATACATTTTTTAAGAACAATAAAAGAAAAGTGAGAGTTGCTCTCTGTACGCGGTGACCTTATACTAACCAGGGTAGTATCATTTTAAAAAATAGTTTTCTACTTAAGTATTATTCTCATTAATATACCAAATTTTTGTTATTAAAATTATGTAAATTTATTAAAAGTGGAAATCAATTTAATTCAATTCTTTTTTATCTTAGAGAGAAGTTTTTGTTCTTACAGAGTTTATATTAAAAATTAATTTTGTACCTTTAGTAGACAAGAAATGATATATTTTTTAAGTACTAAAAATTAATCAAAGAATATAAATACTGCGATAACAATAAACTGTAAAACAAAAACACATCAATGATATTTTTTAACAATAATGTTAGCAAAATGAAAAGAATATCAATATAATGAAAAAATTAGAATTTTCAAAAATTTTACACATCAGATAAAATTTGTAGATAATTAAAAAAGTATATGTTACATAATGTAAATAAGTGAAAAATAATATACCGAAGAAGTTATACTTG
Organism: Condylostylus longicornis; assembly: GCF_029603195.1. Lineage (NCBI taxonomy): Eukaryota > Metazoa > Arthropoda > Insecta > Diptera > Dolichopodidae > Condylostylus > Condylostylus longicornis. The sequence goes on from NW_026578107.1 coordinate 245,928, forward strand.
TTTATCATTCAACTGCAACAATTCATTGTACCAGGCCAAAATAGTAATCACCGATTTTATATTTGAAATATACGTTACTTTAATATAATGCACGTTTAGTATTCACATATGTACTGTTGCACTTATCATTTTAAATAATTTAAAAATCGGTATTTTTACACTTTATATCCAAATTTAAATTTTATATTGAGTAGATAAAAACTTTCTTTTAAAGCATTATATTTGACACGATCCAATTGTGAAATTTTCTGAAGAAACGCATGGAGAGACGGACAGATGGAACTGGAGTGTTAACGTCATCCATAACGATAACTTAGAAACATATTTGTTTTATATTTTGATGCAAATGTGCTAAAATGAAACGTCAGAATTGTAAATTTTTAAATCTCGTTAAGAGTTCTTACATATCAATGGTTCAGCGGTTATTGCACTGATCCTTTAACCGAAGGATCTTGGGTTCAAAGCCCGATCAGGTCACCATAAAAATTATATTTAATATTATATAGCTTACTAAACATATATATGCAAACAAAAAAAATTAATATTAACTATCATATAATTAATATGGTAATAAGTTAATATTAATACCAGAAAAATAAAATAGTAATATAAACAACCTTAAATATTTAATATAAAGAAAAAACTGCGGTAGGCTCGTCACCTACCTGGTAAGCACAATGACGCAAGAAACTGGTTCATGATTATCTACGACTTCATTTCCTAGACCTATGCTCCCACCAGGAGCAAAGATGGTCAAGGAAAAATATAGTTCACAGAACTTCAAAAATAATGTACTAACGCATACAGGTACATATATTACAAATTTCAAATTTCATTAACAAGTATTTTTACAAAAGCTTTTACAATAAAATAATCCGCTGCAATGGGATAAACTCGATCTTTTAAGACTTTATGCAAAGTTATTTTGTTTAACAGTTTTTTGCAACAAAATTTTTTTTTCAACCCAACCCACATTTATGTATACGCTTTAAACTAATTATTATAAAACCAAATAATTTCACTTTGCTTATTACATACGTAATAAAGAAAGTCAACAGACCATGACACCACTTTTTATCAAGCTTAAAGTATATACGCTCATTAATTTTTGTATATCAATATGCAAAGTGAGAAACATAATGAAAAGGGTTGAATTATCCGGAGGGATTTATTTTCGTTCACTTCATTTAAAATTTTCTACCATGATATTTACACCTTATATGATATGATCTCATGTCAACGCCACACCTTCGCAGTTGTAATGTGTGTTTAGAAAATCAACATATTACTGTACTTTGTATATTTTGTGCAGTGTTTTCAATCATGTAATCGAGTCAAAGGGAGGAAAAGTTATTTAAAACTAACTTTTCCTATAGTACATACACATATTAACACCTAAACGTCTTAAAAACTCTTTTACACTTTTTAATTCAATAATATTATCTGGCGTTCTTTATTATTACGTTAAAAGGGTTAATCAGATTAATGTAAATTAATATAGTTAATGGAATTAGTTTCAGTTAAATGTTACAGGTAATTTATTGTTGATGCACTTTAATATTGACCTCAAATTGGGACTTAATAGTCAAAGTTATGTATCAGATTTTATATATATCGGAAATCAAAACACATAAATTTATGCTTTGCAAATTTCATAAAAATTATTAAATTATAATTTAAACCTTTTTATATGACTCCATCACTATTAAATACAAATTGTTGTACTTATATTGAAAACTTGTACACTATAAATTAATGATTTACTTACATTGAAAGATTGTACTCTACGCTTGTGTATTGTATTCTATAGGTTTATTAGGATTCAGGTTTAGTTTAGTTAAGTTCGGAGTCACATCCTTGGTCTGAACCACACCTTGAAGGTCTACTATAATAGGTCACCTATAGTAATTCAAAACTTTTTGCGGACATGAAGCACTGGTACCCATTCTACTAGAAAGTACCCTAGACCCATCGGAATTGGCATCGGAAAACAGGGTGATGCTCATTTGGGTGCCGGGCCATAGTGGCCATGCGGGCAACGAAGTTGCCGATGAGTTGGCGCGGAGGGGATCTGGGGCTGCCTTTGTGCAGCCGCTGCCTTTCTGTGGTCTGCCTTCTTCCGCCGTGGGGGCCAGGCTTGCCTGCCTACTCGCGGCGGAATGCAGTCGTCACTGGCGGGACACGAAGGGGTGCCGTCATGCGAAGGTGTTTGTTCCGGCGTGCTCCGGCGGATTCGCTGCGGAGTTGCTGGGGATGAGCAGGAGCCGGGTTCGCACTATTGCGAATTTCTTCACGGGGCACTGCCCGGTGAAATACCACCTGCACAGGCTGGGGAAGTCGGGCTCCCCCCTGTGCAGATTTTGTGGGGGTGGCGATGAGACCGCCGTGCACATTCTCTGCGACTGTCCGGCACTGGCTGTTCGGCGCCGCAATTGTCTTGGACATGGGTCCCTAAGTGTTCGGGAACTATTGTCCAACTCCCTTAGGGATATCGCCGGCTTTGTGATTGGGACGGGGATATTATAGACGGGAGGGTGGGGTGGCTACAATAAGTCAAAAATGGCTGCGGTGGCTTGGGGGGATGCTCCTGTCCCACTCGGTTCCCTTAGAATCTACGAATCTACGAATCTACCCTAGACCCAGCTGTCTCCTGTGTCCTCCCAGTCAGGAGAACCGTGAGAATTCTTATCTAGTTCCCCGTCACAAAAATATTTTAAATCATCCCCATTGTATTAATATCTCCTCTAAATCCTCACAGCAATAATATTTTTGAACAGCTTATAGCCCCAATCATCCAACAGCTTGTCGCACCCTGGAAGATTTCTGCAGAGTATCGAAATCAGCCAAAATGCTATCCGTACCTTCCAGAAAAAATAAAGCCTTCTACTTCTTTTTTGTGTGACTCTCATCAGGCTTTCTCAGATATATCAAAAAGCTCACTGCATTATCCTTTACCACTGCACTGTGAAGACGTAGGTTCACACTATGACCTTATAAAATCCTATTACATATGCAAAGGTTAGTACAACTAAAAAAATTTATTAAAGACTGACCTCGCTGAATAATATGTAAGCTACCTCACTTTGTATGTTGCGCATTCACATCACCAGCACATCGTGTCTCCACTTCTTGATAGCCTCGCTGTCGCAGGGCATATAACATGAGATCAGAAGAAGACCCAATCCTTCTTCCCCTTCTCGCCCCTCACCACAGCCATATCACCATTACTGAAATTATCTAAAAGAAAAAGTTTTAGTTTCTTCATAGCCAAAATACAAGATCTTTGTCTACTTACTCCGGCTTTCTAGTACACGATACAAATCCCGTATCGTTACCATCCAAGCACGACTCCTGAATGAGCGCAATGTGGATGCCATCAGCGCTCACATGCCCCACTAGATTGCCGGTAGCGGCCGTACTGTGTTGGAGGTTGACTTGGATTACCTCCATGCCCCGAACTGGCACCCCCCTCTCTCCAACAATTCTAAGCATCACCTTAGACAGACCGAACCTGTCCAATCCGCCATTCTTTTCAATATGAGGCACCGACTTTCTATTTTTAGGCCCTTATTATAGCCTGTAGTTTGGCCTCTTCCCAGATGCCGTCAAGCTTCGGCAACGTAACTTCCAAGAACTTTTTGTAAGCCATGTTGGAGTACGCAACCACCTTGTAACCTCCTTCCCATTCAGCGCCGCCAAAGATGATTTCATCCATTTAGCCAGATAAAAACACCACCAGTAGCTCATCCTCTATCCTTTTTTCAACCCTTTGCCATTTTTCATGGTCCAAACGGCCTTCCGGATCGTCATCGTTCACGATGACTGCCTGCTTCACATCCCCCTTCTGCGAAGCTGTACTTTTCGCTTTCTTGGAGGAGCTTGGGAGGATACCATCGTTGGACCGACCCCTCTTCTTGAAATGGTCCCTCTTAACCTCGGCTTTGCCCTTGGGTGGGGGGAAAAACCTTTACTACGGGTCTTTCTGCATCCCCAGCGGTTTAAATAACTCTCATTTCTATTTTAAGGTTTTTAAAAAAATGTATAGAGTTAATAAGAAGAAAAAAACATGTTCACTGTCCTTTTACGTTTTCAGTCATTTGCATCTAAAAATACCCAAAAAAAAATTTTATATAAAAAAATTTAGAAGTTTTCATTCGAAATAAGTTTTATTGAAAATCTTATTCCTAAAGTTTATAGAAATTCAACAGACACAGACCTTCCAAATTGCCATTTAAAAGGATACTGAGATATTCGCACTTAGTGATGTGCGAATTAAATAAAATAAATTATTTTAAATTTAAATTTAAAACTTAATTTAATTATTTTAATTTTATTTCTTTATTTAAATTAAGTAAATTATTTTAATTAAAAATTAAATAGATAACTTTAATTTAATATTTAATATTAAATTAAATAAATTTATTAATAAACACTTAAAATAATAATAAGTTTATGTGCGAATAAATTGCAAAATTAAAATATTGAATTAATTAAATTTGGTTAATTAATAAGGTTTTCTTAATTTTTAAAATAAAAAATTAATAAAATTTAATAAAAGTAAAAAGAGTATAAAAAGCATGTATTTTATATTTTTTTGTGATATCGGTTACATGAAAAAGAAAGTGAGCCAGTCGATAGGGTTCTCTACCGAAGTAAAAGGATCAAGTGATTGCATATTTAATTAATAAAAATAAAAATATTAGCGGACGTATAGTGAAGTTATTAAAATATTTTTGAAAAAAATCAAAATAAAAAGAAAAACAAATAACCTTACATTAAAGTCACTTGAATTCACTTAAAGTGAAAATATTTAAAATATGTTTTTAGAAAAAGGTGATCTAAAACCACTGTTGGCCCAAAAAGAAGGCAACAAATTGATCTTCAACAAGATGAACAACAACGTCAACAAACTAGTTTTGCACAAGCACAACAACAGCAAATAAACGAACAAAGGGTTATCTGACTAGAACAACAGGAACGAGAACTCGCATTCCATCGTTACGAGAGCTCATCAGAGCATATTAGAAAGGAAATACAATATCTGAGACCGTTCAGTGGGGAAAACAACTTCTCAATAAAATCTTTAATCAATTCCATTCAAGGTGCAATCAGCAACGTGAGCGCAGATTCATAAACCTACAGACAACTGCTAAAAATCATATATAACGAAAACCTAACAGGTATAGCAAAAAGAAGATAGGTGTGACTAGAAACAAATCAAATATCGTTTAAAAAAGGAATTTAAACCTACAATCCAACTCTCAATATCAGCAAAAGCTTTTAATATGAAGGTATGTGATATTGAAGATTTCGTATACAGTTTTGATATTTTAAGAAGCCAGGAGCATGAATTATGTCATCAGAATGCTACAACTGCAAAGAAATGAAAATTAACAGTTACCAAATCTATTCGGCAATTCACCCCAAAATACATCGCAATGCGGTAGTACAGTTATCATTAAGGAAGAAATCCAGGAAATCGAAATTTGCAATGTTGAAGTTAAGGAAATGCAACTGATGTAATTAAGGTAATAGTGACAAAGCAAAACCTTCAAATAGGAGCAATGTATTGCCCACCTAAGTATTCCATAAAGAAGCAAATATACAAGAAAGTGATTCAACCGTTTGCGACAGATTTATTCTTGAAGGCGATTTCAACGCAAAGCACAGCGGCTGGGATTGACATTGACAAGAGGCAGAGAGCTTAGATAAGCCATAAGAGAAGCTGTATGTGTATTTCACTCCACAGGTAAGATGAACTGCTGACCACAGATCTTAACAGAACGCCTCATCTTTTGAATTTCTTTATAACAAAAAAAGTGGCAGAAAATTTCACCACTGTCGAGCACAGCTATGATTTTGAATCCAATCATTCTGCTGTAATCGTAAAAGTGAGCGAAAAGGTGTTGAGGGAAGAAAGGAAACGTTTTTTTTCTAACGCAATTACCCAAATGCGGTAGTGGATACAGAAGACGATTTGGAAGCAGCCGGAGAAAAATTTACGAAAGATATACAAAATGCAGCATGGGAAAGCACAAAGTCAAGCACAGAACGAAAATATGGTTACAATTATTTCTGAAACATAATAGATATGATAAGGCGAAAACGTAGATCCAGTAGAAGATGACAGCAAAAACGAGATTCAGCAAATAAGAACATATTAAATAATGGACCACAAAACTTAAGAAGATTGATCAAAGATAAGAGAGAAGAGTCTGTTCAGAAGTATTTACAAAATTTAATTGCTACGAAAGAAACAAAATACTCGTTGTGGAATGCAATAAGCAAGTTTAAAAGACCAATAGAACACTTGGCACCAATCAGGAAAATTAATGCATCTTGGATGCGTAGCACAAGGATTTGGCGGAAGCATTTGCTGATACATTTACACCGAACAACATCGAACCTGATGTCAACTTGAGCTTAAGATCAACTCATATTTCAGACAGGCATAATATAACATTTTTCAACAAAATATAAATATAAAAGGAAATAAAAGCTCTACAGGCGGATAAATGTTAATGCACTTACCTAAGAAAGCGACATCATTTTTAAACTAAATAATGAATGCTGTAGTCAAGCTTAAGTATTTTGCAGCAACTTGAAAAGTAGCTGAGATAATTATGATACGAAAGCTAGGAAAGCAGTTTACCGAAACGACGTCATACAGACCAATTTCGTTACTTCCATTTATTTCGAAGTTGTTTGAAAACTATTCCTAAGAAGATTGCAACCTGTGATTGAAAATTACTGCATAATTCCAGCGCATCAGTTCGGGTTCAGAAAGCAACACTCAATGATGGAACAAGTTCATCGAATAACGGACATTATTGAAAAAACTCTAGAAAAAAAATGTATTTGTTCCTCAGAGTACCTTGATTTGGCGCAAGTATTCGGTAAGGTATAGCATGAAGGTCTTTATAATCGTTTATAAATTGCATAGGATTTTACCAAAAACTTCGTTGAATCCTACTTGGCAGAAAGTCTTTTACATCAAGTATGGAAAAGATAGATCTGAGTTGAAAAACATAAAAGCAGGTGTGCCTCAAGGCAGTATCTTAGGACAAGTTTACTAGGCTGCTTACTTAGGCTGTTTACTAGTAATATTCTGGAGATGGTTGATATAACGATGCAATCTTTTGCGAAACACACGCCAATTCTAGCATTTGCAACAAACGTAAACAAAGCTGCGTATAAACTACAAAGGGCCAACGATAAGATTTCCCAGTGGTGTAGAAGTTGCAAAATCAAATTAAATGAATCCAAATCTTCACACATCAACTTTAAAACAAAAAAATACATAAACTAACAAAAAAATGATACACCTCTCCGTGTTTCAATAAATAACGTTACTATTCCACATGAAAATTCGGTCAAATATAATTCGTCTTTCTCAACACGCCAACGAGGAAATGACACGACTAGCTGATGGCTCAAGCAAACGAAACCCTTTGAACTATGTCAGTATAACATCTATTACCTATCAAATATCCCCAATGAAATTTTGGTAGATCATAGAGTTCTTTAGAAAAACAAAAAACAAAGTTTTTTGGCCAAATTTATATTAATGGTTAGTCTAATGACTAGCATTAATATGACTGACATAAGAACTTTAGAAATTACAATAACCAGCAAAACCATAATTTTCATAATAGATACAATAATAAAAATGTAGGGCCAAGTAATAGGAACGTTTCCAATTATCAATTTAATACTACACACAACAATAATTAAGATAGCGTCAATAGATATCGTACTAATGACTAGCAAGGACGAAATTTAAGCTATACAAATCGACAAAATACCCATTTCTAAAACAGAAGTTTTATAGAAATAATAACTATCAAACTGGACATTACTCTGGGCAGTTTACACGACAAGATGATAATAGGTTTGGAAAATTCAAAAATTCGGGTAAAAATAGATAGAAAACGCATTCGGTTCAATATAGAAATAATTCCACCAATCAGAACTATGAGGGTTTCGAGAAAATATCGAGAACAGTTTTCAAAACGTCCAGATAAAGCCTCAGACAACAAATTAATCATGGTAAACAACGAAATTAGGTGTTTGATTAACACGGGGTCAACAACTATTATAATATTTTAAAATACCCAATATTTTAAAATACCCAAAACAAGAACTCGAAAAGCCGCTAGTATACTCAACAATCAGTGAAACAAATACAACATCTCACAAAATAATTACTCCTATCCTTAAAAAAATAAAACAAAAGGGAAATATTCATTGGAAAGTGGTAGATTTATCCAGTAACATAGGTCATATGACGGAATAATTGGACAAAACCTTCTTAACAAAATAAAAGCAAAAATAAATTTCGAAAAAAAGATTAAAATAAATGAAAACAATATTCGATTTATAGATAGCGAATACCCACACGAGATAGAAAAAAATATTTATTAAGGAAATTAACAAGATCTTGCCAATTTTCGAAAAGATTAGCTTAGATCATTTAAATTAAGGAGAAAGGTTAGAAGTAAAAAATATTATAAGAGAATATTCAGATTTTTTAAAGAAGGAAATAAATTGACTGCCAGATAATAACCACCACGAATCAAAGCATTTCAGACAAACCTGGTAGGTCGCAACCAATCTGGACGGAAAGGCTCCATCAAATTTTAATTAGTCCTGAGAATAACAAAAAAACAGATGTTTTGCAGCATCTGAATTTTGTTTTTGAAGTAATGCTTCATTTGTTATTATTTTGAATATTATGTTTTATCCGCAAGCTTTAAAAAAATATACATTCACAATTTATGTGCGTATGTACTTAAAATTTCACTTCTTATTATTCTAGCGAAAAACTCTAGAATGCTAAATTAGAATTTAGCATTTTATTATTATTATTTAGCATTCATATATATATTCATACATATATTTGAATAAACTTATTATTTTGCTTTTGCCTTTTTACCTTTTCTTTATTTGAGAAATTTATTTCTGTATGTTTACCCCTATAATTCAATAATTATATGTTTAAAATTTATTTCTATATATTTTACCACAGTTTTGAATGTTATTCAATTCATATAGGAAGCTTTAAAAAAATTTACTTTTTTTAAAAATTCCTTTTAAAAAAGGAAGTTTTAAAAAAAGTATACTCGTACATACATGCTTATGTATATGTACATATGTACTTCAAATTTTTGCGAATGTTTTCAAACTATTATAACAATGTTTTTTTGGAAATTTTTCTTAAACTTCTAAAATAATATTTAGTGTTGTATATTAAAAAAAACTAAAACCAAAAAATCTAAATAAAATAAAGAAATTTAAAAATAATCCAAAAAAATAAAAATACGACAATATTGAGCCAAGCGTCAATCTAACAACCTTCTGATTATCAGACTACCGCACTATCCACTAGGCTACGCAGTACCTTAAATTTACCTTTCTAATTTTTTATTTTATTCTTGTTTCGTATAACTCTTCAAAAATCATCCTATTTTACATTATATATATAGCTTCTTTTTAGTATGAAAAAGTACGAGTACTTCTGCAGACATGGGACAAAACCATTAGATAAGGTTTTGCGAGTAGGGTCCCAGAAAAAGCATTAATTCCACCCACCCATCCCCTTCACCTCCTCCCAAACTGCTTTGGGACCGCTTTTTACAAAATTATGCTGCATCTTATGAGGGTAATTTTTATTTACTTTTGGTAGCATGAATATTGTATGGTAAAGCTTTCTAAATTTCATTTTAAATAAGAACAAAAATAAAATTATCAATAAAAAAAAGTTCATGTGCCAATTCACATTTTTCAGGGTTCAAATCTGAACCTTTTATTCCATATATATTCCAAATATCATAGATTCTAATTAGTAGTGAATTATTTAATGCGTATACAGTAATTCCTCGCTTAAAGTGTTTATTTTCAACGGTAATTTATAATTTAAGCGGCATAACTCAAAGCAAGGTTCTAATTATTGGTTTAATTATGTACTTTTTTGCAATAATTATTTTCAATATCTTTTTTTATTTTAAGTTTCACCTCATTATTTATTAGGAAAAAAGCATATGTATCTAATTGTATGTTACGGGTGTGTATTTGAAGAAAAGAATGTAATTTTAAAATATTTCACACACCACACAGAATGAAACATAATTTCAGAACTACAGACATAATACCTGCAGCGCTTGCAAGGCTTGCTGATAACGATTTTGATATGCTTTTTGACAATAACTGTTACATATGGTGTTCACGTAAGCTAAAATAATTTGCTCTTATTCATAAAAACCCCCAATAAAAATATGTTTAACATAAAATAATAAAAAAACATTGTAAATAAAAAGCTTTTGCACACGCTTGCACTTTTTCTTAGAATTATTTTTTCTATACAAAATATTTTCAAATTTATTCATAACTAACGTAGAATAAAATTCGATATGATCCTTTTAATGTTTTCAATTGTTATTTCGATCGTTAATAAAAATATATGTTGTATGACTAACAATTGAGAACATTATGTAATTCGAATAACGAATGTGAATGATTCATTACTATGTAGAATATTAAAATTGTAAATATAAGATATAAGTCAATTTCATAAATCAATTTCCTGGTTTAAATATTAAATTTTAATTCATATAAATATTTTGATAAATAAACAACTTTATTCTTAGAAATCGATTCAGGAAATTGATTTAGTTTAAAAAAGCCTAGAACAAATCGTAAAAGAAGTCAGTTCTCTATTTATCTTATTGTAGTGAACATTGTTAAATAGTTATCAGTCGAACCACGTAGAGTTAAGTATACTCTAAGATTCGAAGTGTGTAATAAATAAAAAAGAAAATAAAAATAAAAAGTGTGTTATTTCATAACACCAGTGTTGCGGATCATTTAATTAGCGCATTCGGTAGGATATGCATAAGACTACCTGAAGCATAAAATTCACCTGGGTCTGAATTGAACAGTATCAAGTCACTTGAATTTCGATACTTAATTGCATATCTAACTACAAAATATTATAGTGGTTAACTGTGATCAAAACTATTTTCTTCGTATACCTAAAGTAAGTCTGCTTAAGGCACAGTAAAAATAGCTATATACACATGGTATTGTAAACAAGACTTTTGTCACCCCAAAACAAAGTTGAGAAACAACATAACAAAGGCTCTTATATTTCATTAATCAACAAGACAACTCGAAATTTATCAACAAAAGTGATTTTTGAAGTTAAGGCACAACTGTAGTGCATATATTAGTACAAAAGGACTAATATAATATAAAACTCGGGATCACTACCATAAAACGGCGAACCTAAAAAATAATCAAGAAGTATCAACATACATGGTGTTCTTAATTAAAAACAACTTGAGCAGTTACCAACCATAATTACTTTAAGTAAAAACTATTACTAACTATAGAAATGAGGTATTGACATGTGAAGAAAATAAGATTAGATTAAACTTTTATAACGAAATAGATATTATTAATGATGAACAGAGAAAGACATTTTTTGATTACAGAAAATCAAAAATTATATAAAACTATTAATAAAAACTTAAGAATCCAATACAAAATTAAGTAGGAATTATAACATAAATAAAAAATCGAATAAAACTAATATTGAAAATAAAAATTTAATTTAAATTAAACCATAGGGTGGAAACCAATGGTTCAATAACTGTTCTACTGGTTTAGCTTATGTGAAAGAACATAATGTAAATAACATATATAATGTCGTAAATAACAAAATCGAAATACCATTCCAAATAAAACTCATGAAACCTATCATCACGGAGGAAGTTGATTATGAGAATATTTAATATTATAGAAGCGATAACAAAGAGCAAGAACATTCTAGACGAAACACGTACCAAACGCCTTCTACCTTACGAATAGAAACCCTTAATTAGTTTAATAAAACGTTATTCAGAAATATTCTATCGAAAATAAATCGATTTATCTTTTACCAATTGTATAAAGCACAGAATTAGAACACGGGATGATATTCAATTATATGTTAAATTTTATTGATATATTGACAGTTCATCTCTTTATTTTGCCCTTATTTAGATAGTTCCCAAAAAATCAAAAACTAAAATTAGTGGCAAAACTAAATGGCAGCTCAATATAGATTATCGGAAACTAAATGAAATAACTATCGATGACAAGTTCCCCATTCCTAATTTTGAAGATATACTAGGAAAGCTGGGTAGGTGTCAGTATATTACTAGTTTGAATTCGGTCAAAGGATTCCACCAAATCGAGATTGATGAGAATTATGTTCATAAAACAACATTTTCCGTTGAAAATGGAAATTATAAATTTCTTAGAATGCCATTTGGGTTAAAAGTAGCACCCGCCACATTTCAGACACTGATGAACTATGTCTTCAAGGATTACTTTAATAAAATCTGCCATGTGTACTTGGATGATTTGATTACATTTCCCCCTTCTATGGCAGAATATTTAGATTCTATATATATAAAGATATTTAAGAGATTAAGAGATGTGAGACGTACAGTACAACTTGATAAATTCGAGCTTCTCAAAAAAGAGACAGAATTCTTGAGTCATATGATCGCAAAAAAGAGAATGTAAAAGGATCTTGCTAATCTCAAAAAATTAAAAACAAATCAAACAATTTTTAGGGTTAACTGAATATTACAAGAGGTATATAAAGGACCATTCCATCATCGCAAAACCCATTACTCGATTTTTGAAGAAAAAACAAAAAGTCAACATAGACAACTCTGAACATTGAAATGGTTTCGAAACCTTAAAGACTCTTTTAATAAATGAACCAATTCTTCAATATTCTGATTTCAATAAAATCTTTACGGTTACCACGGACGCGAGTCAATATGCACTAAGCGCCGTATTGTCTCGGGAAAATCATCTAATATGCTATGCCAGTCGCACACTCAATGAGCCAGAACAACATTACAGTACAATAGAAAAAGAGTTGCTTGGTGTGGTATGGGCAACAAAATACTTTAGCCCGTATGTATTTGAAAAAAAATTTACAACTGAAGCTGACCACTGGGCTTTGCAGTAGCTGTTCTCAGTGCAGGGGCCAAGCTCAAAATTAGTTCGATGGCAACTTTCACTTTCAGGATTTGATAACAAATTTAAATATAAACCGGAAATGCAGACGTTTTATCCCGTATAGAAGCTCGCGTGGCGGAGGGAGGAAGCACAAATGTTACTGAATGCAGTTTCCCTTCGAGCAAATCACCCATTAATTGTTTCAATAATTCTAAGGGTGAATTCCGGATCATTGCAATTGTGATTTTAAAATTTCATTTTAATCCAAACCAAATAAACGCGATTTATGTAGAATAAAACGGAATGTAATATATAGACTACCTATTAATCTTAATAATTATTAATATTTTATTATCCATTTTAATAATAACAATTAAGTTAAAGAAAACCCCACGATTAAATCTAAAAGGAAAATCAGAAAAAGTAAACAATAAATCAAAAAAGTTACTAATAAATACTTCTAATATTTCAAAAAAAAAAAACTTTTAAACTTTCCCAACATAACAAACGTATTGATTCCCCACATAAAGCCAATTCTTTTGTTCAAAATTCTATAAACCAGATCTAGAACAAACTTCCTTAACAAATCGGCAAAATTGTACTATAAAAACCAGTGACAACAATGGTTTACCTCATGGATTATTACCTACAAGGGTACGACAATGGATCCAAAACGCTCATTGCCAAATGACACACCATAGTAGAGTGATGGATTCGGCTGGAAAGAGTTGTATACTCCAGCATCCAATATGTGATTCCACTTGAAGGGAAAAACATATGCGTAGACTTCAACACGGTCAACAAAACATTCGTGAATGACAGAGAAGCTAAAGAAAGAATAAAACTAATAAGAAATGTAATAATTGGCTTCGGAGCAAACTTTGCGGTTATTGGAAGGGCTAGGATGTAGCTTAGAATGAGGCGTTTTAGAGTCTTAAAGGAATATGATCTGGGTCCATGTAGAATTTGAAAAAAAAAGTAAAAAGGAAAGTGTATTCTGGAAAAAAAATAAACCTCAGAACTACATTTAGTATTAGGAAACTTAAAAACTTTTGAACCACCTAATTATAAAAATAATAATCACACAAAATTATTGCACACCCAGAACCATTTAAAGATCTAAAATGTACGCAAATATCCAGAACTTAAAATAAATTCTTTTCTTTTTCATATTATTAGTGTTTTTGTTTTTATGCTTAACTTACACTAAACACTATGTAACTGCTAGTCGAATATAAAAGACAAATTAAATCCATTTTCACAAAAACAAGTAAAAACGTTTCAGCCGGTATAAACCGATTGAATTATACCCTGCACCTTTCGTTATTGTGTAGCAATTACTCGAACCTGTGAAATCATTCTGTAGATACTTCAAGGACATGTCGAACCTATAATTGAACATCCGACTGCCAAGTTTCATGAATCTGACTTTATCATTTTTCCAAATATTTAAAATAAGCTTTTGGAGTTTTATGGCAAGTACCTGAACCTGTCAAGCAATTCCATCAAAACTTTACAAATATATCTGATCTTTAATCGGACACACAACTGCCAAGTTTCATGAATCTGACTTTATTATTTTTCCAAATATTAAGAATAAGCTTTTAGACTTGTATGGGAGCTACTCGAACTTGTCAAGCAATCCTACTAAAACTTTAGAAATATGTCTGACTTATAATTGGACACACGACTGCTAAATCTCATTAATCTGACTTTATTATTTTGCCGAATATAAAAATTTTGCTGTTGGAGTTGTATGGCAGCCACCCGAACCGGTGCAGCTATGCCATTATATTTTTTAAAGCATGTGTAGAATATAATTGGACACATGTATACGAAATTTTATATTTATAGCTTTATTAGTTTTTGAAATATTTAAAATAAACTCTTTGAGTTGTATGGCAGCTACTCGAACCCGTTGTCCAAATTGGTTCAATAACAATAGGGTTCGTCCTTGGACGACTGAAAAGATATACATGAAAAATTTGAATTTCTTTAACTAGATAACAGTCGCTTCACAATAGAAAGCAATAAACGAATTCAAATTAACAACGAAATAATACAACAAACTAAAAATATACCAGTAATAATTTTTCGAACAAAGTATATCCTAAGATTTTGATAGAACCTTTACCAAAAAAATTTAATAAAACTTTAGATATAGACGTATAATATGTAGTTTTCGACGAAAAAAACAACATATATTTTAATAAAGTTGGGTCAATCCGATGACCCAACGTTTGTATTGTAGCACTTTTCCCTTAAGTGAAAATACCGTTTTTAAATACAGTCTTTGCATACCTACCACCCTATTTAAATTATTTACATTCATATACGAAACTATTTCTAGGATTGAATATATTTCGGATGAACGATTTATGCAGTCTTTGAAATGCAGCAAAAATTAATTTAAAGAGGGGTTAACATAATGCTCGATTTTAAAGGTTAATTGCGTGAGTTAAAATTATTTTTTTTTAATGTTATGGAATTTACCGCTAGCTTTTTGCGTTATTAGAAATTTGGAAAAGCTTGTGGTTCCGGAAATATAAAGCGTCAAAAATTCAAATTTTAAATTAATTTGAAAATGCTTATAGTTTCATTGCAACAAATAGTTAAAAATGGTCATTTTTAGGGTTTTGGGGGATATAACTTTTAGAGGGGGGGAGAGGTAAAAATTTTGTTTTACGGAAACAAGTTTCTAGTAAAGATCTATGTACATACACAATTTCAATTTTCTATCTTCTAGGGTGTAGAAATTTTGTAAACATGTCCACGGACGGACGGACGGACAGAGTTAAACTAATAAGCGCTTTTTTTCAAAAAAATTTTGGAAAAGTGCTAGAAAAGATCAATCAGTTTAACACAATACTAAAACACTTAGAAAAGGTCATATAAGATGATAGTAAATTAATAAAATTAATACAAATATTAAAGACAGTTTATTTAGTGACCAACTTTGAAAGATCCACGTATTAAAAAATAAAGTAGCTATGCATGGAATTTTACATACCAACGTACTGACAAATTGTGTTATAGAAGAATATAAAGTAGATTTTGAGAAAATTAATTGTGCAATAAAATTAATTAATACAATATATTAAATTAGGAGTTACTAAATTAAAAACAATTATATAATTCTTGCAATTAAAATACCAAAGACTTTTAAGGAAGTTTGGGCAAAAAATGATAATACCTATTCCAAACAAAATAAGTAAAGAAATTGATATATCAGAAAAAATTATAGAATTTACTAATAAAACATTAAATGAATTAAGTTAATCTAAACATTGCACTTTTCATAACAACTGCAAATTAATAGAAAATGTATTACTTGAAATTATAGAAATTTATGAAGAAACAATAATTATAAAGAATACACATAAATTATCAATTCAACAAAATTGTGATGGAAGAGTACAATGGTTATGTATTAATCCGCTACAACAGTTGTAGTTTAAAAATATTAAACCATGAATTCTCTAATACCAGAGATCTTGTAAAAGAAAAGTTTTATTTCCCTAATACAATGAATAATATATAATAAATGGTACAGACAAAATTACTTTTCAAGATATAATTTTAAAGTTTGAAAATAATATTAAGGAAATAAAAGAATCAACAAATAAATCTAAAAGTACGTCAATAAGGCAGAATATAATAATTTTAACAATTTTAAAAATATTGTCAGTCGCATTAATCAAGTACAAAGAAATTTTGCTGTTCTAGAAATGAAAAAACATAATAAGGATTGTTAAGTTGAGCCAATAATATTAGTATGTAAGTTTAAAAGATTTATTAGAAACTAATTTTAAGAATAATTAAAAATAGATTTTGATGGTAAATATAAACGATTAGATTAATATAAAGGGGATTTTATAAATAGAACTAAAAATGAAATTATAGTTCAGTTCGAAAAGTTAGTTTTTGTGTTTAAGATTAATTTTGTGTTTAAAAAGATATATTTAAATATGGTTAATAAAGAAATTAATAAACAATTAAAATAATAATAAATTTATGTTCGAAAAAATTATAAAATTAAAAAATTGAATTGATTGAATTGTAAGATTTGGTATAAATAAAAATTAATAAAAACAAGAAAAAAAATAGAGTTGACCTTGTCAACTCTGTGATACCCGTACGAATTTGTTATCTTATGTGCAAATAAAGATGCCATAACTGACCATGGGACAGAATATGACTTTAAGTTGCCGTATTACCATATTAATTTATGCAAAATTTCAGTACTGTGTGTTTTTCAAAATACTGTGTGTGCCAAACTACTATTTAAGTTGTATGGCAGCTACCAGAAAGAGCTAAGCAATTTTAACAAATTTTATCAAACACATTGGCCCTACTAATATATTCGCTTGTGTGAAATTTCAATACCACACCTTTTATAGTTTCTAGATATAGCCAAATAAATTTTGAAGTTGTATGGCAGGTACCAGAAGGAGCCAAGTAATTTCAACGACTTTTATCATACACATTGGCCCTACTAGAATATTCGTTTGTGTGAAATTTCAATATCATAGCTTATATAGTTTCTGAGATATAGCCAAATAACTTTTGAAGTTGTATGGCAGGTACCAGAAGGAACCAATTAATTTCAACGACTTTTATGAAACACATTGGCCCTACTAATATATTCGTTTGTGTGAAATTTCAATACCATAGCTTTTATAGTTTCTGAGATATAGCCAATTAACTTTTGAAGTTGAACCAAAAGGAGCCAAGTAATTTTAACGACTTTTATTATACACATTGGCCCTACTAATATATTCGTTTGTGTGAAATTTCAATACCACAACTTTTACAGTTTCTGAGATATAGCCAAATAAATTTTGAAGTTGTATGGCAGCTACCCGAACCGGTACCCCGATCATGTCCAATTTAAATAGGGTTCTGGCACTTACCACAATAAATCATTTGTGAAAATTTGGTGAACTTAGCTCAATTAGTTTTTGAGTTATCGTTGGAACGGACGGACGGACAGACAAAGCTAAATCAACTCAGAATTTAACGCTGATCAAAAACATACACTTGAGTCTATATCTAAGACCGTTTTATCTTAGCGTTACAAACGGTAAGGCAAATTTAGTATACCCTTCGAACATACGTTCGTACGGGTATAATAAAAAGAATATGTATTAAAAAGAAATATATTTTGCATTATTTTTTAATTTTGGATACGCGAAAACAAAAGTAGCTTAACCTGGATATCTTGCAGTTCTGGACTTTAGGGCGAAAAAGAGTGGTTTATGGTCAGTAAATATGTTGAATTGTCTTCCCTTAATAAAATTTCTCAAGTAATTTTTAGTTCTGCAGAAGTAAGCTTTTAGAAAAAAATTAAATTGGTTCTCAATGACCTTGTTTAAGTTACTGTAGAACGCAAGACTCCTTTTGTGTGTTAATTGCTTAAATTTTATTATTGCTTTAATAATGTGTAGACAATATATATAAAATTTTCGTAGCAATTATATGGAACTTGTAATGTTTGAGGTGTTTCCAAATAATGACATATGTAGCTGCTATCTACACATCTCTTTTTAACATTAATAACTCTTGTATAATAGATGGCAAACTTCAAATCTAAACCAGTTAGACTTAACAATTGCGATAGTAGCTGGTATAGTGAAATTTTGTATAATTTTATCACCAGCGTCCCAAATATCAATTTTGTTATATATACAACTCCAGCTTATTTAAGGCCCCGTTCACGCTTTTCCAACTTGTTTTTTCACACTTTTGTAAAAATTGCAACTTCATTTAACGTAGATAACATTTGCGATGATATATTCTTTCCAACATAAATACATACAAACATCGTTATGAACAAGTTAGATAAAGTTTTATCTTAAAATTAAAGCAGAAAAGCTTTTTGAAAACCATCTTATTATCTGTATACAGAAGCACTGAAAATTTTAACTACAGCTCAATTAAAAATTAACTGACATCAAAAACATATATTGTTGATTTATTAAATTTAATAAAATAATTTTCATCAGTAATCTCTTAACTTGCATAGAGTACGCACAGCTTTTACAAAACTCTCTACTAAACAGTTAAAAAAAAAGAAAAAGAATAATAAAATAATTCGTAAACGTAGAAGTGAAATTTATTATGCTTCAGAAGCATCAAATACTTCTGATATGGGTCGAAATAGTAAAAAAAAGTCAAGAATAATAAAGAATCCGAGGTTTTAAATAATAATGTAAATTATTTTAATCCATTGCAAACTCTAGCTAAGGAACGAGAATCAAATGAAGAAAACATGTGCGAAAGCAAGTGTGATAAAACAAATCCTGTTACAAAAAAATAGCTCCTGTTGCGCTTATAAAAAGTAATACTAATTCCATACGTAATTTTATGAAAGAACATAAAATCCAAGATTATTATATCAATTTGATTTCCTGCTGAACTAAAATTTTTTGTAAATCTGAGAAATCTTACAATACCGCATTTGATTTACTAAAAACAACAATTGTCAATATTTTCTCCATGACTCGAGAGATGCAAAACCTTTAAGGTTATGTTATATGGCCTTGATAAGGTTAACATTGATGATCTTAAAAATCATTTAATTTCATTAGGATTAAAATGTTTAATTAAAATTAAACAAGTAATCAAAAGTAAAATTCCCAAATTTCAAAATGATCTTATTTTATACATAATTTATTTTGAAAATAAGTCAATAAAAATGAACAAGCTTCGAAGTGAGCACAAATATATTTTTAACACAAAAGTTCGTTGGGAGTATAAAGCTAAAAGCTCCAACAAATTAACTCAACGCAATGTCACAATTGCCAAATGTTTGGCCATGGGACTAAAACCTGTCATATTCAAACTTTCTGTGCCTATTACGCTGATGAATACATGACCAATTTATGTCCAAAAAAGAATTATCAATACAATGGTAAATTATGATGTTAACTTTCCAAATACACTAGGATCAAGAGTTCAAACTTCAGCTTCTTGCAAAACTTCAATAATGTAAATACAAGTACTAATATCACTAACACAAATAATAATAGTTTGTTTAAGGGTACTAATTCTAGTTTCGATACTTAATAATAGATTATTTACTGTAGATGAAATTAACAAAATTACACTTGACTATATTTCTAAGCTAAGCCAATGTGTTAACAAAAATCAACAATTTTGTGTTTTCACCGAGATGGTAGCAAAGTATGTTTACAATCAAAATGACTAAAGCATTATTGATGATAAATTATTGTAAAAGGTACCTGGAAATTGAAAGTTATTGTTCTTTTTTGATGAATTATATTATCAACATAAATTGTTTTTGGAATTATATTTAAATAACAATTTCATTGAAATTGATTTATATTTTTATATTAGTATGCTTGTACGTATGTATTTATATAAAATTGTTTATGAAATCTAGTTATGAGTATACATAACCTAAAAATAATTTCATGGAATGAAAGATCATTCAGCAATAAACATATAGATTTTTTTAACTTTCTACTACATTTAAAAATCGATGTTTTCTTAATCACTGAAACATGGTTAAATCCCAGTATTAACATTAAGAATCTACACTATTGCATTCATAGAAATGATCGCTGTGAAAAAGGGGGTGGAGTTGCAATTACCATTTCCAAAAGAATTAAGCATATATTAATACCTAAAACTCGGTGCATTGAAAATATTGACGTTGAAATTTACCAAAATAATAATGTGTCTTTGAAATTATATTCTATTTATTTTGTAGGTAAAAGCGCAAAAACAATGAATAATAGTTTAGATAAATATGATACGAAAGCATTGAAAAATATGTTCAAGTCTGATCTTTTAAAATTATCAACGTTATATTAGTGAGGGTTAGTTTTGAGATAATTTTTCCACCTAACCCACTTATGTCCCTATAAATGAAAATCATAATCCATCCGTATTGGATTTCTTTTTTACAAATATTCCAGAATTCGTTTCCAAAACAATTACCTTAAACTACTTATCTTCAGACCATCTTCCAGTCTCAATTGATCTTAATTTTCAAGTCTGTTGCAGTCCCCACTTATATCCGGATTACAACAACGCTAGTTGGAAAGCTTTTAAAAATCGTATTAAAGTAAATTTAAGTCTTGTCCCGAAAAATAGTTCTTCCGGCTTATGAGATAGATAACAAAATATCAAACTTCTTAAATTTAATCGGGGATGCAATAGATATATCCGCGCCTCTCAAGTCAATTAAATTAAGGTACAGGAGTTTGACTACTGATATAGATAATGCCATTAAAAATAGGAATAATGCGAGAAGAAAATGGCTTGAAACAATGCAAACAATTTACAAGGCTCAGATTTTTCACTTTAATTCAATAATAAGGAGGAGATACTAAATTTTAGAAATTGTGAGTGGAATAATAAATTGAAATCATTGAATAGGAATTCCAAACCATTTTGGATTTTATGCAAAACCATTAAAAAGAAAAATAAAAATAAGATCTTATGATATTTCACAAATTATAAGGAATTTAAAAAACAAAAGAGCTCCTGGTAAAAACAAGGCACCTGTGATCTGTATTAAAAATTTACCAAAGATAGCTATAAAATATTAAACGAATATATTGAATAATTGTTTAGTAATCGGATATTTTCCCAATCGCTGAAAGGGGACAAAAATTATTCCAGTTTTAAAACCAAATAAGGCCCCAAATTGTTCTGAGGATTATAGACCCATAATTCTTTTGAATATTCTTGGTAAAATATTTGAAAAAATTATAAAAATGAGACTTGCTGATTTTTTGGAAACTCATAACATTTTGCCTAACGAACAGCTTGGATTCAGGTCTGGTCATTGTAACCTCATCCTTTAGTACAATTAAAAAACCATATCTAAATTCAAATTTCGAATTATTGGCCTTGATATACATATATATAATAAAAATAATTTATAGTTTCTTATCTGATAGAAAATTTAATGTTTTTGTTGGTGAAATATCTTTGAACACTTATATTATGATATTTTATCTCTAGCGTAGTTTAAATATTATTTTTAATTATTTTCAAAAGTGGAAGATTCTCATTAACCCAGATAAAAGGAAACCTTGTTTCGTTCCTTCGGCAAACATAATGTTTAATAACACACCTCTACCATGGGCTGGTTCATTTAGATATCTAGGTATTCACTTTGAAAAAAGATTGACCTTTAAGGTACATATCGGCTGTATAATTGATAAATTAAACAAAACCACCAGAATATTATATCCTTTCATAAATAGAAAATCTCTCTTATCTAAAGAAAATAAGCTTTTAATAATGAAAAAGGTTTTTCAAAGAATTATATTGTGTGGTTGTCCTGTTTTTCACGGTATAGCAGAAATGCATATTAAAAAATTACAAATTGCGCAAAATAAACTCTTCAAATTGATGCTGAATTTGCCATTTTATTACTCCACCAAAAAACTTCATGAAGATAATAACATTGGTTTCAAATATGATTCATAATATTACTGGAAATTTCTTTAAAAAATGTCAATATTCTGATAATTTATTAATTAATAATTTATCATTATAAGCATAAAATTTTGGTGCAAAAATCTGCAATTTAGCCTGTAATGTAGTCTAAATTAGTCTAAAGTTTTAAATTAAAACAAAAATATAAGCAAGGTTTTTTCCTATTTTTCCTTCACAAATGAATTTTGGCTGTAGTACTCGTACTAGATAATGAAATAAGCAAAATAGAATAATGTTTCAGTTGTACAGATTTTGTTATATCTATATCTCTGAAAAAAAAATCAAATAAATTGTATAAACATTATATTGTACAAATACAAATAAAAATAAAACAACAAAAAAAAATAATTTTTCAGCTGATAATACTTCTAAAATCATCAAACGTATCAATTTAGTAATTAATGAGTTTTGCAACTTCAACGGCAATATTAATTTTGATCAATTGATTGCGCCAGAGATAAAAGGTAACGCTGATTTAATAATAAATATTATATAGGAAAAAAAAAAGGAAATTCTGACTATTTTCTTAAAAATTACAATTGTATTTATGTAATCAGAACTATTTTTCAAATTCCTGGAAACACGCTTTCACCAGTTTTGTAAAGATAAGATATCTATCAGTAACTGGTCATTTGAATTCTTTGTAGAAAACTTTTTAGTGTTATTGATTTTCGTCTAGCTTTAACTATTAAGTACATTATTCAAATTTTCAGTTTGGCTTTACTTACCAAAAATTTGCTTTGTATCCATTAGTAATACTTACTTAGATATAGAAGATGCTCTTAATAAACTCTATATATACATAAGTAAGTACCGCGGTTTCATTATATATTTAAAGGGCTTTCGGTAATTAATGAAACAAAATCAAAAAGTATGAAACGAAAGTTGGAAATTTGACTATTTCACCACAAAATTTGGGGTGTACTAAGTACTTAGTATCCAGTAAGAACTTATGGATTACTTTCCCTTCTATTTTTATTAATTTAATTTACCTGCTACCAACTTTAACTCAAGTACAAATTTTGATTGCAAAATCTAGCTTGTGTTTATCATTATTTTAAGATAGCGCATTATTTCATTTCCACCGGAGTGGAATCATTTTACCCATCCGTTGACTGCAGTGATACGGCGCGCATTGAAAATTTCGATACCGAGTTCGTCTTTGACCAAGAAATTAACTAATTAAGAATTTAATGAAGCTTAATTACCAATTAAGATGACTTTTGGGATCTAAATGAAAATATTGATTGCCGTAAAGGCTATCGAATATGTTAAATGGCTCTTGACTTATAATTTTCTCCTGAACGTAATTTTAGAATTTGTCGAGCGCGCCATTTACTAACTAATTAATGTTAATTAAGCTAAATATTATTTGGATGCCGCTCGTACTTTTGTTCTTCGCAGAATTTACATTGTATTGATTTTTGAAGGACTTGTATTTTCTTTTCTAGACTGTTACGGTGTACCCTTTTATGTTCCTTTAAAATTTCCTCCTCTAGCAAGTTCTTCAACCTTGGTTTGTATAAATTCCTAGTTTTTACAGTGGCATGGGTATTTTTCTACACTATAAATTCCATTTGTAAAAGTAACGTTAAAATATTTTTTTCAAGAGGGAAGTAAGTTAGTTTATATTGTAATCGAATTGAATAATTGTATGACTGTTAAAGGTTGGAAAAGGTAATGAAAATTGATTATTATTTCCCCAACTACTAGGAAGTAAGTTTTGCTTTTTAAAGGAATTAGTGGAAGTTTCAACGCAAGGAAACAAAAGTAGTGTAAGGAGCTTTTGGCACTATGTGCGGAAAATATTATTGAGATAGTTGGGCCTAGGAAGATATAGAGAGTGCATTTGCCGCAACATTGGCTTCTCCTGGCTTATATGGGATTTCCTAATTGTATTCCTCAAGGATCGCTTTCGACCTTTTCATTTTGTTATTATTGTTGTTATTGACCAACACATACGTGAGGGGTTGGTGGTTGAAAAGATTTTAGTTTTCCCCGGTTCCCAAAAATAATTTCTAAATGCAGTAGATAACCAGCTGACGGCTAACATTTCCTTTTCGTTTGTTATATAACTTTCCTCTGTTTTGTTTGATGTACGAAGAACGAAAGTTATCAATCTGTCATAGGTAATTAGAAATACACAGTTTGCGTTTGCATTTCTAACTTGGAACTTAATTAACTTAAGCGGCAAAAACCTTTGATAGCCAACCAGATAGCCAACTATCAACTCTCAAAAGACGGATCTAGCTATTTTCAGCATCAAATCTTAATGGAACCCGACTATCCTTTAGGATATCCAAGGATACTACATTCCTAGGCCTGAGTCTGGATTCAATGCTCAACTGGAAGTCTAACATTATGAAGAAAATGAAAAAAGTAACTATTGCGCCTTACTCGAGCGAAAAACAGAAAAAAGCTGGACCTGAAAACAAACATGGTTTCACACCACGATGGTGAGACGAATCCTGATGTACAGAATTCTAGTGAGATGGCCGGCACTCTGTACGTCTTTGAACCTAAAATTAATAAGGAAAATTCAAAGGATGGCAATGGTATGTATTGGTGGAGTTCCGGGAACCCTTATTCAGGCTCTTGAGATTTTTTTTTTTATTTTTTTAATTGTTATGTCTAAAGAGAGCACATATTGTTCTCATATTAAGACATATTGTTCTCATGTTACAGAGTAATATTACTTATATATTATATATTATATTATATTTAATATAAAATTCAAAAACTATACATTTAATAATTTAATTTTAAGAAAGTAGAAAACTCTAAAAGATGTATGCAAAACCAAAAATATGTAAAAAAAACAAGACCAAATAATTAAAATATTCAATTTTTCTTTCTTGTTGAAAACAATAGTCTATGATTTTTTTTTTCTACTAGGTGAAAAAAACTCGAAAGACGAAGAAGGACGGAGTTATCCGCCTTTTTCTTCCGACAGTAGGGGAGCGTGACTTCTACCCTAAAAAATCACCTAAACTCTGAACGGATAAAACTGGTCCTACAGACCAACTATTACCTCTGCGCTAACTTGGTTTTTCTGTACAGGAATTAAATACCTTCCATAAAGAAATTGGTATTTCGTGTCAAGTTGAAAGGTCTTGTTCGTTTAAGTCTTTCTGTCGTAACGCAATTGTCTAGCAGTCGAGCTGCTTCCATATTTACATGCTGTTCTAGACGAGCCATATGCTTTGCAGCACAACTTCTAATCTCATCTGCAACTAAAGGAATTCCTAAGTCCCTGTTGATGTCACTACTACGTATATACAATGGCGCATTTACCATGCCGCGTAGAATTTTATTCTGGATGGTTTGAATTTTGTCAATGTGACCACAACCCCACAGTTGAACGCCATATAGCCATATTGGTTTAATGATTTGGCAATAAATTAATATCTTATTATGAAGTGCCAAATTGGACTTACGACCTAGGAGCTAATAATTTTCTCTTTATTTATTTTCTAATTCCATTAGTTTCTTCTTTATATGCTCTTCCCACCTTAGCTTGACACCTAAAGTCATTCCTAGGTATTTTGCTGAGTTATGGATCGCTACGTACGTTCCATTTAAGTTAATTTGTGGTGGATTCACCATTTTCCAATTGGTGAAGTTTATATTTTGCTTCATTCAACTTCATTTTCCAATCACTAGTCTACTTATTTTGTTACTTACCTCCTGTAATTTTTTTGTCGAATCGTCAATGTTCGCTCCTACTGCCAATATTGCAGTATCGTCAGCAAAAGTGACTACAGTAGCATTTTCTATTTGTGACAAATCACTCGTATAAAGCAGGTACAACGTTGGGCCCAATATACTGCCTTGCGGAACACCTGCCTTTATTTCTCTTAGCGTGGAGTATTCATCATCTTGTTTAATTCTAAATAATCTATCAGCTAAGTAAGATTTCAAAATTTCTACAAATGACGATGGTAACATTTGCCCTAACTTAAGTATAAGGCAAATGTGCCACACCTTGTCGAATGCCTGTGCTACGTCTAGAAACATAAAAGAGCAGATACCCTTATTTTCCAAGCTTTTTTCTATAATATTTGTTATTCTATGGACCTGGTTTATTGTAGAATGGTTTCTTCTAAAACCAAATTGATGGTTCGGTATTAGGCCCCTATTTTCTATTATTGGCTTCAATCTCCTTAATAGCAGCTTTTCAAAAAGCTTAGACATCATTGGTAACTGTGAAATGGGCCTGTAAGACTTTGTTTCCCTCAAGGATTTCCCGGGTTTCGACACCATAATTACCTCCGCGACTTTCCAAGCACAAGGAACATACCTTAAATCCATAGCTGCATTCATGATTTTCGTCAGATGTTCCAATGCCTCATCTGGTAGCTCTCTCAGTACTTCCGCCGTAATAAGATCAAAACCTGGTGATTTTTTCAACTTCAGGGATCTTATCTCTTCCGCAACCTCTAATTGAGTAAGTGGAGCTATGCTGTCTGCTCTATTTGCGATAGATTCTACCAAAACCACATCTGAGGTTATTCCGTTTGGCGTGAATATGTTTTCCAAGAGATCAGCAAACAATCCGGCTTTCTCTATATTACTTCTCGCCCAATTGCCATTTGCTTTCATCAGTGGCGGAGCGTACTTAATCGGTCTCTTTTTGCTCCTTGCCGCCTTCCAAAAGGAATAATTCGTTTCCTTCGTAGCTGACAAGTTCTTTATATAATTTTCGTACGTTCTTGAGTTTTTCTTTTAAGCACCGGGAAAAGTCTGTTTAAAACAGTTTTATCATCAGGGTGACGCGAATGTTGCCACATACGTCTGGCCCTTCTCTTTTCACCTTCTAAATTAGTTATTTCTTTAAGATAGCTATTTGCTGTTACTTTGACATTTTTGAATTGTTCCATGAATCTTTTTGTATGATTTTAATAAATCCCTTTAACTCAAGATCTAATTGTTCTCTTGATAGTATATTAATATTTACGTCAATATTGTTTATTATTTTGTATTTAAAACTCGCTCAATCTGTAGTACTATTTGTCAAACTGGGCCTAAATAATTTTTAGTTATTTTTTCACTTAATTTTAATATGACAGCAGAGTGATTTGAATTAATATCATAACTATCTTCAAGGCTTATAAAGTTTTCTGATATTATTTTTGTTATAAAAAAGTCAACAACATCAGGAATCTTGTTAGTGTCAGTAGGCCAATAAGTTGGAGTGCCAGTGGAGTGATACAAACAACCTATTCTTGAATAGCTTTTCTTAGTTCCCTTCCTCTAGTTGAGGTGATTCTAGAACTCCAATCTATATGTTTGGCATTATAATCACCTCCTATTAGATATCTGTGTCCATGTTTGTACAGGAGATCTCTAAAAGTATTTTTCTTAATCCTGTAATTTGGTGGACAGTATACAACACCAACACTAGTGTCCTAGTTCATCGATTTAATTTTTATCAAAATAAGCTGAATTTCAGCTGCTTCTATCTTGAATTCTTCATTATGTTCTATACTTTCTTTTATTAGTATTGCACTACCCCCTGTTGGCTGATTGCTGGGATGTACCGCTTTGTAGCAATCACAGCCTTCGATTTAAGGCCCGTATTATATGTCAAATGAGCCTCGAACAGCAAACAAATATCTATATTTCTCGTTTTGAGAAAAGTCTCCAATTCTTGTTTGTTATTGAAAACACCATTAGTATTCCAAGTTACTATACGCACCTCATTTACGTACATCTTTTCTTAATTTCTTTGGTGTCCCCGTTTACACCTCAGCGTATAATTTTTCAATTTTTAATAATTTTTGAGAGACCCCGTCAATTCTAATCAACATACTATGCATCATTTCCATAATGTTTGCGTTAGTTCTTTTTATTTGTAGGGTTTTGTTTTCAGGTTTATTATTTTTCTTATATTCTGTTTTGCTTTGAAGCACTTGGGAATACGATACTCCCTTTAACACCTTGCTAGGTGTCGTTATTCTGGCTACTTTTGGAGCTCTTTGCTCATTAAACTTAACTTGATTTTGTTTGGTTTTATTCTTTTTTAATCTTCTTTTCTTTGCAACCAAACAACCTCGGTAGCTAGCAGGCTGTACCTCATTACAGTTCGCACATTTGGGCTGAAAGTTATCTTTCTTGTTGCACTCTGCTGTCATATGATTACCAGCATATTTTACACATCTAGCCTATCTTTGGCAAAACTTTTGTAGGTGTCCAAATCTCTGGCATCTTGCATTGCGAAATGGTTTTGCCTCTAAGAGCTTCAATTTTTACTCTCATGTGCTGCAAGTATTCTACTTTATAGATTTTGATTATTTCATCCGAATGGTCAAAAGATAACATAAAGAGCTGAAGTTTTACTGACATATATTTTCCATTTTCTTTTTTCCTTTTGATTTTATTTACATTAAAAGTGTCCGACCGTGGACTTTTTTTTTGTTTACAAAACTTCTACACCCTTGAAGATAGAAAGCTGAAATTTAATAGGTACATAGATCTTTACTAGAAACTTATTTCCGTAGAACAAAATTTTTACCTATCTCCCCCCTCTAGAAGTTATACCCCCCCCCCCCCCAAAACCCTAAAAAATGGCCTTTTTTAACTATTTGTTGCAATGAAACCATAAGCATTTTTGAAATTTTGCAAACGCATAAAGGCAGTGGCTTGCTTCTCCTAGCGCGGTATACTATAGTTGAACTTTAGAAAAACAAAATGGCCGTTCAAATTTACCGTTATCTAAAGTCCTTTTTTTCCAAATTTTTGATGTCGTTTGTAGTCAAAGCTAACGGTAAATTCCATGACATTAAAAAATATATTATTTTATTTTTTTAACTCACACAATTATTCTTCTTAACTCACAAAATTAACCCTTAAAATCGAGCATTATGTTCACCCCACATTATATTAATTTTTGCTTTATTTCAAAGACTGCATAAATCGTTCATCCTAAATATATGGAATCCTAGAAATAGTTTTGTATATGAATGAAAATAATTTTAATAGTGTGATAGGTATACATAGACTGTATTTAAAAGCAGAATTTTCACTTGTTGAAGGGAAAAGTGCTACAATACAAACCATTGGTTTGACCAACTTTATTTATTTTCCCCATTAATTTTTAATTGGTCATTATTCATCATATTGACCCTAACATTTATTCTTTCTTCTTTTAATATGTTAACTATGTGGGTTCCTTCTTTTATTTTGCTACTATGTGGTCTATGCTGGTTTCATTATTTTTTTTAACTGTCCTCTCTGAATTTATTTCAGGAGACTTTTTCATTTTTCGCTTCTGTGCAATATCCTGGTTTAGGATCCAGTCAGTGTCTCTAGCCAGTTTTTCCCCGTCGGTTTCATATACAATAACTTCCGCATCGTTGCTCTTCTTTGGTGTTGATGCAGATTTTATTTGATTTTTTAAACCTACATTCTCTGCCTGTAATTTGCAGGTATCATTTTGTAGCACCTTTCAAAGACTCTCTAACTCGGTTTTTCTCGAGCTCTGAGTATTCAATTTATTCTCCTGTAAAAGATGCCTTCTCGTATTACCCTCTTGGGTTTTCATTTTTTTGTCTTCTGCAAACTTATTAGACATTTTCTCAGAGTTATCATCCTTAACTCTACCATTTTGGTCGGCAATCACCCATGGGGGTGATCGCATGACCCCGATCTCCTTTTAAATGGGTCCATCAACGCTGATCTACTATGCAATAAGTGGCCTGAACCAGAATCCATGTGACGAGTCTCCGAAGAGTGTGGATTTTCTAGCATTACTGGATTACCACCTAGGGCATTCAATCC
This sequence comes from Condylostylus longicornis, assembly GCF_029603195.1. Classification (NCBI taxonomy): domain Eukaryota; kingdom Metazoa; phylum Arthropoda; class Insecta; order Diptera; family Dolichopodidae; genus Condylostylus; species Condylostylus longicornis. Next base: position 276,201 of record NW_026578107.1, read on the forward strand.
TTGTGTTTTGTTCATTTGATCTGTTTTGCTTTATTTCGGAGTTTTTTTCTCTTCAGGAATCAGTCGCAGACCAGAGAGTCGCTCATTGTGAGTCCGTCGCGTCTGGATTTCTATTTGGATTTTAGTGACTCTTACCACAAACTTACCTTACTGCGGATATTTCGTGGCCCAATCCGCCGGGTTATGAGTTTATGAATTGAATAGATAATAATACCAATTTCTTTATTTCATTTGGAATTACTGTCGATATTCTTTTAAATACCGCAGCTTCACCAGAAAATTTTTTGCTTAATTTGGTTGTATGAACTTTCCATTTAAGTTGACAGTCAATTCATAATCCTAGGTACTTGTACTCTTATACTTTTTTAAGAATTTGATTGCTCAAATAAATTTAGTTTTTTAGTTGCCATATATATCTATCAGGCCTCAAAGTTGAAATGATTGTCCGAAATTTTAAATCGAAAAAAATACAAAAACAATTCGTAATGTTTCATATTTTCGAAGTATGCCGATTGAAATACTTTTTTTTTTTTGTGAAATTTTTGAGTATTGTTTGTAATTTACATTTTATTTACTACGATTTATAGTATGATTTATAGCTAGTTAGATTATAACAATTTTATAATTCTATATCTTATTCAAAAATTTTATTCTGTAATTCAGTACTCTTCCATTTGGAAGACAAAAAAGGTTATCTGCGCTAAAAATTGTAATTTATTTTTTTAAATGCATTTTTCAGATGGAATTTACCAAAAGATTTTTTTGAAATTTAAATTTTAAATTTAAAAAAATATGTAGAATCAGTGAGCCAAAAATATTGATCATCTTCTGCCATTTCTAAATAACATTTCATAGTACTCTTTTTTTATTTGCTTTGATTCTTTAACAATGTTTCTATAGTACTTAAAATTTCTTTCTACATTTGTATTTCCTCTATTACCCTTAAATTTACAATACCAATAATGTTTTAACTTTACTGTTGTACTATAATTTAAATTTTTTGTTTAATTTTTAAAATGCAATCTGTAAAAATTTCTTCGCAATTATTTATATCATTTACGTATATCGACTCTTCTTGTAATAATCGACTCACACTAGTCGCGTGGCCACACGGATCATTCTTCAATTCTTGCAGACTGAGAGTACGAGGTGGGGACAATTGACTTTGTTCCTCCTGTACTTCCATTCTTGGGGAATTGCGGATCGTTGATCCTGCCATTTTTACATGGATGGATCTAACTAGACAGAAAGGTACGTGTACGAGTTCACTGTGTGATCACTGTAGCTTGCGAGAATGCGGTGCCCGTGGGCACTGTTAGAATCTTCACGGACCGCCAACCCGTGACGAGACGCTGGTGTCTGAGACCTATACATCAGGAACGGCCCTAGATTGTAGTCACGGCAGTAGGCGGGGCAGTTCGAGTAAAATTTGATTTGGGTCCTGGGACACTGCGGGGTTTCGGCGTACTGTGAAGCAGACAAGCTTGCGAGACATAGATCAAACCTCGGCACTCTACCTGGGAAGGAGAATCTGGACATGCGTTTATGTACCCGTAAATGGGCGAATAGAACATCATATAACGCGATAAAGAAGTTATGGTCAATGCTGGACTTGCGTCCCACAAGGAAGCTGATATCTTTCCAGTATCAATGTCCTTCCACTGGACACTGGCGCGGTAATAGAAGTTTTAACTGAACACTGTTGGGTTCCAGCAAACGATCTCTGTAGGAGCTGCTGTGCAAGAAGGAGGAGGATCATTAACTTGCTATACTATTGTCCGGCGTTTGCATGTGACTTGTGCAAGTTTGCGGCGGCAACTTAGCAAATGTAAATCCTAGGAACCTAAGTGTACCTTTCGGGAACCGTGTAACCTAATCTAATGTAACCTAAGAACCAGAAAAAAAAGAACTGTAAAAACTTCAATTAAAAAAATGGAGGCTATGTGTAACAATTTGAAAAAAATGGTTGGTACATATCTATAATTTATCTATTGCACCAAAAATTAAATTTTAAAATCGAAAAAATACAAAATCGTCTAAAGTACCCGGATCCTGAACTTCGGAAAATTTGTTGACTAGCCAGATTGGTTTTTATTCCTACTGCTGAAACTATGACTCCCGAAAATTGGGCGTTTTAAAAAATTCGCATTTACCCAATTGAAATTTTAAGTTGGATTGGAAAACTTTGGAAATTTTGTATATATCGTTTTTGTGGTCTTCTTCAAACTGGGTTGATTCATATTTTAAGTTAAAAATTTATTTCTAAAATAATTGAATTTCTAAAGGTAATAGGAGTTAAATTTAAAGCAATGATTCAATAAATACCAATATGATTCAATAAATAACAGATAAAAAAAATAGCAAAAAAGCAATTTTAGCTAAAATTTAATTTACAAATAGTATAAAAAAGCTCAATTTTATGAAAAACAAAAAAATTTACTGAGTCGACTAATTTTAAATACACATTTTTCTCTGATGTGTTGGCAGAAAATACATTGTCTGTATATAATTATGCGAATTAAAACGAATGGAAAGGTTTTCTATAAGTTAAATGATTTATCGAAACGAATTCCTTCGATACCATTTCCTCGAATTCCACAAGTTTTAAATTATTCAGACAATAAAGTTGGGTCAAACTAATGGTTTGCATTGTAGCACTTTTTCCTTCAACAAGTGAAAATACTGCTTTTAAAAACAATCTATGTATACCTACCTCATTTTTGAAATTATTTTTATTCATATACGAAACTATTTTAGGAATTGCATATATTTAGGACGAACGATTTATGCAGCCTTTGAAATAAAGCAAAGATTTAAAGAGGGGCAAGCCCGGATTTCTCATATATTCAAATATATACAATGGGCGATAAAAAACAGGGCGCCATTGAAAACTTAAAAAAACTCTAAATTTAAAAAAACAAAATTTTTAATTTTTCCCAACATACAGCGAAATCAATTTGGTAAAATGTACCTATATAGAAACATCATATTTTATTCATAATAATGTGAAAAATGTGCGTGAAAAAAAAGTCAGTTGCGCAAAACAATAAGCATTGATCAGCACATATTTTCTATTCGCACCATATAACAAAATATTTTCAGAGAATTAATTCATTTACAATTCATACATTTTGTTACTCTACACTACTGCTTCATTCTTATTTATTACACGCTTGCACTACATAATTTTTTAAATGATATGAATCCTAAGAAATACATTTATTAATATTATTACTTTTATATAAATAATAGAATGATTTTGTATATGCCTATACAGACAGGTTATTATTTCATACAGCAGTAAACATTCAACCTTACACACATAAATAAAATCGTCGCATATAATACACATAGAAGCAAGTTACAAAAAAAATAAAAATATTCAAAAATCACATTTACACATAATTTATATTGTCTAATTCTAATATGTATGAGATCAACAGTCATGCGTACACATATAATTATCTCATAAAGCATTTTTATTTTGCTGAGATTGCTCCCTATCAACACTCGCACATATAATTATATTACAAAGTAAGATTTTTATTATGCTGAATTTGCGCGGCGTTAACACTTGTTCGTACACATTTCATATTGTTTCATATAATATCAAATTGTTTCATATAATATGCAAAATTTTATTTTTGTTGAGTTGTCGTTCTCTCACCAAACAAACAAGCACGTTATTATAATGTATTACTTTTTCTGTATACTATTTCATTAGTAAAAAACAAGAACAAAAAAAAAATGTAGATTGAGAATAGAAAGGAAAAGGCAAAAGAGAATGAGAACAATATTCATAAATATTGGCGTTAGTGTAACACAGTTTTGATTAAAGTATAATTAATGTCTTTATATCTAACAAGTCCCAATACTCAATTTTTTTTACGAAATGTTACGAATTTTTGGTTTCGTTCCTGTCTTTTCTTTAAATGCTACTGATCGTGTCATATTTTTTATTATTTTTTTCTTTTTTTTACGTAAAAAAGAGTTTAATTAATGTCTTTATATCTAACAAGTCCCAATACTCAATTTTTTTTACGAAATGTTACGAATTTTTGGCCTCGTTGTTGGTTTTTTCTTTAAATGCCACTGATCGTGTCATATTTTTTATTATTTTTTTCTTTTTTTTTACGTAAAAAAGAGATTAATATTTTAAAAAATCTCAGGATATTATACACATTTTTTAAAAAGCTTCCCATTTAAATTCTATTGCACGAAAAAGAAAGAAAGGTAGGAGGAAAGAAAAAATGAAAAAAAAATTCAAATTCATATTTCAGTATGGTTTCAAATGTTAATGAGGAAGGATGTATGATTTTTTATGCACATTTTGTATTTCCCAATAAGGTAAGTTGAGTAGTGTCGGCTAACAAAAATGTTATTAAAAGTAATATAGGTTGACACATTTCAACAATTTGAATTATCTCATTTCGATTATTTATACGTTACTTATAAAATTGTTTCAAATAATTTCAGTTAGTTTTTAAATTATTAAAAATAAATATGTATGTACCTACTTCCAATAAATTTTTTTTTAAATAATTATTTTAAAACTATTTCAAACATGTTATATTGAATGCTTCAAAAATTTTGCTGTGCTCTTTTTTCATATTTTATTAGCAGGTAAACAAGAGCAATCTATTTATAAAATGTCCCTGCATGTGTATGTATGACCTATCTTAATTCTAAACGGAAAGAATTTTAAAATACCTGAACAAAAATTTTAAAATACCTGTTAATTTACAGTCGGAATTTTCGAGTCATTTGGTAAAATACCATTTATTTCAAAAATAGAAAAATATTCAAATCCGGTCATAAAAATATATGATTGTTTTTTCCAAACATTTTAAATATTTTTTTTTCTTAGGTAATTGATAAAAATGATAGTAAGTTTTTAATATTTTTTCAAATAAAAATAGAGGTAAAATTTTGAAGTTTATATAAAATTTGTATTTAACAAATAATATTTGATTGTATTTTAGATATTATTTTCTAATTCCCTCTTCAAATTTTTTCTTTACTATGTATTTATATCAATATTTAAGAATTATCTTTCATTAATTATATTTTCAACTTGACACCACAGGTACTTCCCATATCTTGCGTTAACTTACCCTATGAGAAAAAAAAGCTGTTCACTTAAAAATAATGAAATGCTTTCAGTAACAAATAAAACGTTGAAGGCGAAGGTTGTGTTTGTTGTTTTTCCGCTTTTTTTAAATTTTAAAATAATTATCAATGAAAATATTAATATATTTTTTTGATTTTTCAAATATATGTTCTAAATTTTACCTGCTTTATAATAAGTGTGAATTTATTTTAATATTTCTTCTCAAAAAATAGCCACTTCGATTTAAAAAAGGCCATATAAAATAAGGTGTGCTTTCAAGTTTCTCTCTGAGCATTGGGACTTGTTAGATATAAAGACATTAGTTTAATATTTTAAAAAATCTCAGGATATTATACAAATTTTTTAAAAAGCTTCCCAGTTAAATTCTAAAAAAAGAAAGAAAGGTAGGAGGAAAGAAAAAATGAAAAAAAATTTCAAATTCATATTTCAGTATGGTTTCAAATGTTAATGAGGAAGGATGTATGATTTTTCATGCACATTTTGTATTTCCCAATAAGGTAAGTTGAGTAGTGTCGGCTAACAAAAATGTTAATAAAATTAATATAGGTTGACACATTTCAACAATTTGAATTATCTCATTTTGGTTATTTATACGTTACTTATAAAATTGTTTCAAATAATTTCAGTTAGTTTTAAGTTATTAAAAATAAATATGTATGTACCTACTTTCAATATATTTTTTTTAAATAATTATTTTAAACAATTCAAACATGTTATATTGAGTGCTTCAAAAATTTTGCTGTGCTCTTTTTTCATATTTTATTAGCAGGTAAACAAGAGCAATCTATTTATAAAATGTCCCTGCATGTGTATGTATGACCTATCTTAATTCTAAACGGAAAGAATTTTAAAATACCTGGACAAAAATTTTAAAATACCTGTTATTTTACAGTCGGAATTTTTGAGTCATTTGGTAAAATACCATTTATTTCAAAAATAGAAAAATATTCAAATCCGGTCATAAAAATATATGATTGTTTTTTCCAAACATTTTAAATATTTTACCTAAGAAAACTTAGGTAATTGATATAAATGATAGTAAGTTTTTAATATTTTTTCAAATAAAAATAGATGTAAAATTTTGAAGTTTATATAAAATTTGTATTTAACAAATAATATTTTGATTGTATTTTAGATATTACTTTCTAATTCCCTCTTAAAATTTTTTCTTTACTATGTATTCATATCAATATTTAATAATTATCTTTCATTAATTATATTTTCAACTTGACACCATTGTTACTTCCCATATCTTGAGTTAACTTACTTGAGTTAAATTTTGTTTTTTTTTTTATTTTGATAACAACAAAATTTTTTTCATATTTTATTTTTCATTTCATAAAAGTTTTGCTTGACTTGAAATGTTTATAATGATTTGAAATTTAATAGGTAAACGTCGTTTTTGGGCTAATAAGCCAACATATTAAAAACGCAGCTTGAGTTTCGACCTGATTTTACATCAAGCCGCAATGTAGACGAGGCATGGAAATTAAGCAATTTATAAAAACATGCCTATTACCCATACGCGTGTATGTATGTATACTCATAAGAAATATTTGTTTTAAATTTTTTTAAACAAAATTGAAATAAGAATAAAAAATTCATAGTTTATATTACAATAAATGTAATGACAATTACTAATTACAAATTTTAAGTTTTTTTAATATTATTTGCCTTTTTCAAATTATATACATATAATATGTAAATTATAATTGTTTTTATTTTAATAGTCAAATTTTTTTTAAGTCGCTTCGCTTTTATAATATCGATACACCATTTCTGCACATATAATATGTAAATTATAACTTTTTTTTTTAATAGTCAAATTTTGTTTTCAAATCACTTCGCTTTTATAATTTGAATAATATATAATGAATACATTTTTGTTCTGGAAAAAGTTACAGAAATAAAGCTCTCGCTTTTAAAATTCTTAATATTTTTTCGTATACGAAAAAATAAAAAACTCCCGCTTTTAAAAATACATTATAAAAAAACAGGTAGACATCTACTGCGTACTCTTTGCCTCTCCCAAAAATTCTTATGTGTATAAAAGTGAAAAAAAGAGGTATACTGCTTAACTCTCTTAGCTAAGGGATTTTTTTATATACAAATATTAGTGAGTGATTGCATAACTGTGATGCAAACGGAGAGTCGAACTACTTATTAATAGATATACTTTGGTTTTGATATTAATATGTGTATTATTTATACACTTATCCCAGAAACTCTCTATACGGAATTTAAAAATTAAACGAAAGGGAAATCGGAAAGTAATCGATGCAGCATCGATGAGTAATCATGTAAAAATCATGTACGAAAATGCATCAATACGGTAATACTTTAAACATTTGGTGTTCAAATTATTTGGTGATGCAAAGTCTTTTAAAGTAAATTATTTATTATTTTAACTCAATAACTAATAAAGTTAATTATTTCTTTATGCACAGTATTAATATGTTTAAATTTTCCAAAACTCAATTGAAATTAAAAAAAATGTTTAATAGATTTTCAGTTGTTAATAATTTTAAGCCTTTTACACAAAATCTTTTCCAAATAAACGTCAAAAACCATAAGATTTAGAAAGTTTCCAAAAAAAGTTAAAATTATATTGCACCAGCAAGGTACACGCTCACATCGGTATAGCATCAGCAACATTTTTTTGCATCGATGTTACATTGATGAACTTTTTTGATTACTTTCCAATTATACCCAAAGTCTCCTTTTAGGGAAAAAAAAACAATTTACGAAAAACTTTTGAATGCAAACAAAAAATGCAAAAAAAAGTATTCTAAAAAATTACAATTTTTATAAAACAAACCTATTTCTAGGAATTTTTTGTTTAAACCTACATGATCGTATGTATGTTAAATATTATGTAGATACATAAAAACTATTGTAATTATGTATGTACATGTACTTTTATATGAAATCAGAGAAAAATAATGCATTTTTTGCAAATTAAAAGAAATATATATATGTACTAATGTCTTTATATCTAACAAGTCCCAATGCTCAGAGAGAAACTTGAAAGCACACCTTATTTGATATGGGTTTTTTTAAATCGAAGTGGCTATTTTTTGAGAAGAAATATTAAAATAAATTCACACTTATTATAAAGCAGATAAAATTTAGAAACTATATTTGAAAAATCAAAAAAATATATTAATATTTTCATTCATAATTATTTTAAAATTTGAAAAAAAGCGGAAAAACAACAAGCACATCCTTCGCCTTCAACGTTTTATATGTTACTGAAAGCATTTCATTATTTTTAAGTGAACAGCTTTTTTTTCTCATAGGGTAAGTTAACTCAAGATATGGGGAGTAACTGTGGTGTCAAGTTGAAAATATAATTAATGAAAGATAATTATTGAATATTGATATAAATACGTAGTAAAGAAAAAATTTGAAGAGGGAATTAGAAAATAATATCTAAAATACAATCAAATATTATTTGTTAAATACAAATTTTATATAAACTTCAAAATTTTACCTCTATTTTTATTTGAAAAAATATTAAAAACTTACTATCATTTATATCAATTACCTAAGAAAAAAAAATATTTAAAATGTTTGGAAAAAATAATCATATATTTTTATGACCGGATTTGAATATTTTTTTATTTTTGAAATAAATGGTATTTTACCAAATGACTCAAAAATCCCGACTGTAAAATAACAGGTATTTTAAAATTTTTGTTCTTTATGTAATATTCTTTCCGTTTAGAATTAAGATAGGTCATACATACACATGCAGGGACATTTTATAAATAGATTGCTCTTGTTTACCTGCTAATAATATATGAAAAAAGAGCACAGCAAAATTTTTGAAGTACTCAATATAACATGTTTGAAATAGTTTTAAAATAATTATTTAAAAAAAATTTATTAGAAGCAGGTACATACATATTTATTTTTAATAACTTAAAAACTAACTGAAATTGTTTGAAACAATTTTATAAGTAACGTATAAATAATCGAAATGAGAAATTCAAATTGTTGAAATGTGTCAACCTATATTACTTTTAATAACATTTTTGTTAGCCGATACTACTCAACTTGCCTTATTGGGAAATACAAAATGTGCATGAAAAATCATACATCCTTCCTCATTAACATTTGAAACCATACTGAAATATGAATTTCGATTTTTTTTTCATTTTTTCTTTCCTCCTACCTTTCTTTCTTTTTCGTGCAATAGAATTTAAATGGGAAGCTTTTTAAAAAATGTGTATAATATCCTGAGATTTTTTAAAATATTAATCTCTTTTTTACGTAAAAAAAAAGAAAAAAATAATAAAAAATATGACACGATCAGTGGCATTTAAAGAAAAAACCAACAACAAAGTCAAAAATTCGTAATATTTCGTAAAAAAAATTGAGTATTGGGACTTGTTAGATATAAAGACATTATATGTACCTATAACGTATAAGTTTAGGTAAAAAATTATGTGATTGTAACGTAACGTACGAAAAAAAAATTCGATTTACGGACAAAATTTCCGAAACATATTAGTTCCATAAAGCCAGGGATGTACGAGGCTACCAATATTTTGGTTTGTTTAATGACAAAAAATTTTAAATGAACTTCAAAATTACATGATTGTTATGAATTTCTATTACATACTATGTTTTGCTTTCGTTTTTTGTAAAGAATGTTATCAATTACAGAATTAAATATAAATTGTTAATATCTACAACTTATATTGAATAGAAAAAATGTTGTTCAATAATCAAGCGAATGTTAAGAATTTTATGTTGAATTTATGCGGTGTCCAAAAAATAAAAGTAAAATGAAATGGTGCATAATTTATTTAATTCTTTTATCTCCAATATTAAAACACTCCGAGCTACTTTCTGAAATTTCAAAATCACAATTTATCATAAGCTCATGTAGGTATGCAAGTCTATAAATACTAGTAAATGCATTTACTTTAAAAAAATCTTAAAAAATATAATGAAAAATATGAAAGCTTATAAACAAAGAGCCACAAATTTTACACATAAATCTAAATTTGGATTGGAAAACTTTGGAAATTTTGTATATATCGTTTTTGTGGTCTTCTTCAAACTGGGTTGATTCATATTTTAAGTTAAAAATTTATTTCTAAAATAATTGAATTTCTAAAGGTAATAGGAGTTAAATTTAAAGCAATGATTCAATAAATACCAATATGATTCAATAAATAACAGATAAAAAAAATAGCAAAAAAGCAATTTTAGCTAAAATTTAATTTACAAATAGTATAAAAAATCTCAATTTTATGAAAAACAAAAAAATTTACTGAGTCGACTAATTTTAAATACACATTTTTCTCTGATGTGTTGGCAGAAAATACATTGTCTGTATATAATTATGCGAATTAAAACGAATGGAAAGGTTTTCTATAAGTTAAGTGATTTATCGAAACGAATTCCTTCGATACCATTTCCTCGAATTCCACAAGTTTTAAATTATTCAGACAATAAAGTTGGGTCAAACTAATGGTTTGCATTGTAGCACTTTTTCCTTCAACAAGTGAAAATACTGCTTTTAAAAACAATCTATGTATACCTACCTCATTTTTGAAATTATTTTTATTCATATACGAAACTATTTTAGGAATTGCATATATTTAGGACGAACGATTTATGCAGCCTTTGAAATAAAGCAAAGATTTAAAGAGGGGCAAGCCCGGATTTCTCATATATTCAAATATATACAATGGGCGATAAAAAACAGGGCGCCATTGAAAACTTAAAAAAACTCTAAATTTAAAAAAACAAAATTTTTAATTTTTCCCAACATACAGCGAAATCAATTTGGTAAAATGTACCTATATAGAAACATCATATTTTATTCATAATAATGTGAAAAATGTGCGTGAAAAAAAAGTCAGTTGCGCAAAACAATAAGCATTGATCAGCACATATTTTCTATTCGCACCATATAACAAAATATTTTCAGAGAATTAATTCATTTACAATTCATACATTTTGTTACTCTACACTACTGCTTCATTCTTATTTATTACACGCTTGCACTACATAATTTTTTAAATGATATGAATCCTAAGAAATACATTTATTAATATTATTACTTTTATATAAATAATAGAATGATTTTGTATATGCCTATACAGACAGGTTATTATTTCATACAGCAGTAAACATTCAACCTTACACACATAAATAAAATCGTCGCATATAATACACATAGAAGCAAGTTACAAAAAAAATAAAAATATTCAAAAATCACATTTACACATAATTTATATTGTCTAATTCTAATATGTATGAGATCAACAGTCATGCGTACACATATAATTATCTCATAAAGCATTTTTATTTTGCTGAGATTGCTCCCTATCAACACTCGCACATATAATTATATTACAAAGTAAGATTTTTATTATGCTGAATTTGCGCGGCGTTAACACTTGTTCGTACACATTTCATATTGTTTCATATAATATCAAATTGTTTCATATAATATGCAAAATTTTATTTTTGTTGAGTTGTCGTTCTCTCACCAAACAAACAAGCACGTTATTATAATGTATTACTTTTTCTGTATACTATTTCATTAGTAAAAAACAAGAACAAAAAAAAAATGTAGATTGAGAATAGAAAGGAAAAGGCAAAAGAGAATGAGAACAATATTCATAAATATTGGCGTTAGTGTAACACAGTTTTGATTAAAGTATAATTAATGTCTTTATATCTAACAAGTCCCAATACTCAATTTTTTTTACGAAATGTTACGAATTTTTGGTTTCGTTCCTGTCTTTTCTTTAAATGCTACTGATCGTGTCATATTTTTTATTATTTTTTTCTTTTTTTTACGTAAAAAAGAGTTTAATTAATGTCTTTATATCTAACAAGTCCCAATACTCAATTTTTTTTACGAAATGTTACGAATTTTTGGTTTCGTTCCTGTCTTTTCTTTAAATGCTACTGATCGTGTCATATTTTTTATTATTTTTTTCTTTTTTTTACGTAAAAAAGAGTTTAATTAATGTCTTTATATCTAACAAGTCCCAATACTCAATTTTTTTTACGAAATGTTACGAATTTTTGGCCTCGTTGTTGGTTTTTTCTTCAAATGCTACTGATCGTGTCATATTTTTTATTATTTTTTTCTTTTTTTTACGTAAAAAAGAGTTTAATATTTTAAAAAATCTCAGGATATTATACACATTTTTTAAAAAGCTTCCCATTTAAATTCTATTGCACGAAAAAGAAAGAAAGGTAGGAGGAAAGAAATAAAGTTGGGTCAAACCAATGGTTTGTATTGTAGCACTTTTCCCTTCAACAAGTGAAAATTCTGCTTTTAAATACAGTCTATGTATATACCTATCACACTATTAAAATTTTTTTCATTCATATACAAAACTATTTCTAGGATTGCATATATTTAGGATGAACGATTTATGCAGTCTTTGAAATAAAGCAAAAATTAATATAAGCAGGGGTTAACATAATGCTCGATTTTAAGGGTTACTTGTGCGAGTTAAGAAAAATAATTATATTTTGAATATCATGGAATTTACCGTTAACTTTTTGGGTTTATAGAAATTTGAAAAAGCTTGCGGTTTCAGAAATATAAGGTGTCGAAAATGCAAATTTTACAAATTTCAAGAGACCATAACTTGAGAGGGGGTGGAGATGGAAAAAAATTTTCTTCTAACGAAATGAACTAAATGTTAATGTATAAAAGCCCCTAAAATTTCAAGCTTCTACAGGCTGGGGTCTAGAAGAAAAACGACATCAAAAATTTGGTAAAAAAGGACTGTAGATAACGGTAAATTTGAATGGCCATTTTGTTTTTCTAAAGTTTAACTATAGTATACCGCTGTAGGGGAAGCAAGCCACAGCCTTTCTGCGTTTGCAAAATTTGAAAAATGCTTATGGTTTCATTGCAACAAATAGTTAAAATAGGCCATTTTTAGTGCTTTCTGGGGTATAACTTCTAGAGGGGGGGAGATAGGTTTAAAATAAAAATTTTGTTCTACAAAAAAAAGTTTCTAGTAAAGATCTATGTACGTATTAAATTTCAGCTTTCTATCTTTAAAAATGTAGAAGTTTTGTAAACAGACACACGGACAGACGGACGGACGGACGGACGGACGGACGGACGGACGGACAGAGTGAAACTAATAACCACTTTTTTTCAAAAAATTTTTGGAAAAGTGCTAAAAATGAAAAAAAATTTCAAATTCATATTTCAGTATGGTTTCAAATGTTAATGAGGAAGGATGTATGATTTTTTATGCACATTTTGTATTTCCCAATAAGGTAAGCTGAGTAGTGGCGGCTAACAAAAATGTTAATAAAATTAATATAGGTTGACACATTTCAACAATTTGAATTATCTCATTTTGGTTATTTATACGTTACTTATAAAATTGTTTCAAATAATTTCAGTTAGTTTTAAGTTATTAAAAATAAATATGTATGTACCTACTTTCAATATATTTTTTTTAAATAATTATTTTAAACAATTCAAACATGTTATATTGAGTGCTTCAAAAATTTTGCTGTGCTCTTTTTTCATATTTTATTAGCAGGTAAACAAGAGCAATCTATTTATAAAATGTCCCTGCATGTGTATGTATGACCTATCTTAATTCTTAACGGAAAGAATTTTAAAATACCAGGACAAAAATTTTAAAATACCCATAAATACTAGTAAATGCATTTACTTTAAAAAAATATAATGAAAAATATGAAAGTTTATAAATAAAGAGCCACAAATTTTAGACATAAATCTAAATTTTTCACAAATTTTTAAATGCATGGCAAAACTTTTTCTTTATACAATGTTTCATTTCTCAGGCGATTTGTGAAATAAAATTAAATTCACTTGTAAATTTAAGATTACGAATAAAAGTTTGTAATGATTGAGTTTTATATTGAAAAACCTTATTTACCTTTCTGCGTTTATATAAATTTAAAAAAACTTGCCGTTTCGTAAATATAAAGTGCCAAATATTCAAATTTTACCAATTTCCAAAGCCGATAACTGGAGAGGGCATGGAGATGGAAAATAAATTTCTTCTAACAAAATGAACTATTTATTAGAGTCTGAAAGCTGACGAAATTTTACAACCTGTTTACACAATTTGAAAAATGCATATGATTCTACTATAATAAATAGTTGAAAAATGGTATTTTAGGTATATTAGGGTTTTGGGGGGAGGGGGGGGGGGTATAATTTTTAGAGGGGAGGAGATAGGTAAAGATTTTGTTCTACGAAAATTAATTTTTAGTAAAGATATATGTACGTATAGATCTTTACTAATTTCAGCTTTCTATCTTCAAGTTTTGTAAACAGACACACGGACAGACGGACGGGCGAAAAGAGTAAAACTAATAAGCACTTTGTTTCAAAATTTTTTTTGGAAAAGTGCTAAGAATTATCAACTATCAATATCAAATCATTTACGCAAGCAGAATATTGATTCTGATTCTTATGATGAATACTACACCACAGCTGATTAATAATTTTGTTTATTTGTATAATTTTTACTAAACTCCAGGAAAAATCGAACGGCAAAGGACGAAACCCTGGCTGGGTTAATAACCATATAACTTATAAACAAATATGAAACGTCCAATAATAAGAATATAAATTCGGTAGGGAGATCTACCAAAGTGTTGGCAGAGACCACGGCTGTCGGCGAAGATCACTTAGCGAAATTAATGAGCCCGTTTGATAAGAGTTCAAGGGTTACAAGGTCTCTTCTTATGGGGAAAAGTAGAAGAAAAATCGTAGAAGCTTAGAGGAAGACAACAAAAATAAAACCTCTGAAGTTAATGTAAAAGGCCCGCTACATCAGGTTGATTCGCGTATAAGCGACTTGCAAACTTAAAGCAGAAAATTTAAGGTTAATGGGACAGCAAAATACATTTGCAAATGGCACTGACAAAGATAAAATAGGTGTGATCGTACACGAAACAGATGAGGAAGAATTGGCTAAAAAAACTGATTGAACTCTTAAAACCAAAAAAAAACTCAAAGAAGAGAAAAGTCAAAAATTCACCAGAAATGGAACCGCCAACATTTTCACTTGGATAGAATTCTATCCATTTGGATACATTTTTGCTTCAAATTGGATACCAAGATACTTTATTCTGCTAAAATGCCGAAATTAGCTACATTTGAAAATTTTGCTGAAATATGGATATACATATTTATTTCTTAAACACTAAATAAATATTACAAAACTTTTAAAATGTTGCTAATATTAAATCGCGAAATTGCTTTATTTTCAAAAAAATGTTATTTACTGGCTTTGCTAAGTAGGTTTTCAAATTTATTAGAAGAAAGTAAGAAAGATACTTTATTAAATGAATGCTGCCTCTTCCTATATTCAAATCTAAAACATTTAGATAAGAACGTACCACAAATATTTTGGTGCAAGCTAGGAGTGATAGAAAATGAATTGTCTGTGCATATTTTTTAAAATATATCGCATTTCATGGTGAATCGCCTTTATCGCATAGTTCAACAACTACAGAACTTATACTATGTATTTTCTAACCTTAACTTTTACATTTAAAAAGTAGTAGAAGTTGTATGTGATTTCTTAAAGAATTTTCTATAAATAACAAAACTCACATTGTTGAATAAAGTAAAATAATATAAACTATGGGTTAATTTATACAAAATAAGACGACCTAGAAAATACAAGATTCTCTATATTGAAGCCTGTATCAAGTAATTATCCTATCGACATAATATTCTGTTTTGTGCTATAAAACTAAACGAATTACTTGATACGAATTAGTTGATGTGGAAAGCAACGAAGAGCAACCAAGAAACTTATAAAGCGAATTCCTCCACTGAAAAAAGCAGATGGATCATGGGCAAAAAGCAACAGGATAAACTATTTGCTCATCACTTTTCCTAGTGTTTGTTGTAGAAGGAATTTTCCTGGTGTTTGTTTTGTAGAAGATTTTTATATGGATGAAAGCACTATGGCTTTATTCAATGAAAAAAAAATTTTCCAAGCGATAAAGTCGCTTAAACCGCATAAGGCCCCAGGTTGTGATCTCATTACTGCTGAGAATTGATAAATTGATAAATGCAGTAGGCATGTTCCTAGTGCTTGGAAAGCAGTTCAATTTATTATGATAAGAAAACTCTGGAATGAATCAAAGTCATATACACCGATTTCTCTACTGCCAACAATATCAAAACTTTTTGAAAAATTGATGTTAATAAGACTGATGTCTATAATAATAGAAAATAAGAAATTGTTTCGAAACCATCAGTTTGATTTTAGATCAAATCATGCAACAATTGACCAAATACACAGAATAGTAATATTGTGGAAAAAGCGTTAGTGGAGAGGCAAATATGTTCGATAATATTGGACCCAGGCGTTCGATAAAGTTTGGAACGCTGGCTTATTATTTAAACTTAAGAAATTGATACTTTTGTAACTCGTGGAGTCACATAAATTATATTTATCTGACAGACTTTTCCACTCTTATTAGACGAATATTCCACGGTTAGATAATAAGGTCTGATGTACCTCTCTGGGTCTCATATTAAACGTGCTTTATAAAAACGATTTGCAATATTAAGAGGGTATAATTTTGGCTACATTTGCCGGCGGCACAGCAATATTGGCAGTGGGATCAAGTGTTGAAGGATCGACAAATGAAATTACAGGGAACAAGTAGCAATATAAGTACATGGGTAAATACATGGAAAATAAGGCTAATTGAAAGCAAATCTATACATGTGAATTTCACAAACAAAAATTTGGTGAACCCACCATCATTCAGTTTGAATGGTGTTGAAGTATCAATCCAAATAGCTGGGTATGACTTTAGATGTCAAGCTCAGGTGGAAAGAACATGTAAAGAAGAAAAAAAAATTGGAAAACAAATAATGAGAAAACTATTGGCTCCTAGGTCGTAGGACTGGATTGACGACATACAGTAAGGTGTTGGTGCACATTGTGATTCAGTAAAAAGTACAATATTATATATCATGGTTTAGGATATCAAAAATGGGTAAAATTTTGGTTTGGAACTGAATGTCATATTCTAACGGTTTCCGAGATACAGGTATTTTAACGAATTTTCACTAAATTTCTACTTCTTCAACCATTTTTGTTTATAACTTCCCTTCTGAGGTAGATAAAAGTTTCAAATTAACACTTTCTGAAAGGCCTAGTAAAGGGCTTGAAAAGTACAATATTATACATCATTGTTTAGGGTATCATAAATGGGTAAAATTTTGGTTTGGAACTGAATGTCATATTCTAACGGTCTCCGAGAAACAGGTATTTTAACGAATTTTCACTAAATTTCTACTTCTTTAACCATTTTTGTTTATAAATTCCCTTCTGAGGAAGATAAAAGTTTTAAATTAACACTTTCTGAAAGGCCTAGTAAAGGGCTTAAAAGCTACATATGACTTGATTTTATATTTTTTGTACTTTCGGAATACCAAGCGTTCAAACTTTAGAAAAAATCAAATTTTTTCCTTTACTAGCACATTCAGAAACTTGTATCTCTCTCGGAAGGAAAATTATAAGCAAAAAACCTTGAGCAACTAGAAATTTCGTGAAAACTCGTTAAAATCTTTGTGTCGCGGATACCGTTGGAATTTGTCATCTAGTTCTAAACAAAAATTTTACCCATTTTGATGGCCTTAACAATGATATATAATATTGTACTCTTTACTGAATCACCCTGTATAACCAAATGATAAAGGCTATATGGACATATGGCTTGCACACACATCGCACAAATAAAAAACTTTCCAGAACAAGGTCCTTCGTAATATGGTGGACGTCCCCTGGTATGTGTGCCAAAGTAAGTGCAGAGATAAAGAACTGTTCCACGAAATATAGGGCGGATTTGGAACAGCATGCAAATTTCGAGATCTCCCGACTTATGGAGGAGAGAGTTTGGACAAAAAAACTGAAGCGAACGAGACCTCTCGAAGCAGCCTAAAGTGCTGCGACAGTACTTCCGTGCCTTCCTTCACGGAATATAGACACAAACACACGATAGAGCAAAACTAATGGTTAGTTTAAATTATTTTGGGAGTTTATGACTACCCAAGTGCATGTTAGATTGGATTAAAGACCCCTATCATTAATACTTCTGATGACAGATTGGATCCGCCTATATTTGTCTTCCGATGATTTTTAACACCTGTATTACAAAAAAAAATTTTTTTTACGAATTTCTAAAAAATTGGGAATTATAATAATCATAAAAAGAGTTACACATTAAGTACAGCTTAATTTTTTTCTCTCATATTGATACAAAAAATATTATTGATACAAAAACAAGATTTAACCCAGATCTAAATCTGTTACAATTGTAAATATTCCGAGATATTTTGTTGAACACTCTTGTCGAGATGATTCGTATGTTATTTATGCGTACATAAATTGTTCTATATTGCCTCTGAATTTCGCAATATTATTTCTATTACGTTATTGGATGTATTTTTCAATAATAAACTTTTGTTTTTAATATCCTATTAGCGATCATCCAAGTGCAAATTTTTCTATTTTTTGAATGTAATTGGTGATGTATTGCTAACATCAGATGCATCTCTATGTTTGTTGACAGGTGGTGCTAATTGCTGATAAGTGGCACTACTTGGTTTTTTACTGATAGTTTATCAAAACGTAATTACTTATCTTATCTTAATACTTATAATTATGCTCACAAACACATTTTATTAACTATTAATTTATTAATAAATTTTCAGTATGATTCAAATTTTAAAACCGATTTTGCGGTAATTGAAAGTAGCTTAAACTACCATATTTTACTCTATTTTTGTTATTTCTGGTATTTTGTTCGGTAAAAGTTGTTATACACATATACACATGTGTGTATGTACATGTGTATATTTACATACATACCTATATTTAAAACACGGAAATTTTTTAGAAGACAACTAAGTACTTTAAATATTCAAAAACAAACGAGAAAAAAAATAGAGTTGACTTTGTCAACTCTGTGATACCCGTACGAATTTGTTATCCTATGTGCGAATAACTAATGTGCCATAACTAACTATGGGGCAGACTATAACTTTAAGTTGCCGTATTACCATATTAATTTATGCAAAATTTCAGTACTATGTGTTATTCAAAATACTGGTTGTGCCAAACTACTATTGATGTTGTATAGCAGCTACCAGAAAGAGCCAAGAAATTTTAGCGAATTTTATCAAGCACATCGGCCCTACTAATATATTCACTTGGGTGAAATCTCAATATCACAGCTTTTATAGTTCTGAGATATAGTCAAATAACTTTTGGAGTTGTATGGCAAGTACCAGAAGGAGCCAAGTAATTTCAACGGCTTTTATGAGACACATTGGCCCTACTAATATATTCGTTTGTGTGAAATTTCAATACCATTGCTTTAATAGTTTCTGAAATATAGCCAAATAATTTTGGAAGTTGTATGGCAGGTACCAGAAGGAGCCAAGTAATTTCTGATAGGGTTCTGGCACTATACACCAAATTTCACCAAATTTTCACAATAAATCATTTGTGAAAATTTGGTGAACTTAGCTCAATTAGTTTTTGAGTTATCGTTGGGACGGACGGACGGACGGACGGACGGACGGACAGACAAAGCTAAATCAACTGATCAAAAACATACACTTGAGTATGTTTTTGATCAGTTGATTTCATAGAATTTGACGCTGATCAAAAACATACACTTGAGTCTATATCTAACACCGTTATTTCTTAGCGTTACAAACGGTAAGGCAAATTTAGTATACCCTTCGAACATACGTTCGTACGGGTATAAAAAACTTCAAAAACAAATATAGCAATTAAAATACAAAACAAAAATGAATCTTTTCGCCATAATTTGCATATGGAAATATATTATAGTGTGCAATGGCTTACAATGTTCGCGCGTGTCATAGGTGTGAGCGCGCTAGCGCTTGTCTGCCGCTTCTTTTTGTATATTTATTTTTATAAAGAGATCTTACTTCGAATGTGAATTTGATTAAAAAATGGAAGACTTCTTCTAGGATGATATTATATAATAATTTACTCATTAATTTTACTGAAAGTTTTTTTTATAGAGGGAACGGGGCGAAGTCGTTGACAAAATCATAATAAAATTTATGAAATGGATGCTAGCGAAAATTCGAATAAGTATTTTCATTTTATGAAACAGCTACATGTTACTAATTATAGTTTCAACGCTTTGCAATTTTGGAAACAAAGTGTTTATTAGTTTCATTCGGAACTGTGTTTATTAGTTTCATTCGGGTGGACGGACACATATTTATGTTCGTGCGCAAATTTACAAAACTTATACACTCTTAAAGATAGAAAGCTAAAATTTTGCATGTACACATATAGATCTTTACTAGAAACTTATTTCCATAGAAGAAAATTTTTACCTAAAACCGCGGTTTAAAAATTGTATCCCCTAAAGTTCTGAACATTCCATTTTTTAACTACTTATTTCAGTGAAACCATAAGTATTTTCAAATTTTGCCAACGCAGAAAAAATTAAAAAAAAAAACAATATGACTGTAAAAATTAACCGTGTTTTCCAATTTTTTTATGTCATTTTTCTTCTTGTTACCATTTTTATTTTTGTTACATTTTGTTCCAATGTTACCATTTTTATTTTTGAGAAGAATTATACATCTCTAAAACTAGAAATAAAAAAAGATATTCATTTGTAACTGTACCGTTGTTCAGAGTAATTCATCATATTTTTATAAATTAAATTATTATAAAATTATAATACATTGTATGTTTTGTATATATTGCAAATTTTAAAATTTAAATTGCGATTAGCAGCTTAAAAATGTAGATATGTGTATACAAAAGTGTCGCAAAAAATAATTCTCGCGGGAATTTTAAACAATTCAATATTAATTATAAACCATAATAGATGTCTGCCGAAGTTTGATAAATTATATGACAAAAATTATGAAGTTTTATTTTAAATTTTAATTTTGCACATTGGTATAGTTATATTTTTTACACAATAAAATTTTAAATTTTACAATTTTTTAATGACGCATATGCACATATGGAGACAAAAAGACATTATTTTAATTTTTAGTTATGTTTTACTAACGTCGTTTTTGCAAATAAAAACAAATTTTTTTAAGGATTATTGCATTAATAACTGTCCGACATATGCAATTTTTACGATTGGAATACTTATTTCTTATAACTTTTAGACACATCAGGAATAAAATTATAGCTATATGTATGTAGTACATAAGCTTTTCTCAGTTTGCAATATTATTTAAAAAAAATTAAGAAACTAATTTGTGTATTTGCCATCGTAAATATTTTTGTCACTAACTAATTACATAATGTACGCAAAGAGTACTTTATGTTATTAGTTAGCCTATTAGTTAGATGGACGTCTAAGGATAATAAAAAGCGGGTTGAAAAATTCAGACGAATATCCATCATAGCTTTCAAGCTCTTGAAGCTAGAGTGAAGTTGTGTTCAGAAAATTTTTTGTAATAACTACATGAATTATCATTTTATCTGCAAAATGCCACGCGTGCAATGAAAGTTATGTCTAGGCTTTGTAGAAGTAGAAGTATCGAGAAAAAAAAATAGCAGTCTTTTTTTGACATAATAATTTAACGTTTTTTGAAACATTTCTAATTATTCAATTCAAAATTTGTGTTTGAGCAGTTATTACTTGATAACTGTGATTGAGTCATCAGTGTGTCATAAGTCTATTAATTGAAACTTATTCATACGATTTTTTTATAATATGTATAGTAGCTTGGTTTCAATATGAATGTATTCCTGCCGAGCTTCGTACTAAGCATACTATTCGTGAACACTAAACAAATGCTAAAAAAAAGTATAAGGCGTATAGAGCTGGAAGATTTCTATATTTTGTGATGTAATATTCAAGATTAATAAATTAATGTAATATTCAAGATTAATCAAATCAACTATAATGACTATTGCTGGGGCGGTATGTGGATATAAATTTTTATATTTGCGAGTTAACTGCAACCTGATTTAATTTTAAATTTTCCTTCCTACTTTAATTTAATTTTTTATCTAGTGTGATATGTACATTCAATTCCTAATTTTGTTTCAATATTTTCGAACACATTTGAAGTTAGTGCGCACTAGGGGCTCCCAGTTTTATATTTAATCCTAAACGAAGGCCAGACATTAAATAGGCGTTATTTGACAAAAGGAGAGAAAACTTAATTGATTGTAAATGATTAATAAAAGTAAATATTTAGCAACTCAAATTTAAAATAAGTTTTCTGTTTATGTAAGCATGAAAAGCGGATCGTTTTCTTAACAAAATATTTTTAATGACATATTCCGATAAAAAAATGTAATAAATATTCCATTGAATTGATAACTATTTTGAATTTCCCAAATTGCTAACTTTCATAAATTTAAATTTATAATTTTTGGAGATAAATTAATAAAAACTAAAACTTCCCAATAAAAAAAACCCAGTTTTGGGAAATTAACCCAAATTTGAATACCGGGGTTTTAACTATATTTAGATAGGTAAATACTGATTATTCGGAAGATCTCAAAATTAGTAAATCATCTTCTATTTTTAAGTTCCTTCAATTTTAATATTTTCAACCTTCATATACCTATATAAATACCCAATATAAAAGTTGTTGACTCAGAGAAAAAATCAAAAATAATTTCCAAATAAGTATGAAAATTGCACGTGTTGGGAATTAGGAGTGTAAAATTACCTAACATTTTTAACCCTGCTGATTCTTCATATTATTGAAATACGTAATTTCAAAATCATTAGTTGGCAAATTCACTAGAAAAATGTATTTGAAAAAATCTGATGCGGTCAGTAAATGACCGACCGAAATGTGTATTGTCTAGTTAAGTGTAAGTATTACAGAAGATTATAAAAATGCCTTTTAAACACTTTTTTCAAATTTTTACGGCGTTATTAAACATTTAGTTAACATACATAGAACAACGTAAATTTGGCTCTTAGTAGAGTTTCGCTTTGTGCCAACCGAATTCTCTGACAAGCTCGCCAGTTAGTTTCAGTAAAAACCTGGGCACCAATATCAAATTTCAAGAAATTGCATTAACTCGTTCCGTACATATCGTAAAAAACGTAAAATCGGCTCCCAGTTTGGTTTCCAAGCCTCGATCGTTCCAAAAAAATTATAATATGCTTATTATTTTGACACTTCAAATTAAATATTAAATTTCAAGGAAATTGATTGATTATTTCTCTTTATATGGGCAAAAATTTGCCGGCAAAAAGGTTTAGTTCCTAAAGCCTGGTATACCCCAGAAGCTGATCAATCCATAACATAGCCACAACAAACTCACATATAAAATGTGATGAAAATTTGTTCAGCTTAACTTGAGATACACGCGCGCACACACAGACAGGCAGATCGACACCTCTCTAAAAATATGTAGTTTCCCTACTAGGGAGACGTAAAAATTTGTAGTTTATGTACGCTTCCCACTGAAAACTCGATATTCAAAATTTGTTGCCATCGCATACCTTCCTTATGCAATATGATAGGTAAAAATTAACTGCAAATTTGAAAGCAGCTTGCCTCTGCCGTCTTCTAAATAGATAGTCTTCTATATCTGAATAACTACAGAAAATTCGTTGCTTTAACATTAAAAAAAAAATAGCACCAAACACTATGTTTTTATTATAAATATTTTTTGTCTTATTAGGAATCTAAATGACTTTTAAAAACATTAAAATGAGAATACTCAAAGATTAAAAGAAATATTTCATACTTTTTACGAGTAAATAAGCAAAGCTGTAACCTTTCTGCTATTGCATAGAAATTTAGAAATAGTTTGTGGAATGGATACAAAAAAAATTTTCAAAAGTTTGCATTTCCCAAGTTTTGAAAAACTTTAACTTGAAGGATACCAAGAATAAGATCTATTGACCTAACTCTTAAGAATAAGATCTATTGACAATATTTCACCTTTTTCTCTTAAATGGTGCAGAAGACAAACAAAATTTGTAAACAAAAGAGAAAGTAAGAAGCACATTTATTTCTAAATGTTTTTCAAATGTAAAAGTTTTAACGTAATACAAAATCAAGTGATAGAAGTTTTATTTAACTGAATAATATTTTATGAAATTTCTTTAACCTTAGGAGTAATAAATTACGACTATGAAATTATTTTTCAATTAGTTTGAGTTAGAAAAATAATTTTTTATCTTAATAAGTACAGAATTGAATCAAATACATATTATTATAATTAAAGAGTTTATAGTTTACACTTGTGAGTCTAAACTATAGTTATTCCTAGAATTAACATGAAAAATTCTCTCTAAAGTTTTTTCTCACTTTTATTTCGTAATTTACGGTTTTAGCTGTTGGATAAGACGTTTTAAAACTTTTAATATTTAACTGCCCTTTAAAAGCGGGTAACCTAATGCACATTTATTTCAGTTTGAATGTAGCAGTATACATTTTAATAACAAATTCGCTTTTAGCACTTTTCCAAAAAAATGTTGAAAAAACTGTTTATTAGTTTCACTCTGTCCGTCCGTCCGCCCGTCCGTCATAGATCCTAAATTTTTAACTATCTCCTCCCCACCCCCCCACCTTTTTAAACAAATAGCTCCGCAATACTCTAAAAATGCCATTTTGCAACTATTTATGCCAGCTCTCTTCTACACGATTATCTATCTCGTCGCAGTGCGAGTAGGATCAAGGAGTCTCGAGAAATATGCCCAGATGAGACCTGAAACCAAATGATAATCCAAGTCCACTACTAAAGCCGGAGGTAACCAACAGAAATGCGGTAAGCACTGAAAGCACGAAAGGTGAAACAGGAGCCCCAGCCGGGACCAAGCAGCAGGGTACGAGGTTATGACAAAGTCAGGCTCAGTGCCGGCAGTTACCCATCGGGTGCAGTCACGAAGATTACCCGGAGCGCAAAAAGGGCGCCAACAGCAACAGTCAAGCCTTCACACAGAGCCTACAGGGAACGGCGATCGGCTTTCAGAAATTTGGAAAGAATTGGCCGTATTCCGGAAAAAGATAGGTCTGATGAAGAAAGGTCCACATACAACTGGGCAAAGAGCATAGTGGGCAAGCACACGAGCGAGAAGGGGGTGGCTACTAAGCGTCAACGCTCCACAAAGGAACCACCTCGTTAAGCTAAGAGACCGAGGACACCGAACAAACCTTCAAGCGTCACAAGGCCGTTCAATGAGATCCTGAAAGACCATCTAATTGTTGCAGTGGTAAACCAGGCAAAAAATGGTGGCAGGATCTCAGCAGAAAACTGGCGAAAGATGGAAAGTCGGCTTATGGCAAACTTCCCTCAAATCATGAGGGAAAATCCAGGCCCATATCCCTCGTGCAGAGACCATTAATGTGTGAAACTTGTGGCCTGTACAGACAGTAGGTCCCTGGACCTATACACGAAAGAAGAAGTGAGGATTGGAGAACTCTGGCTCAGCGCGAGACTCGCGGTCGTTGCAAAGAAAGATATCCCAAGCAGACCGCGAACTCCTTCCTGGATTTCAGCTGAGCCATCAGACATGGAAAAAATCTTACAGATGATCCAGCTGGGAAACGCAAACCTGCCAACTGCCAATTAGAGGGTGGCCAAGCTTGAAGATAAGAAGGACGACTATAGACAAGCCCTCGTTATATTGAACGAAGAATCGTGGTCAACTATGAGTTCTCCTCTATAACACTAAAGGTGTGCAAAACGGACACTAGGATGGAGGGAACCCAGAATCAGGAGGACGACAAAGGGCCAGTCCCAGAACCGAAGCCTGTGGTCCTTCAGAACAGGGAGGAAACTGCAAAGGCGTCTGTTCAGATACCGCTTTCATCAGAAGCAGAAATGCTGGATAGAGCGGATCTGACAGACGACGACGTCATGCATCTCGATCTGAAGAGGCCCTGCTGGACCTGAACCTCGACGACGATACAGAGAAAACGTTAGTGGAGGTTGGCGAAAGCAGTAATGCTTTCGTCAAAGGCAGGTGGAAGGATCTTCGAACTCAGGACGGCTAACTATAAGCCGTTGTATAGCGGCGGAAAGGTAAGTTCATGCATATTAATTAAAAGAAACTTAAATGCTTTTCTGTTGCCTGTTTACAGCAATGAAGATTTGACTGCAGTCAGTCTCGAGGTCGGTGGCAGGATCTCCTGGTGGGCCTCAGTATACCTGCCCTATGATTCCCATAGAATGTTTCCACTTAGTAATCTAAGAGACCTGGTGGCGAAGGCGTGGCCTCTTAGCACTGGCCTCAGCACTGCGAGCGATGCCAATGTACATCACACAATCTGGGGGAGCTCCGATACTAGAGGTGTATCACTTTTTGATTTTATCTTGAGTACTAACCTCAGACTATATAATAGAGGCTCAGAGCCCACTTTCGTTACTAAAAATAGGCAGGAGGTTATAGACATAACCATTGCCTCACAAATTATTTTTGGCTCGGTTACGAACTGAAAAGTATCGCAAGAGTATTCCTTTTCGGACCATCGCTATATAGAATTTGAATTCGTTGCTAGGCAGAATTTTCCATTGACTTTCAGGAACCGCAGGCGGACTGATTGGCCAAGGTTCCGAGACTGAGCAATCTCCTTGGATCGGGGTCCCTTCACGTCTTGACCTTTTCAGTATGGTTTGTACGCTCCCTGGGGCCAAAAATGGCGCCTCTAGGGAGGCGTGCCCGTTAACTCGGATATAAAATACCAACCATAACTCCGTCGACACTCAACCGAATCCGCTTATTCTCTTAGCAGGGAGGCTAGATTCCTGAGTTTAATTCTTGATTCAAAGTTAAACTGGAGGTCCAACGTTATGGAGAGAGTAAGGAAGGCAACTATTGCGCTTTACTCATATAAGAAGGCCGTCGGGAAGAGGTAGAACCTGAAACCCAGCATGGTTTATTGGCTATACATCACAGTGGTGAGGCCGATCCTGATGTACGGCGCTCTGGTGTGGTGGCCAGCACTCCACACAGCTGGGAATCCCAGGCTGATAAGCAAGATTCAAAGAATGGCTATGCTGTGTATTGGTGGGGTATTACGCTCCACCCATACTCAGGCTCTCGAGATTCTCTTCCATCTGCCGCCATTAGATGTGCTGCGAGTCTTAGTGGTCTTGTGCCCCTAGGGGCATGCTTCAGTTCTTGTGGATTGTGGACATGCTGGTGAGGGGCAATTGATTATGTTTCCCCGGTGCTCTCATTCACGAGGAACTTTGGGACCTCGATTCCGCTTTTGGAAGTCTGGCTGAACGAGGGAGTTACTGACGACGGATCAGTCCATTTTTACACGGACGGATCCTAACTCGATGGATCACTGTAGTGTATTTCAAGTCGAGGTGGCCGCAACTGGGAAAGCTCTGTGCTGGCTTGGTTGCAATGTCGTATCGGGTGGTGGCGTCAGTATTTTCACTGACAGCCAGGCCGCGGTAAGGGCACTGGGCTCTGAGGTCTCCACGCCTAAAACGGTCCAGGACTGTAGGTCATCTCCCAACGAGATTGCGGGGCAGTTCGAAATAGACTTAGTCTGAGTGCCCAGACACAGTGGGGTTCCGGGGAACTGCAAGGCGGACGAGCTTGCGAGGGTTGGAGCTACTCTGGAGATTCCACCTGGAAAGGAGAACTCGCGCATACCTCTAAGAACCCTAGAGCTGCTGCTGCGCAACGCGGAAGTGGAGCGCACCAACCTTAGATGGGCTAATGGAGCAACGTGTAACGGAACAAGGAACTTGTGGCCAAAGCTGAATTTAAGTCGCACAAGATCTCTCTCAAAAGGCAGGATATAAGTGCTGTGGTAGGGGTACTGACGCAAACGATCTTTGTAGGAGTTGCTGTGACGAAGGGAAGGAGGAAACAGAACCCACCTACTATGCTCATGTCCGGCACTCGCAAAGTTCCAGGCAGAGATTCCTTGAGTTTTACTTTTTCAGGCACATTACGGACTTAGCGAATGTAAGTGTTAGGAATTTGAACTGATTTTTGAGGGGTTCGGGCTGGTTCAGATGAGGAGCGAGAGGGAAGAGATCCGGCATAACCACAACGGGCCTAGCTGGCCTATGTGTACCCTTCAGGGAGCCGCGACAACTTAATCTAGCCTATGCCAGCGAAACTATAAGCATCTTTCAAATTTTTCAAAAGCCGGAAAGTAATGGCTGGCTTTTTATACCGTGCCATACCATAATTGAACTTTAAAAAAAACAAAATGGCCGTTAAAATTTACCGTTATCTAATAGCCGTAATATCATGTTTCTTCTACATTGCAAGTTGTAGAAGTCTGAAATTTTTTAACGAAATGTTTCTAATTAAGCTGCTAAACGTTAGCAGCTTTTGGTTTATTTCTTTATAAAAAAAAAGTTTTCCACTTCCAGCCATTTTCAAGTTAACTCCTCTTGAAATTTGTAAAATTTGAATTTTTGGTACCTTATATTTCCGAGACTGCAAGCTTTCCTAAATTTCGAATAATGCAGAAAGCTAACGTTAAACTCCTTTAAAAAATATAATTATTTTTCTTAACTCACAGAATTCAAGCTTAAGTTCACGCATTAGGCTAATGCCTCTTTAAATTGTTTTTTTGTTCTACTTCAAAGATTGTATACATTGTTTATAATAAATGTACGCAAACTAATTTTAATAATATTGTAGTTGTATAAGTTTCAGTTGCTAAAGGAAAAAGTGCTACATTACAAACCATTGGTTTGACCCAACTTTATTTATTTTTTCATCGTTTTATTTTTTTTTTGTTTAAGAATATTGGAAAATTAAATTTATTTATTCGTTATATAACATTCGCACGATTATTAAAAAATATACAAAAAAACACATGCAAGTCCTATACGTTATATCTGCAAATTAATTAAAGTCAATTAATCTTGATCGCTTTAATTAAAATTAAAATTGATCAGTCTGTGTGAATAAAAAGAAAACTAAGTAGACTCATAGTTAAAAGTGAATCATGTTATTTATCGATTTGTTAAAGAATGAAGTTTTAACACATTTTAAGTAAGATGACTTTTTTCAAGCTGTAATAATATATACCCTGTGCTGTAGATTGTAATAATTTTAATATAATTTTTAGTTTACCAATTAATTACAAAATATACAGCATGTTCCGCATAAGGTGGCAAATAATTTCAGGAATCAATTTCCAGCAAAAAATTGTTTGAAATGTATGAAATATGAACTTTTCGCATATTTTTTAAAAACATTTAACACATTTTACTGGCAAAACTATGAGAAATGGAGAAAAATGTTTTGTAGGTTAATTAGCTCTCATCGTAGAGCATCGAAAAAAATAATAACAAAAATTTTCGAGAAATTTCGAGTTTTTAAAAAAAAATTAAAAAAAAAACAAAAATTCTAATTTTAACGAACTTTATTTCGAAAACTACAGCTAAAATCAAATTGATTGTAGGAATAAAAATAAAGAATAATCAATCGACTGTAAAACATTTATTTTAATATAATTATTATGTATTATATCAGGCCTTCTTAAACTTTTTTATATAGCGACCCCCTCCTCAATATAATGAAATATATATTAACCGTAGATTTAGATGTAATATCGCACTATTTTACAATGTAAATAAAATAAGGATTAAAGAATACATACCCATTCATTTCACATATATATAATTGGAAACGTTGATGGGATATCGGTCGTAATAAAACACAATAAATAGAATGACATAAAACTATATATATATTTAGTATATATATAGTAATATAGAAAGGAAAAATAATAGAAAAAATAAACTTTTGTAACAATTTTTTGATAAGAAAACATAAAACTATATCTATATATTCAATAGAAAAAATAAACTTTTGTAACAATTTTTTGACCCCCTTTCAGTAGTCTCGCGACCCATAGTTTAAGAAGTCCTGTTATATATATTATTACATTATATATCTTACATTATATATTATAATATATATTATTATTATTATTATATATTATATATTATATATTATATATTATAATATAAACATTTATTTATATGCAAGGAAAATTTGGTACTTCTTTTTTCAACAGGCTGTAACTCAAAAGTATGTCTGCACCCCCCGCCCGTTGCAATTTTTTGCTGAAAATTGATCAAAGAATTTTCCATAAAATTATTTGCCGCCTTATGCGGAACACCCTGTATGTGTACACATAAAAATATATGACACATTTTTTGAATATTAAGACAAAAAATTTTTTCTGCAGTGTTGATATTGCGTTGTATAATTTGTAAATAACATTATTTTCCACGATTTCATTACATGAATACGATGTTCCGATATTTATATGAACAATTTAAACAATATTTGTCCGATCTGTTCCAATTTGGACAGCTAAAATTTCAAATATTTTCTGATTTGAGATACCAACTGTTCTTTATTGTATAGCATAATTTTCATTTAGATTCACTAGTAAATACTTAGAACTACGCTGCGATAGAACTAAAATAAAACAGTTCTGCCAATAAAAACGTTTATTTTCAACAATAATAGAAAATTTTTTAACATTATATTGTTGTTAAAAAATGTGACAAAACAAATAATGCAATCATTGTCAAAATAAAAATAACTAAACAAATTTACTTAAGTAGTATTAATTTCGTTGATGTAAATTCTATAGCAGAACTGTCTCAAAACTACAAACTAAAACCAGTTGCTTTTACCAGTACAATAATAATAACGGGCTGGGACTGCAGTTTTAACTGGAAACTGCAAACATGACCTTAACTGCACTTATTTCAATGAATTTCTCGAAATATTTTGACAAAAAATTTTCAATTCAAAAAACTACCAATTACAGCGACTTCGAAATTCTTGCTGAAGTTCTTTATAAAAGTTAAACTTTATAAAAGTTAAACTTCTATATAAAGTTAAACTTTATAAAAGTTATACTTCTATATAAAGTTAAACTGAATTCAGTGTAGTTAAACTGAATTCAGTATGAACTGTTTCAATTTGCGCTAAGTATTTATAATGAAAATAAAAAAAATTATATTATAATTTGATATTTGTAAAATCAAATCTAAAGTAACTTGTTTTTTTAACATACCAAGTTTTAATATTAGCGAATTTTAGTGTACTTCAAGAATTTTAATTTTCAAAAGACTACTTGAAACGCTTAGTGATCGTATTTTAGAATTCTTGAGGCGCAAACGGTTTCAGTATTCAGTCCTTTTTTATTTTTGGCCCAAATATTTTTTAGCTTAGTCGTTAATAATTTAATTACCATATCAACTTAACTAAAAAGAAAATTGGGTACATTTAAGAAAAATTGTCTTCAGAACATTATTTGGTTAACACGTTTGAAAAAATCCGATAAATAGAAAAAATTCTCATAAAAGCTCTGGATATGACTTCTATTATTCGTATAATTGCACTGTTAGCTTTTATGATCAAATCTTTAATCAAAATATATTTAATTCAAAATTACTCTTACCTTGATAGGTATAGTTTGTTATCATCCAGCGTAATTCTCATAGATTTCTTTATAACATAAATTAATTGATCCATATTTGCATAATAGTTTAATTAATAACTAATAATTGCTAAATAATATGTAATTTTTTTAATTAAAATACTGTTTTGCAAGTTTTGTATAAAGAGTAAAGGATTTTTTTTAAATGTTTTATTCCTTAACAGATTTCGCTTTTTTTACCAAATATTTTTTAGTTAATACTTACGACATATTATGCATTTACTTGTATGCACTTTTTTGGACCATGTTATTAAGCTTTTAAGATCACTAAACACTATATTTTCAACAAATATTCTTTAGCTTTTATATAAAGCGCATCAAATAATTTTGACTACAAAATAAAATTTGATTTTTGGAGGTTGAAAAAAACGAATGCGCGATCCTTCAAATATCAGTATATAAACGGAAATTTTACAATTTTACAATAAATTTAAAACAGAAATTTTACAGTATATTACGGAAATTTTACAAAAATGTGGTACCTTAAAAATTTACATTAATGGTATTAGACCAAAAGGATACACAAGTAAGAAATTTAATACTATTAAATCCAAATGATGCATTTTGAAAAAACAGAAAAATTAAAAAGGTATAACAAAAAGATGTAGATTCGATTAACTTATCGATTTCTATGTTTATACCTACAAACATTTTATGGTCGAAGAGTAAGAGCTATAATTTTATCACTTTATTTGTAATCATCTGAATTAAAATCATGTGTCAACCCTTAAAACTTAAAATCAAAAAAATGTAAACACAAACATCGTCTAAGTTAAATTTAATTATGTTGCTATTAAGCAAAATATTTTAAATGCTGTTCAAAGTAAAAAATTAAAGTTAAATGGCAAATGTTTTGATGACAAAAATGCTAATAATCATATTTACATAAATGAATATTTAACTAAGCATAATATGTTGTTACTGGCTAAGTCGAAATACATATCTAAAAACAAATAATAAATGTAAATATGTTTGGGTGAAAAACTGCAAATAGTAGAAAAACGGAAGGTGATTCTGCTATCAGAATTACAAAACTAGTGGATCTTTTAAATGTTTAGCTTGTTATTCACTAATTTTAAAGTAATCTTTTTATATTCTATGAATAATAATAATTTAAATAATCTTTTTTTAAATTCTCTCGTTCTGATGAGAATAGTGAAATGAATTGTCTCTGCGTTGCTGTACCTAATACGAGTTCTTGTCCTGTTTTCTCGATTATCCTGCATCAAAATATCCGTATAGCATGCGTAAAAATTTTGATTTATTGCTTTCACATCTGGCGAGCCTTGATCATTTGCCTGATCTGATATTTTTGTCCGAGATCTGGATTTACGATTGTAAATTTCCAATTATGATATTTTTCCTAATAACAAATTTGTACCTATTTACATGTAACGAAACATATTGTTCTGGTAGAGCGGTTGTTTTTTGTAGGATTGATTTAGGATGTGTGGTTCGTAACTTTAATTTAACTACTTGTGATGACATTGCTTTTGACTGTGTGGTATCCGAAATGTCATATTGCATTAGTGGTATTTATAAACTGCATGGGTATGAAATAAATTTATTTACATATGAATTGTCTGATTATATTGAAAATTCTGCGTCTAAAAATATAGTTTTCTTAGATGATTTCAATATTAACTTTTTATGTAACTTGAATCTGCTTGATGATTTTTTAGGTATGCTTTCCGAATTTCTCTTTATATCTTTATTATCTTATCTTACACACAGTACAAATAATTCTGAAGCTTGTATTGATAACTTTTATATTACACTTCACGGGAAAAATGATGTTGATTTTGTATCAGATATTTTTGATTTCAATATAACAGATCATTGATGATTAGCCAAAAACTGTTTCATAGAACTTCAAGAAATTTAACAACTGAGTATATAATTGTGAAAAGATTGATTTTAGAGCTTTTTCAACTTGCTTGACGTCTGAGCTTTGGAAAGATGTCTATTCTGCTAATTGTCCTTCTGCGGCGTTTAACATTTTTCTTATCAAGTTGCTTAATTATATATGTTCTTGTAGTCACAGTTTAAATTTGAACAGCAATAGAAATAGCAGGTTGAAACCATGGATGAAGTCTTGGCTGTTGAACAAAATTAAAAAAAAAGAAACGTTGAGGATTCAATTAAAACGGCATGCTAATAGTAGTAAATTAAAAATATTATTCAATAAGATTTGCAAAAATATTAAATTAAATGTTCAATAATATTGATGATACTAAAAACGAATGGGAAATAGTTAATCAAATTTTAAACAAAAATAGGTTTAATATAGAATATATTTTAAAAATAAACGGCACAAATATCAGCGATCCTGTTGAAATTGCTAATATATTTAATGAGTATTTTACTTTTTCTTTTATTGGATTAAGTAGCAATCTTGATCGAACTTGTAATTTTGATAATTCTTTGTATCACGATACTTATCAACTTAATACTTTCGTTTTTCAGGATATTTCTACATTTAAAATTTATGAAATTATAAACTCTAAAAATGTCAGATTCTTACTCTCATGACTAATACATAGCATGATTTTAGTTTTAGAGTAAGGCAAGGAATTTTTCCTGATTCTCTTAAAACAGGAGTAGTTATGCCTCTTCATAAAAAGGGAGATTTATCAAGTTTAAATAGTTATAGGCCCATCTCGCTTTTATCAGTATTTTCAAAAATATTTGAGAAAAGTATGAAAAACCGATTTTACAATTTCTTAAATAGCAATAATTTTTTTTGTCAAAAATCTTGCAAAAATCAAATTGCGTCGTGATGGATCAGGGGGTTTGTGTACAAATAGCTTTCATCATATCTATGTCATCGTTAACAGCAGATAAGGATTGGTAGCTACTTGAGTGATGTAAAGATAATTTCCGAAAGAGCTTCTCAAGGCTCCGTTCTGGGACCTTTACTATTTCTGGTATACATTAACTCACTGTTTTGCAAAAAAATTTGTTGGTAATTATTTTGATTTATGTGCAAATATGAACTTTGATTTAGATATTCTTAGACGTTGGTTCAATGAACATAAGCTAGTTATAAGCTGCAAAACCAAATTTATGCTCTTTAACTTGGCTGGAGTGGAATTGTGTGAATTTTCTCTCATGTATCATTCCCCTTGTTACTTAAAATTTTACTTAGTACCATCACATTTAAATAACCAGTGCGGTTATTTAATATTGTTTGATGATGATATGAATTGTTCTAAAAATTGTTTTAAAATTGAGCGTATTGATACTTTTAAATACTTGGTGTTATTTTAGACTACAAATTTAGTTGGCACTAGCACACATCATATTTGCAAAAATATTTGAATAAAGTTGTTCAAAAAATGTATCATTTGAGCTTATATTGCCCTCGTTCTTTACTTATATTGGTTTATAATGGCCTTTTTAAGTCTAAATTACAATATAGTTTGGTCTGTTGGGGTGGCACACATTTTAATAAAATTCTGTCCTACTAGTGAAGCAGAAGCATGTTGTTCGAATTATTTTCAATATAAATAGGCGGTCACTTATTTTCAATTTGTTCAAAAGGCTTGATATTCTTCCTTTGAGACATTTAT
This sequence comes from Condylostylus longicornis, assembly GCF_029603195.1. NCBI lineage: Eukaryota > Metazoa > Arthropoda > Insecta > Diptera > Dolichopodidae > Condylostylus > Condylostylus longicornis. The sequence goes on from NW_026578107.1 coordinate 311,368, forward strand.
ATGTTTATAAGGTCTTGAAAAAATTCTTTGAAGACTCCGGTTCGTTTTATACCCTTGGTGATACTCATAATTTAAGAATAAATTTTGTGCGAACCTTTTTATTCCCCGTATTTTTAGAGCTCATTTTGGTAATTTTTACTTAGTTACAGCTCCACGCTTTTTCAACGGTGTACCTGTAGGTGTCATATGTGAAAGTGTAAAGAAAGTTTTTTTGAGAAATGTTAAATCTTTGAACACGATCACGTTTCAGTACGAAACATTTTTGTTTCTTGAAATTGCCACAATTTTAATATATTTGGTTTTTTAGAACTTGTTCTCTTATTTTTTGTATACATATTTTTGTTATATATTTTTTTTTCTTTAAATGTGACAGTTACCCCTATAAATTGAAAAATTTTTTGTATATAATTTGCGCCATTCAATACTTGTCTGATTCACAATTTTCATCATGAAATTAGCATTACTTGTAATTTTAGGTGATTTTATTTGTATTTCTTATAGTTTGTATGTTATTGAATTATTATTGAATGATTTATTGAACTAATTCTTAATTTCTAATTGCTTTATTTCTATTGAAATTTAGACATAATATAATATGTTAAGTTTCTTGTACACTTAAAAATATGAAAAATTTATTGTTATTATTATAAAAATAAAGCACTATTATTATTATTATTATTATTATTATTATTATTATTATTATTATTATTATTATTACTATTATTATTTGTAACGCTAAGAAATAAAGCTCATGACCCATTTACAATATATATTCTTTAGTGGCGTTTAATTATAAGACTGTTCGCTATGCCTATGCATTCTTTCATCCGTTGATCCATCCCAGCGTTAACTCAAAATAACATTTAAGTTGATTAACTAATTTTTTATACATTTCTTACGACGGTTGCCGAAACTTTAAGATACTCGAGCGAGAAAGTGGTCATGTACAAGCGGATGGAACCGGAATACAATACAACTCTCAAAATAATTTACTTATGTTTAGACTATGTACAATCTACCGTAGTCAATTAAAAAGTATTGTAAGACCAGTGAGCTGTGCAAACTTAGAAAAATCATACAAGTTAAGAAAAATTTCTAAACAAAACATTCTTGGGGCAGTACGAAGCCTTTCGCCTGCTGCAACAAAGCTGTTGGAAAACATTTGTATGGGTAAGAGTATTGGCACGATCACTGTAATTCATATTCATACCATAAGTATACTTGTAATTGGTTTCTTATACTAAATACTCTTTCAAAAAGGAATCCCTTCTAGTTTTATCCAAAAAAGTCAAATATATAAGGAGTAACTTTTATACAAACTCGTAAATGAACCATTATCTCATTTTTTTTTCGGGAGGAAGAGTGAAAAATCTCGAAAGACATTGCCAGACGAAGAGCAGTAGAGTGAAACTTTAATCCACTAAAAAACACCCTCCAAAAAATAAATTATAAAATTAGAAACGACTAACCATTAATTTTGGTCTAACTTACTTGATTATTTATCGTATTATCGTACTAAGTACTTATTGTTCCAGATAAAAAACATAAAGCTAACTCGAGAGGTCTCAAACGTTTAAGTCTCCTAACAAAGTTTTGATTGTCAACAAATCGAGCTGCCTCGATTTTGACATGATTGGATAAACGCATTTTATGACTTGCTGCTGGCTTTTCAATTTCGTCTGTGAGACTTAGGATCGCGAGATCCCTGTGTATATCGTCATTACGGACAAACCAGAGGGCGTTTACAATGTCTCGTAATACCTTATTTTGAAATCTTATTTTGAATAAATCGAATATAAGTCTACGCAGCGCAACCCCATAATTGAATACTGTAAGCCCAGAAAAGCTTAAATATTTGATTATATATCAAAACTTTGTTTTATATTGACAACGAAGAATGCCTTCCCAGAAGCCATTTAAACTGCGTGTATTCCTCCTCAAGTTAGGGTCTCTTTTTCTTTACGTACTCCTTCCATCCGAGCTTTGTGTCCAACGTCATTCTCAAATACTTCGCCGTTTTGGCGGACGGAATTAAGACGCCATTCATCCGAACCGAAAATGAATTGTCGATTTTCCTATTAGTGAAATTCAAGTGTACTGATTTCACCTCGTTAAGTTTTACACTCCCCTTTTTAGTCCATTTTGAGTTTTCTTCACTATTATGAATTTTACTAATAAAACATCATAGTTGTGAAATTAATAAGTAATGTGCTTATTACACTAATAATTTACTTATTACATTAATCCTTACTGGCCTTTTGGAATTTTTGTGTGGATTCATTTCCATTTCGTCCTATTGCTATAACTGGTGTATCATTAGCAAATTTATGTGCATAACAAGTACAACATACTCCCTTGTGGTACGTCCGACCCGATATCTTTAAGCAAACAGTACTCCTCTTCGCGTTTAACTCGAAATACCTTATTAGTCAAGTAGGTTAACATACTGTCTTGGTAGTAATTGCCTAAGTTTTTTTATTAATCCATAATGCCAAACCTTATCGAAAGCCTGGTCTACGTCTACAAATAAGATAGAACATACTAATTTTTCTTTCAGTGAATTTTCTATTAGGCCAGTTATTCGATGAATCTCATTTATGGCTAAGTGATTCCGTCGAAAACTAAATTGATGATTCGGGATTAACTTTTTACTTTCAACTATTGGCTGAAACCTGCTTGATAAAAGGTTCTCTAGCGTTTTTAAAATCATCGGCAACAATTAGATTAGCCTATCTATATTCCTTGTCTATAGGTTTTCCCAGCATAATTATCTCTGTAACTTTCCAAATATCAGGTTAACTAGTTAAACTTTAGAGAAAAAACGAATTTTAAAATAACGAAATTGAACTTTATTGTACTTTCTTTTGTTACAAAATTCTAATTAATTCTATTTTATTATACTCAGTAATATTTATACAGGTTTTATGCTGATTTTACATTTTTCGTTTTTAACAAACATTAACTTAAATTGAAATTTGATATTAACAGTTATTTATTTAGAGTTACTAAAATCTGTGGGAACATTTAAACATAGGTTAGTGTAACGTAACTCCTCCCCCCTTAATTGGAAGTTACGGCCAGATGAACTGAGGTTTCTGATGTTCAGCGGCAGGAACTTGCATTGTGTTGATTGAAGCTTTGTTGCTGACGAAGTATACTTTTCAATAATGATGTAAATAAAATGTCCAAACGATGATTATTGAAATTACCAAAATTATGTTGAACGAAGACACGTAGTGTTAATATTGGTTTCTGGAATGTTGGTTATCACGATGAAGTTGGGCTCTGGTTGTAGAATTTCTATATTGGTGTCTCTGTTGTGTAGTTCACAATTGGCTGGTTTGTTACTTAATAGGTTTCCAACACATTTTGAATCTGTTACTTTTTCTTTATGAATAATATTTTTACAAAAATAGTTGTTTTCTACGTATGGACATTTTGTGTTGAGATATTGAATAATATTATCATTGATAGGTATATATGGTGTTGTGATTATTGTTTTGTGTTCATTAATTGATAGTGTAATTAAATGAAAAAGATGATAGGATTCTTGGGAGATTATAGGAATTTGGATATTAAATATTATGTTAGTGCCATTATAATAGGCTTGGAGTTCTAATAGTTCGTATATACTTTCATCAGAGTTAAGAGTTATATTTTGATTAGAAAATTTATTACGTATTTCTGAAATTTCTGAAGGGTTTAGGATTTGTTTCGATATTATATTAAGTTTAGCGAGAATCACAGCTTCTGCTATATCGTTCAAATGTGTATATAGTAGTTCAATATTATAGTTAATTTGATTAAGATATTGAATGTACTTAAATTTAGATTCTTCCGATCTAATATTATTTTTCAATTGATTTTGAAATTTTTTTATACATATATTCCATTATAATGTCTTGATCATTGTTAATATGGTTCGTTATGTTTTCGAATCTTTTTACCATATTATTATTAATTTAGTTTTGATTTTGTTGATTTTCATTAAAGGTATTTTCGTTTTTGATTATGGCTTCAATCTCAGCATTTAATTTTCGGGCATCATTGGCATCCATATTACCAGTTATGCTTCTTTTTACTGTACCTAGGTCATTTATAAGAACTCGTTTTGCTCTAAATGTTGGCATTAAGGTTTGAAATTTATTTTGTAATTTTTTGGAGTTTTAGTTTTGTAACACTAAGAGATGGGGTAAGAGAGTCTTCCAGTAGTAAGGGTTTTTAAGGATTCTTGAAGTTTATTTATGTTTTGTTCATATTGATTTAATTTTATTATATGTAAGAAGTTAATGTGATTTTGAATGATTCTAGCTGAACCTAATTGCATTGGAAGAATGCCGCTGTTATTTGACAACTTAAGAATTTCCATTCTCTGGGTTATTTGACATTTGTTTCATTTCACATTTTTATTGACAAAATTTTTCAATATTCATATTTAAAAGGTTCCATCTCCACCCCATGAACCTTTAACAGGATCTTCTTCATTCCAGTCTTCAGTAGCTGCCGGCATTGAAGCTGCAACTTCATCAGCCCAATTACTTGGTTCTTCAGGTCCTGGTTCAACAGCATCGTCCAATTTCGTTGCCGGCAAAAGTTCTTTTGCTCCAGTTTCTTCTTTTTCAGTTTCTTCTGGATCGCGATAAAAGAACAAATTAACAACTAGTAGTACTTCACGTGCTAAGAACCACCACATTAATCCAATCGAATCATTTGATTTGTTGTTGCATGGAATCGCAATGTCAATATAACGCAAAGGACTATCAGTATTACAAAAAGCAATAACTGGAATGTTGAATTATTGAACAGTGGTAGTACTCTGAAATTTTAGTTTTCTTTTAATTTGGATTTATGAATTTTCTGATCGTTATTAGTTATTGTAGTTAATCTTTTGTTTTTTAAACAAGGGGTAGTTTTATTTCTACATTTAATTTTTCTATATTTTTACTAAATAGGTCTTTATTGATGGGTAAAATTCTTTTTGATATGTATTTAATTTTTCAAGGTAATCGTGCTCGTTGTTAAATTTAATGTTATCACTAATTTTAGAAGTCCTTCCATAGAAGACTTCATATGGCGTTAATTTAGTGGAACTATGTATGGCATTATTGTATGTTATAAGTGCTTCTGTTAAAATGTCTTCGTGACTGTGTTCTATTTTTGCATATTTGAACTTGAAAAGAATTATTCTATATATTTCTGTCAAACTAGAGTTAAATCTTTCTACCAATGAGTTACTACTAGATTGTTGGAAAGAGGTGTAGTGTAATTTTATATTATATTGGTTACAAAAGTCCGTAAATATATTTGCTGTGAATTCTGTACCTTGATCACACACAATTTTTTATGGAATGCCGTGTAGGCTTATAAAATGTTTAATGGATTTGAGTTTCTGGTTTTTCGAATTTTAATTTGACAGGTTGTTTGTCGTATTTAAGTAGTTGACAATTGTTCATTGTTTAGTTTCGCAATTGTTTATTGTTTTAATTATTTTTTGCTTCATAAATAGGAAATAGAATTGTCTTTTTAGGTGGATTACACTTTCATTAATACTTCAGTGATTGTTTTTTAGATGGTAATCTAAGATTATTCTATCTTGTTCGTCGTTTTCTTTAATATCTGTCAAAATTTCAGTGCAGCGAATTAATTTAAATGTTTTACTTTGGGAAAAATGTTGAGAATAAACTGATTGGACTATTTTTAATGTTTCGTCGTCTGTGAATATAGCAGAAAGTTTATTAGGTGCTAAATGTTATGTTGTCCGTTGTTGGGTTAAGAATTCGGAATGTCTTTCGTAACTTGTTTCGAAAAGGAGGTTCCAAAGATGTGACTTTTGTTTTATCAGTTTTCTCAAGTATGATTTGGAGGTTAAATTCATTTAATGGTCTTTCTGAAGTAGGGATACCGTCGTCATTATTTTCTTCGGCAGAGTGAATGGTAGAAATGTTTTCTGGCTCTGAAGGAGCTGTGTCAATTTTTTTGGAATAATTAACTTCAATTTTAGCTTCAGGTTGTTCTTGAATTTTGGTTCTACTAAGTGCGTCGCCATTAGCGTTTTGTGTCCTTTTTTTATAAACTATTTGATAGTCAAATTCTTCAAGTTTGAATCTCTAGCGAACGAGTTTTGAATTAGGATCCTTTAAGCTTATTAGCCAAGTCAATGACTTATGATCCGTAACGATTTTAAATTGTCGCCCAATTAGATATGGCGGGAAGTATTCGGTTGCCCAAACTATGGCCAACAATTCTTTTTCTATAGTTGAGTAGTTTGTCTTGGAGTCTATGAGCGTTCTACTAGCATAACAAATAGGTAGGTCGCCTCCAATCTGGCCTTGTGATAGGACAGCACCTATCGCGAAATTACTAGCATTTGTTGTTAAAATGAAAGGTTTTGAGAAGTCTGGATACTGAAGGATGGGATCGTTTATGAGTAAATTTTTGCAATTTTCGAAAACTTTAGGATAATTATCATTAAAATCTATCTTTTTTCCTTTTTTCAAACATTCTGTTAGTGGTTTAGTTAGTTTCTTTTCAATTTTTCAATTCTTAATTTGTTCATTGTGGGGTGAGCACGTTAAGTTCAATTTATCCGTATTTTCAATTTAATTAATTAAAATTTTTTTTTGAATATAAAAAAAAAGAAAAAAAAAAATAAATTTTATTTTTCGATATAAATTTGCTTATTATTCAATAATAAAAGGCGAATTTCTAAATACAAGTACAATATTAAAAACAGAATCATTAAAAAACCAAACTTTGGAAAAATAAAAAAAAAAAAAAAAATAAAAGAAAAGAAAAAAAAAGTTAAAAAAGAAGAAACAAAAATTTATTTTTCACTAAACGCTCTAAATTTCATATATTAAAATGTCGTGTGGAAAATGCAACAAAAAAATTATTGATAGATTACATAAGACATTCGAATGTAAAAAATGTAAAATTTTATACCATTTAACATGTGTAAGCAGTGCATCACAGAATTCACAAATATGTGACAAGTGCAATAGTACACCAAAAAGCTCATCAAACTCAACATTGCGTAATCTCCTGCCAGGTTTTGTAAAGGCATCTGACAGCATACAACAGAGTGGTTCGTCTAGTTTGGCCGAAAATAATAAATTAGATATTATCATTGAAGCTGTAAAGAATATGGAACGTATTCACGAGACGTATGTAGAAAAAATATTACAACTTGAGCATGAAAACAATAGTTTAAAGAAAAAAATCAACGTCCTAGAAAACAAAGTTGAATATTTTGAACAATCAATGTTGTCTTCATCCATTGATATAGTCAACCTGCCGGAACTCGAAAATCCAAACTCCATCGAAACAGCGGCCGGAGTATTGAGTTCAAGCCTTAATGTTACTATAAATTGTGATGACATTAAAAAATGTAGCTCCTGGAAAATAAAAAGACGAGGTGAGAACAATTCAAATTCAGCGCCTACGAGCATCATGAGAGTGGATTTTAATACGCATGACGTGCAACAACAGGTTTTGAAGAAGAAAAATGAGTTAAAAAAGAGCATTTCTTATCAAGGTAAGAAAATATTTATTAATCAAAGTTTAACCAGTAGGAAAAGGTTTGCCATTGAATTAAAAAGAAATAATAAAATTAAATATGTTTGGATAAAGAATTCTAAAATTTTAGTAAGGAAAACTGAAGGAGACGAACCAATCGTTGTGAGAAATCTCAGCGATTTGGATAACATATAATTTTTTCGAAATCAATTTTTAAATTTTGTAAGTACATAGTACTAAAATTTTATAGAATATGAATTCATCTCTTTCAGTTTCCTTTCCATACAAAGAAATTAAAAATCATATAATCCTACATCAAAACATACGTAGCTTAAGAGAAAATTTTGATACCTTTTTATTACACCTTCAATCTCTAGAAAATTCTTCTTTAATTATTATTCTTTCTGAAATTTGGATTTACAGCGAAGAAGAAAAAAATTATAATATAGACGGCTATAATTTACACTGCAATTGTAATAACAATTATAGTTCAGGTGGTGTTGCTGTATACACCAAAATAGATTTATCTTCTAATTGTAGCTCAATTTCTATAAGTACCGCTGATATAGTCAAACTAACATGTTATCTCGAGGGAATTAAATTCACAATTTTTTCGGTTTACAAGTTTAATAACACGGGTCTCCATTACTCTGTTTTTCTGAATGATTTTGAGGATATTCTAAATAAAGAGAAAAACAAAAATCTTATTGCAATTGGAGACATGATTATTGACTTATTAAAAGAAACTCGCGTGAAAGATAATTATTTACTCATGATGTCGTCCCACGGGTTAACTTCCTTAGTAGAGTTACCAACTCGCACTACAAATTCTACATGTATAGATCATATATTTTTAAGAACTTCTAATAATTTAAATTATTTGGAATTCGAGAGTGAAAACTTAAAATTAGGTATAACTGATCATAATATGGTTATTTTGAATATGTTATCTCAAGTTCCTAATTCAGACTATAAAAAAGACAACCAGCCAATTAGAATTATAAACTACTATCGTTTAAACAGACTTTTAGATTCGTAAAATTGGGATAAAGTTTTTAGTGAATCTGATGCTTCTGTGGCTTATATTGGTTTCATTGAAATATTAAATTCACATATATCCAACAGTTATAGGGAGCTTAATTTAGCTAAAAATAAAAGGAAACTTAAGCCTTGGATGACAGACTTACTTTTAACTAAAATAAAATATAAAAATAAAATAGGTTTAAAAAGCAGAAACCAGCCCGATAATGTTGAATTAAGAAATTCTTTTAAAGATCTTTGCAAGGAACTGAGTATTAATATAAAAGAGGCGCGTAATCTATACTATAGTTCTGAACTTTCAAAGCACAGCGGTAACTCTAAATTGGAATGGCAAACTATAAATAACATATTAAACAAAAGCTTAGCGAATACACAGGTCAACGAAATTGTAATTGGAGACAAAAAAATTACGAACAAAAATGATATCGCAAATGAGTTTAATAATTTTTTTGTAAATTCAGCTAAAATTTCAAGTTTAAATAATATAGAACAAAATAATTGTTATTGCACAACGAATGTACTTAATATGCTAGGTACAAATATGCATTTTAATTCATTTGGCTATACAGATATAGTACCTGAAGAAGTATATCAAGCTACATTAGTATTAAATAACAAAAAATCATGTACAAGTGATTGTGTTAATAATTTATTATTGAAAAAAATTAATCGAGCTGTAAGTCCGGTATGGAGTTACATTTTTAATTTGGCTGTATATAGTGGAACTTTTCCATCTGCACTCAAAATTGCGGAAGTAATACCTCTTTTCAAAAAGGGTTCTAAACTGGATGTTGCGAACTATAGGCCTATATCATTGTTACCTTGCATAGGAAAATTGTTTGAAAAATTAATAAAAAAAAGAATGCTTAATTTCCTCTATAGTATTGATTTTTTTGATAAAAACCAGTTTGGTTTCTTAGAAAATAAATGTACTGAAGATGCCATACCAAAATTATGTTCGGAACTATACTCGGGTCTAAATGACAAGTTACATACGGCTGCTCTTTTCATTGATATAAAAAAAGCTTTCGACACAATAGATCACCGAATCCTTGTTAAAAAACTTGAAAATATTGGATTTAGAAGTTTTATGTTGGATTTTCTTGATTCTTATCTGTCCAATAGATTACAAAAAGTAAAAATTGATAACGTTTACAGTAATTTTGAAAATATCTCTTCAGGCGTTCCTCAGGGCTCGGTGTTAGGACCTTTGTTATTTCTTATTTATATAAATTCTCTGTTTAGTCAACCCTTTCAAGGGAAAATAACTGGTTTTGCTGATGATTGTTCTCTTTCTTACAACGAAATATATATTTCCACACCTCAACGGAGTATAGAATCAGACTTAATTCTTCTTAGAAAATGGTTTATGTCCCATAAACTTAATATTAGCAATAAAACAAAATTAATGTTCTTTAAATTAAATGATCTCAGAGCCATTCTACCTCAACATTTTAATTTCACTTTTCATGCGAATGAATTTTCTAGTTTTATATCTAATAAAGAAAATTGTAAACAATCTAGAACCCAATTTTTCGGTAATTGTTCTAGCAATTGTTTTGAAATTGAAACCGTAGAAAGCTATAAATATTTGGGAGTTACTATTGATAACAAATTAAATTGGAAAACACATATAAGCAAAATACACAACTATATGTTATATTGTATTCGTGTATTCTACTGTTTAAAGATTTATTGTTCAATTGAACTGCTTTTAAAAATTTATTATGCTCTAGTCTACTCGAAACTTCAATATGGCATAACGAGCTGGGGAGGTACCTATTATAATACGCTGGAGCCAGTTTTTTTGGCGCAAAAAAGTATACTGAAGATCATTCATGGAAAATCAAGACTTTTTCATTGCTGGCCTTTATTTCAAGCGCAAGCATTATTACCCTTAAGACATCTTTTTGCGTATAAGTGCTTAATTAAATTTTATAAAAGTAAAAATCGCTTACCTTCGCGCTTTTGTAATTCTTATAGACTAAGGATAAATAGTCAAAACTTAGTTCGTGTTCCTTTAAGCAGAGTAACCCACTTTCAAAAATCTTATGATTTTCTAGCTCCGAAATATTACAATAATTTACCGCAGGAAATTAAGGAAGCTAGCACATTAAAAAAATTTTCAAAATTGTGTAGAAACTGGTTATTGACATTTGATTATAAAGATTTAGAAATTTCATTACATTAATGGAAAAAAAAAAAAAAACAAAATTTTGCCTCACTGGTCTCCTTTCATTGGAAAGAAGTACTAAGTGAGGATTTGCTCCAAAATTCTTAAAACTCGTAAATGTTCTTTTCTGCTCTTACTCGTTTGTTAAAGCAATCGATAATAAGTGCGGAAAAGGAAGACATTTGCAAAATTTTTAGTTTTTTTTAGTTGAAATGAATAATTGAACGTATTTTTTTTTTTTATCTTTTAGAATTGAATGTCTTGGAGAATTTTAACAAATATTCCCCAAATTGTTCTGGTGATGTTACTGTGGTTTACGATAAGAATTACATAAAGTCAATATATATTCATGGTAGATCTGTAATAAATGTACGCCCTGACATGGATCCTGAAAAAATACTAGTTTTTTGTACCTCTCTCTTCCGTATAAAATCGTACTGCGAATTGTTAAATCTACTTATCAATGCAGATGATTTACAATTAACTATGCTAAAATCGGTAGATGTTCCTTCACAGTGTTTCGTGAATAAAAGCTATAATACAGTTTCTTTTAACTATAAAGAAGAATTTACTATAAATGAAATAAATGACTTTAAATGGGTAATTTGGTCAGACATTTATAATAAGATAAATCCCTCTATGTTACAAATACCAAAGTTCGTTATTGATATGCATATTTCAAGAATTGATAATAAAGAAGGTATCGAAATTTTCAAAGATTACATAACAAAAAAATATTTCAATTGTAGTTATAAAGAGTTTTATAAAAATAAGGTGTCTAAAATAATACTAGATTTACCCTTTTTGTACTTGCTCAATTAGAAAACTTTAAAATAGTAAATTAATTAAATTCAACTAAAAAAAAAAAAAAAAAACAGTTAATATTTATTGTAAGTAAATAAATGTAAATGTAATTTTAAAAAACAAGAAATATACCCCACCCCACAAAATTTGTATTAATAATAAGTAATATGTGGTAGTATCGGTGCATAATACTATACATCACTAGTGTTTATTTACACTACTGTATAGTTTATCATCAATTTGCATACATAGTTATAAAATAAATAGTTGTATTGCATTAATCTTAAGATTTTATATGTATATTTGTGAATTGATACTAAAATAAATAAATAAATAAAATAAAATAGTTTAGCAAAGTCTTTAAAAAATTTACGATAGTAGCCTAACAGCCCGAGAAATCCTTTGATTTCCCTTTGGGTTTTTGGAATGGGGTAATTTTTTATAGCTTTAACTTTTTCCGGATTTGGTTTCACGCCATCGGTGGAAACGATGTGCCCTAGAAAAGCAACTTCTTTGTGTAAAAACTCAGATTTGCCTAATTGAACCTTTAAATTAGATTCCCGAAGTTTATCGCAAACCCGTTTTAAACTTCTTTGATGTTCTTGTAAGGAAGTGGAATAAATGATTATGATTAGAAGGCATATTTTGCCTTAGAGGTCTTGGAGTATGTTATCCATGACCCTCTGGGAAGTAGATGGGGCATTTTTCATCCCAAATGGCATTCTAACGTATTCGAAGTGATCACCTTCGACGGTAAATGCCGTTATTTGTATATCTCCGGGGTCCATTTCTATCTGGTGGAATCCGCTCGCGAAGTCAAGCATCTAGGCCAAGGAGTCCGTCGAAATAATTGTGAAATTTGAATATGAGAAAGGTGGTACAATGTTCTTGATTAAACTCGATAAAATTTGGCAGTTTGACCTGTTGGTCTAGTACTCTAGTTTATGGGAATTTAAAATAGTACTAATTATAATGGGGGCTGTTCTTTCAATGTCTTGTGAATGTATGTATTCGGGGTTAAGGAATGAAGTGGATAACCCTGTATCTATAAGTAATTTTAGAGGGCGACCAAAAAGTGATTTTATGTTAACGTACGGGAGAACGGATCTATGCTTGTTAACGTCTATGTGTCTGATCGGTTCTTCGAGGCATAGGGACGAAAATTCGTGTCATCAATTTCTGATTCTAAGTTTTGGTTATGTTCGTAGTTTTTATCAATTATTTGATTTCCATAAAATTGGTTTTAATTTTCACAGTATTGGTCTAGGTTTAGGTATGGGGATGAGTTTACATTGAAAAGTTCTTTAGCTACAAATGTAGGTTCATTTGTCCTAAAGAAATTTTCCTGGGTCGATTTAGGGAAATTTGTATTTCCGAAGAAGTATCCATTGATTCGTATTTAGGGAATTGGTTGTTTGGTCTCGCAAATTAATTTGGTCTAGGGAATTGGTTTGGTGAATAATTTGGTCTTGCAAATTGGTTTGTGGGGTTATTATGTTGAAAATTGGGGTTTCTATTGAATTGGTTATTATTATTATTAAATCTATTATTATTAAAGTTCCTGTTATATGATATGTTAAATCTAGGGAAATTATTTCTGTTATTTATTGGTGGACTAATTCTTTGAATTGGTTTTGGAATCGGTCTGGAGTTTAAGTGGTCGTATCTGGTATAAGAGATGTTTTGTGCTTTGATGCAATAAGAAAAGGCTATTGCTAAAGTTTCGGGTTTCATGGCCCGTACTGTAGAACCTAACGGTTCTCTTAACCCAGAAAGAAAAATGTTTAAACACATTTCTGTGTGAAGGTCCTTTTTGCTTCAATTACATTGACTTTCTACCAATCTAGGGATGTGCCGTACATATATTAAGTTTCATTTTCTATGCCAACTATTTTATTTCTAATTGCCATAAGCAATAAAGAATAATGTGGTGTATCTTATGTACACGAAGTTAAAATGAGGATTTCCTCTACGTTGTTAATGAATTCGAAAAGAAGCTTAGGATTGCCTTCAAATTTTGGCAAATCCTTTATGGCATCTGGTACTTTCAACGACTTAAAAATATTCATACGTACAACAGGGGTTGATTGAGACGTACGTACTACAGGGGTTGATTGAGTTTCTGAGTTTGTAGCCATATTCAAAATTTCTTCAAAAACAGTAGTTAAATTTAAATCTTAACTGTGATTTTCACTAACAAATTTGATTTTCTTTACTTTGGAATAAGGTTAAGGAAATATTCGTTTGAATCTTTTCATTTAAGTATTGTGTAAACAATAGGTAGGTTATGTGATGGCAACAAATTTTGCATATCGAATATTCGGTGGGAACGTACTTCTCCATTGTAGGGAAGTGTAAATAAACTATTTTTAGCAACCTGTCGGTCTGTCGGTCTGTGTGTGCACGCGTGTATCTCAAGTCAAAAAAAACAAAATGGCGGGCAATAAAGTAATATCAGTATGTAACAAGTGCAGTAAAAATATTAAATTGACTGGTAATAACTTCATTATTTGCGACGGAAATTGCAACAAGCCTTTCCATAAAAATTGCACAGGTTTATCCAATCAAAAATTCGATGAAATTAAAACTGGAGACTTAGTTTGGTTTTGTTCAAAATGCTTAGCAGCCAAAGGGTCAAGAAGGAGTTCAGTGTTTAATGTTCCCGCAACCAGTGATTTGCAAAATAAAAATGAAAACTCAATTGATGTAAGTATTGAAAACAATCATACAAATACTAAATCAATAAATGAAAAGTTGGATTTAATTATTGCGAAAAATGAATCACTTGAGAAAGAAATTAAATCATTAAAAACATCCTTAAATGATTACAAAATAATTACTGAAAACTTAACTATGGAGAACTTAGCACTCAACAATGAAATCGATGAACTTAAATCTAAATTAAAATATTTGTGTACCCAAAAATGAAAATGAAAACCTAACCTCAATTGCAACAAAATTGTTAAACAATTTAGAAATTGATTGTTCGGCAAATATTATAAAAGAAATATGGCGCAAAAAAATTAACGGGCAAATGACACTTTACAATCAGCACCAATAATTATTGAATTTATGCAAAACACTTCAAAAGTAAATTTACTTTCAAAATATAAAGAACTGGTTAAAAATAAAACTTTCCTTCATTCAGGTAAAATACTCAATGATAATAGCAAATCTCCAATATGTGTAAATGAATATTTATCAAATTATTATAACTTCTTATTCAAAAAAGCAAGAGACATGAGAAGAGACAAAAAAATTGAATTCACTTGGGTTAATGACGGAAAAATCTTTGTTCGCAAGAACAGAACCAGCAAAATTTTTCACGTAAAAAATATTGATATTTTAAATAAACTATCAAAATAATCAACATAACCAATTTCTCATTAACCCAAAAAATCTATTTTATGACACACTTAATGAAATTTTGTTAAGCTCTGATTCCTTAAAAATTTTATACTTGAATGCTGGAAGTTTAAATGATTTTAATATATTATTGAAGTCTTTTGATTACCAAGTTGACGTTGTTTGTATCACTGAAACCTGGGTCAAATCTGAAGAAAAACAATTCCATAACTTGTTTAATTATAATGCTGAATATTCTTGCAGGCCAAATAAGAGTGGTAGGAGTTGTGGCATTTTTATAAATAAAAACTTAAGTTACACGAAAATGTATTCTTTCAGCGATACTCGTAACTCTGATAATTTCTTAAGCGTTAAAATAACTAAAAACAATAGACATTTTAATATTATCAATGTTTATCGAGCACCAAACATTATATCAACCAAATTTAATGACTTTCTAGATGAATGTCAAAACTGCATGGTAAATACCAATTTAAAAAAAAACACTTTACTGGTGATTTCAATTTAAATTTATTTGATATTAATAATAATAATGTTAGCAAGTATAAAAATTTTATTATTATATAACAATATAATATATTGTTATGCAATATATTGTT
Organism: Condylostylus longicornis; assembly: GCF_029603195.1. NCBI lineage: Eukaryota > Metazoa > Arthropoda > Insecta > Diptera > Dolichopodidae > Condylostylus > Condylostylus longicornis. The sequence continues at coordinate 326,866 of NW_026578107.1, forward strand.
TGCAATATTATTGCAAAGTAATAATATGTCATCTGAAAACAGTAAAACCATCATAAATAGAACTCTTAGCCCGTACTCTATAAAAAAATCGTTAATGAACAAACAACTCATTTTAAGTACTACTAAAAATTTTGAAGACACCGTCAGTGATTGGCTTGAAAGACTTAAAGAAAGAACTATGGAATCGTACAAATCATCAAATATGAAACGTAAGAATAACCAACACTGGATCGATAAAGAACTTATTGACGCAGTGAAGGTCAAAAATGGTTGGTTTTCAAAATGGTCACGTGATAGTTCCAATACATTCTTAGAACATCAATATAAATACTATCGCAATAAGGTTACAAGTATGCGCAGATATAAAAAACAAAAATATTTTGAAAAAGTATTTGCATAACATTGTAGAGATTCCTCGAAAACATGGCAATGTATAAATAATATGTTATATAACAGAGTCAGTAATAAAAGTGGTGTTGATTTACTAAATGGATTGTCAAAGCAGGATGCTGAAATAAAAATTAATAATTTAAATAAACATTTTGCTGGAATTGGTGAATTAATGACAAAAAATTTTGAAAGTAAAATTTTTTGCCCTCAATCTTATACTGGCTTGTCGTTTGAATTTGAGTTTTTTGATAAAAATTAAATAAATAAGATTATTAAACAGCTAAAAAACTCAAAAACAACAGATTCACTTAATTTATCGAATAATCTGATTAAAATATGTAATGAGTATTTATGTGATTCAATTGCTTTGATAATTAATAAATCGCTCACTGAGGGTGTTTTTCCTGAAGCCTTAAAACTGGGAAGAATTGTTCCAATTTTCAAATCTGGTGATAAGAGTGATTATAATAATTATAGACCAATTTGTATAGCTCTTGGCTTATCTAAAATAATAGGAAAAGTTGTATACACACAGGTTTCTCGATTTCTCGAAAATAACAAGATTCTTTCAAAAACGCAATATGGTTACAGAAACAAATCCAACACCGAAACTTCTGTAGGTGATATGATCAATCGTGTTCAAAACCTAAAAGATGATAAAAAAATGGCTTCATTATTATTTATGGATCTGTCAAAGGCCTTCGACACAGTTGATCATAAAATACTGCTGATGAAATTACGTAGTTATGGAATTAAAGGGTTTTCTAACAAATGTTTTTCATCTTATATACAAAGCCAAAAACAATTTACACATATTGGAGCCAATAAAAGTGAAAATCAATTGGTTACATATGGTGTATCTGAAGGCAGCATATTGGGTCCTCTGCTGTTTATAGTCTATATGGATAGTATAAACAAAATCGGAATTGAAGCTGATATATATCTTTATGCAGATGATAGTTGTTTGGTATTTCAAGCCGATAATTACAACGATCTACAAAATAAAATGAATAGCGAACTAGATAAGGTAAATGAATGGATGAAAACTCAAAAATTGACAGTGAATCGAAACAAAACTAAATATTTAATTGTTGCTGCAACGGCCCCTAAGCTGGATATAAAAATTGCAAATGAAAGTTTACAACAAGTTGATGATTTTAAATATCTTGGAATCTGGTTGGATAATGAAATAAATTGGAAAACTCACATTGACTATCTCAGTAAAAAGTTGTCTTCAGTTGCTGGAATCTTTTGCAAAATAAGTTCGTTTCTTCCAAGTAGAATAAAAAAATCAGTGTATTATGCACTATTTCATAGTCATGTTAGTTACGGAGCCAAGCTGTGGGGTACGGCAACTAAAACAACTATCAATGAGTTACAAATTATTCAAAATAGGGCCATAAAAAATCTTTATAGCTTAAACTGGCGTGAAAATACTGAATATATTCATCGAACTAATGATTTACTGTTAATTCGTGATTTAGTCAATATCAAATTAATGCTTTATATTCTTGACATAAATGCTGATAATATTCACACAAGCACAATTATATCCAAAAGAAAAGATCATCATCGAGTTAATACAAGAAGTCAAAATCTATTACATTTGGATAAAAAGAATACCTGTAGATATGGGACTCATACATCATTATACCAAGCAATCAAACTATATAATAATTTGGATCATAATTTGAAATCCATGACGAAACCAAAACTGAAGGAGGCCTTAAAAAAGATATATATAAATAAATATGCGATGCATTCAAATACAAATCTTAGTTAAATTCAAAAAGAGTTTACTGTAAATATTAATTCTAGTGTGTTTAACTTTGTTCTTTTTTTCTCTTGCTTTATTATTATCATTACAAAGTAACGTTAAATTTTAGTTTTATCTCATTTTTTCTCTTAATTTAAATGTCAAAATATCATATTGAATTTATTATTGTTTGAATTTTATTTTTTGTTTTCTCTTTTTTTTTACTTTCTCTTTAAATTGCACTTGTTTTCTTGTTTCCTTTTTTTTTTTACTTTCTTTAATTTTTGCTCTTAAAAATTGATAATGAATAATATAGCCTTATATTGAGATTTTGTACCTCTTTAGGCATAAGTTTGAATAAAAATAAAAATAAAAATAAGTTCGGCTGAACCGATTTTGATGAAATTTTATATGTAAGTTTACTTCCACCATGGCACGGATTGATCAACTTTTGGTATATATCAGGCCTCGGGAACTGCACTTTTTAGCGGGCCTGTTTTACATTTTTGAACATTTTGAAGAAAATATTCAACCGATTTACTTGAAATTTTATATATAAGGTCAGCTCGACCGTCCGCGAAAATTTCTATATTTTGGAAGAAATCAGGCATCGGCAACTAGACGTTTACTACGGGCAAAATATACATTTTTGCGTATATAAAGAGAAATAATTGACCGATTTCATTGAAATTTAATATATGAATTCCTCGTATTAAAACAATGAGCATATAAATTTTTTGGAAAGATCACGGCTCGAAAACTGATTTGCGGGCCGATTTTACATTTTTCACCATTTTGAAGAAAATATTCAACCGATTTACCTGAAATTTCATATATGAGTTTTGCTCGACCGTCTGTGAAAATTCCTAGCTTTTGGAACAAACCAGGCATCAGCAACTGGACGTTTACTACGGGCCAAATATACATTTTTGTGTATATAAAGAGAAATAATCAACCGATTTCATTGAAATTTAATATTTGAATTCCTCGTATTAAAACAATGAACATGTAAATTTTTTGGAAAGATCAGGCATCGGCAACTAGACGTTTACTACGGGCCAAACATACACTTTTGTGTATATAAAGAGAAATAATCAACCGATTTCATTGAAATTTAATATGTGAATTCCTCGTATTAAAACAATGAACATGTAAAATTTTTAGAAAGATCAGGGCTCGAAAACTGATCTGCACGCTGATTTTACATTTTTCGCCATATCTACGGAACGAATTGATGGAATTTATTGAAATTTCATATTTGAATTCTGGTTGTTACCGAAACTAACCGGCGAGCATTTCAGGAAATTCGGATAGCACAAAGCGAAACTCTACTAAGAGCCAAATTTACATTTTTCAAGGTATGTTAACTATAAGCTTACTAATGTCCTAAAAATTGGAAGAAGTATTTAACAAACATTTTTATAATATTCTGTAACACTTTCATTTAAGTAGACAATACACAATGCGGTCGATTGTGTGCTGACCACATCAGATTTTTTTTTTGCTAAATTAAATTTTATATAACTTTAAAAAAAAGATTTTTTTTTTGTCAATTTTGTGTAATATAATTGATTTTTTTTTTGCTTTAGATTTTTATTGATTTAAAAAAAAATTTGTGTAAAGATTTTTGTGATTTATATAAAAAAAATTTTTTTTCTTTATTTTAAAGTTTCTAAGTTTTATTTAAAATTTACTAAAAATTTTGATTTTATTTTTGTGTGGTTTGTGTTTCAATGATAATATCATTGACTTACATTAATTCTACCAGCGTTAATTTTGATAGGTCCATTCGATCAAGGATAAAAATCCAAAAGTTCAAGTCCGCAAATCCACAGGGTTGTTGCCAGAACCAGCACCAATATACAGTTGATACTTGAAATTCGTTAACGATGATCCGTCGATAAACTATAGCACAACACACAATCACTTTTTATATTATATTTTGTTAAATAGCTCTTTAATAAGTTTTTGAATTATTTTATTTAAGTTTTACTTTGGTATTATTATAATAAAAAATTTTTGTGATTTATTTTATAATGAGTCTTTGAAACAATTTATTATTTTTAAAAAAAGTTTATTGTTACTGCGAATTATTTTAAGTTATTGTACGATAAACCGTCGTATTTTTATTTAATACGAACTACCGAACCTTAACCGATCCTACCGACTGCGCCAATTACATATCGCATTAACGCAGGTAGGAAAAAAAAACGAATTTTAAAATAACGAAAATGAACTTTATTGTACTTTCTTTCGTTACAAATTTCTAATTAATTCTATTTTATTATTTTCAGTAATATTTATACAGGTTTCATGCTGATTCTACATTTTTTGTTTTTAACAAACATTAACTTAAATTAAAATTTGTTATTAACAGTTATTTATTTAAAGTTACTAAAATCTGTGGGAACATTTAAACATGTGGCTGATAACATGTGGTTAGTGCATGTACATTATATTGCTTAGTAACTAAAAAGTGTGTGAATTATATTATGTAATTGGAATTATATTATGTGTATAGTATATTATTATATTGTGTACATAGGTTAGTGTAACGTAACTCGCGTAAGCATCGTTATACCCCTTTTTGGTAATTTTTCCAAAATATCGGCCGTTATTAGGTCAAAGCCCGCAGCTTTTCCAGATTTGGGAGTCCTGATTTCCTCTGTAACATCTCTTTCCTTGACCATTGGAACAGTCACGCTATCTTCAACAAAAGTAGATTCCTCATTTTCATGCACACCCTCACTGTACAATATATCGGCCAAATGATCCGCAAACACATTTGCCTTCCATCTTTGTCTTTAATAGGAGCGAGATGTTTGATAGGTTGCTTCATTGTCTTTGTTGCCCTCTACAGTCAGTAATGAGCTTTATCACACGCCGTTAAATTATCACAGCGTCTTAGTTTCTGCAGTAAGATCACGTGTTTACTGCCACCTCTTTCTCGGAGGATAGTTAATGCCATCCCTTCTAGTAGCATTAATTTTTGAACTACTCCAGGCCACATTTTGAAAAATTTTAGTAAAATTTTCGGCCTCCTCATCTATCTGCTGGGTCATTCTTATTCCTTTCCTTAGATCTATATGTCGTTCAGTCTCTAAACGAAATCTTGACCAATCTGTAGTTTCATTTGTCAGTGTAGGTTTCGTTCTTTTCATTTGAACATTTTTCTTAAGTTTAAGAATAACCACTGAATGATCGGAGTTAAGATTATAGTTATCGCAATTTTCGCAATACGTTTTTATTTATTTATTTGCTTAACTCAAACAAATTTATATAAAAAGAGAAAACAAAAAATTTATACACAAATTATTAATTACTTAAACTAAACTTTACTAAAATCTATTTCAAAACAGAAATAATTAAAAAAAAAAAGAAAAAAAATTTATTAGTTATCTTTTTGTTTATTATACAAGATAAACTTAAACTGTAAAAGCTATTTATCAAACATATAAAACAAATTTATGGTAGGTTGGAGAGCAAAATTTTTTTTAGTTGTTCTCTTCTTTGCAGCAAATCAAGAAAATTTTTATATTTATTAACATTAATAAACATCCTTTTTATTGGTTCGTATTTCCCATAATTTGTTCGATGAAAAGCCATAATAAATACATTTTCTGATCTAAACCGAGTACTGGTATTTAAGTTAGAATCAACAAATGCTTTATTTCTTGTAGTATAAATTTGCCTATTTTTAACCTGGATAGTGAACAAAACATCTGCAACGATTCTTCTAAATTCTAAAGTACTCAGGCTTAAAAGTTTAAGTCGGTCTTCATACGGCGGCAGATTTAACGGCTCATGCCAATTTAGACCAAGAAATTCAAATTTAATAAAGTTCCTTTAAGCCGCCTCAAGTCTTCCTATATACAAAGAATAATGTGTCGCCCAAACTTGACTTGCATGTTCAAGATTAGACCGAACCAATGATATATACAAAGATTTCAGAACATAAGTATCATTGAATTCTTTACCACACTTTTTTACAAAAGCAAGCATTGAGTTGGCCTTATTGATTATTGCATTCAAAGTTCAAAAAGTAAATTTTCCATCAAAGATAACACCCACATCTTTAAAAAATGAGCTCTTTCTCAACAAGCTCATCATAAATACAGTAATCAACAATAAAAGGAACCAATTTGCGCGTATCAATAATAACCGCACTTTGCCAACATTAAGGAGCAGATTGTTGTGATTGCACAAGGTCGAAAAAAGAGCCAAATCCTCTTGCAATTTATTATTATCCTCCCAGCAGGAAATGACCTCAAAAATTTTTATATAATCAGCACAAATTAAAATTTCATTGTACCTAATAATAGAGGTAACATCATTAATTGCCATTATAAATAACAAAGGCCTTAAGTGACTACCTTGCGGAACCCCTGAATTGGCAACATATGGACTTGAAATACACGATCTAAAAGAAACATAGTAACTGCAACCCACCAAATATGACTCAAACCAGTTTAGCAAATTTGGAGGAAATCCAAGTCTTTCCAACTTAAATAAGATCACACTATGCGGTTATAAAAATTACTAAGAAAAATAAACAGTAAACATTAATAACCTCAAATAATTAATATAAATAAAACTACGGCAGGCTAGTCATCTACCTAGTTAACTCTATGACGCTATGAAACTAGTGCATGATATCATGCACTAGGCCTATGCTATAATAGATCGAAAGCTTTCGACAAGTCTGTGTAAATGACATCAGCTTGGAAACCAGACTCCATGGCATTCAAACAAAAAGAAGTCGCATCTACTAAATTACTTATGGTTGATCGTTTTTTTACAAAATCATGTTGATTCGATACAAAAAGGCCTGAACACTGATAATAGATGGAATCAAAAACCATAAGTTCAAATAATTTAGGAATGGACAAACACTTTGCAAGAGGCCGGTAATTGGCCACCTCGTTTTTGGGACCCCTGGTATGAACAGTGCGAATAAATGCTTCCTTCCAAAACTCTGGAAAATACCACAAGAAAGTGAGCGAGTAAACAAAATTGAGAGCGGACCAGACAGATAAAAAGAGCAGTTTTTTAGTACTATTTTAGTTATATTATCGCAGAACAATCTGTCTCAAGCGCATCCAAATATTTTTTTACTCGAGAAATGGAAAAATCCATTGAAGAAATCGGGAGAATTGGAAATGTATCAAGATGATTAAAATTGTCAGAGTTAATATTAAAAATATTATTAGAATACGAGCTGGAAAAAAAAATCATAAAAGAATTCTATAATGTGAAATGAATTATTGGAAGAAAAACCTCCATAATTCATAAAAGATGGAAATTGATCACATTTTTATTTTGAATTAACAAAATTCCAAAAAGACTTTGGATTATTTTTAATTTGATGACCCATGTTGACAAGGTAATTGTCGTATTTGGACTGAAGGGCAGCCTTATAAAAATTAAACAGATAACAAAATTCATTATAAATCTCTATAGTTCATATAAGAATTCCAGGCTCGGTTTTTTTTGTTTTTCAATTTTTTGTTCAAAAGTTTCAAAAGTTTGTTATGAAGAAATCTATTAAATCTGGACACTTATTGAAAAAGGCACCCCGCGCCGCCAATTGCTGTCCTAAGCTCTCTTCCTCGGGTGAAGTATGCCTTGAACATACCCCCCCAATATAAATCTGTCGCCTAGGTGGCCCAGAACGTTTTAAAACATTTCTGCCGTCATTTAAAATCTAGCGTGACAATATAATGCAGTCACTCTAAATTTTTGCTTAGTCGAAGTGATCTGAACCGCCGTCACTTGCATTCCCTCGGCTTGCAGATCACAATGTACTACATTTTCTTTTATTACTATCACCGTTTCGCCCTTCGCTATATTTCCAGGTGGTTAGAGTTGTACATTCTATAACGTCAAAACTGAATCCTGCTTCTTAACGTTATATGTATTCCAGTTACGAGGCACACGTCTATATTCTGTGTATCTAGAAAACCTTCAAGCATGTCCTTTTATTTGAAATACCACTGCAATTCCATCTTGCTCTTTTAAAATTACCTCGTGCCATCATTTACCAGGTTTTTTGGTATTCGAATTTTTTCCCTCGCTCTCTAAAATGCATTGTCCATCATATCTAGCATATTTTGCATCATGTTTTGCATTTTATACAAAACATTCACGTCACTAGCCCTTGCTTTATTGCTCATGTTACTGTCATCGGTTTTCGTTTGGAGAACGTCCTTGTATGTTACATCTTTTGATACTGTTCTCGAAGCGAATTGCCTCGGTAGCTGGTCAGAATTCTTCTTTTAATTGTTGTTGTTGTTACTCCTATGTGTTAGCAGTTCCTTAGCTCCAATTGTTTGGAGGTCCATACTATAGTTTGCTGGGTACTTTGCTACAGTACTCCTTACTACAATCAGCGGTTAAGTGCCTGCCTACACATTTAACACAATTAGGTTTTCTCTGGAAAAATTATTGTGTGTGCCCAAACCTTTGGCACCACTTACACTGCAGAATGGTCCCATCCTTTCGAAGTGCCTCTTTCCTAACTTTCCTTCTGTTTTTGTGATCGAATTCATAAATCTTTTTCATCTCCTCGTCATTTGAGCACGCTAAGATAAACAGCGGTAAAGGCACCATAATGTTTTTCCCATTTTCTTCTATTTTTTTAATTTTATTTGTTACATCTAAGATCTTATAACCCCTAGCTTAAGTCTTCTTTTATATCTTCTGGTTTACAACTGGGATGAAGATTTCTTGCAATGGCTTTTATTGGTCTGGCCTATTTGTTTTTATAGGTATCATTCTAGTCCAGATCCTCTCATGGCCCTGGTAAGATTCCTGTAGTTCTATTTCGAAATTCACAATGAGCTTTAATTGATTGTTATTCACTATTTTAACCTTATAATTGATCTCCTTATTTTTTAATGTAGGTTCTATTTGATTATAGTCAACCACATTACATATGACTACTGGAAGCGGCCTAGAGTTTTTCGTGGCATCGCCTTGATTTTTAGAATCAGGAACATCCGCTTTCTCGTCGTTGATCGTCACCCGGACCATCTCCGAAGATGATTCCACTTTTTGGATCTATTTTACTTTGGGATTCAATCTGTTTATCTAGCAAGTTCTTCCTCATCGCGTCTCAGATTGTCTCACCTGCTTTGCTTTAAAGTCTTTTTCTTTCTGACTACTATCATTAGACTTATTGTTTGTAATTTGCCCATGTTTCTCTTCCTTTAGTTTCTTAGTTCAGTCCTTAGTTGAAGAACCTCGTTTTTCAAAGAAACAAAGAGCTGTTCTAGTTGGCTAATCCTTTTATATATGTCAGCATTCTGATCACCACTTAATTCGGCTTGAGCTTTTCTCATGTTTATTTCCTTCTTGGTTAAGCTTTAGTTTTCGATAGTCCACCTTCCATAGCTTTATTATTTTCTAAAGTACTTACGAGGCGTACGCATTTTACTTACGAGGTGTAGTGGCGAACGCCGGGTTTTCGCGTTCATCCTGAACGGATCAATCAAATGCGATAAATGGCTCTCCCCAGGATCTATAGAGCCGAACTCCGAAGGCGGTGGACTCTCCAACGTAGTTTTTAAATCCTTTTGTTTTCTCCATTCTGCCAGGATTCAAAAACTGCCGTCCGTCAGGGATCAGACGCAGACCACGGAGCTGCCTATTCTAAGACAGACGCTTCTGACCTGGCTTAAGCGCCGGGAAACCCCTTTCACTCGCTTTCGTTAGCCTTATTAGGTAAGTGCCCCAGTATACCCCCGGCAGATAACTATGTTACCTACCTTCTGGGAGGTGAGACTCAGATTTGTTTGCAGAGCTGATGTTTTCAGAAGCCATTTCCTAGCATTTACTGCTTCACATGTTACGAAATCGTGAAACCAACTAGAACCCATCCCAACCTTTGTCACCCTATTATGTCATGAAAAAAAAATTTTGAAACAATAGAAGTTTATATCTTGCATTATGATAAAAAATATTTATACTTCCAAATACTGTTCACTTTTCATTTGCGAATATTCATATTTCATACGTATTTTTTTTGCCAGTGTGTTTGGATTGCATTTAAAACTTCTATATTCTTTTTGTATTTATTGCGAATTTTATTATACTATAGTAGATATTCATACTTTGTTACTTTAATAGAATTAATGATGTAAAATTTCATATCAAATATTCGTCAAAAATAAAAAAAAACTTTTAAATAAAGTTGGGTCAAACCAATGGTTTGTATTGTAGCACTTTTCCCTTCAACAAGTGAAAATTCTGCTTTTAAATGCAGTCTATGTATACCTATTACACTAATAAAATTATTTTCATTCATATACAAAGCTATTTCTAGGATTGCATATAGTATTTCGGATGAACGATTTATGTAGTCTTTGAAATAAAGCAATATATAATATAAAGAGGGGTTAACATAATGCTCGATTTTAAGGGTTAATTGTGTGAGTTAAGAAAAATAATTATATTTTTTAATGTCAGGGAGCTTTTCGTGTTTATAGAAATTTGAAAAAACTTGCGGTTTCGAAAATATAAGGTGTCAAAAATTCAAATTTCACTACTTTCAAGAGGCGATAACTTGAGAGGGGGTGGAGATGGAAAGAAATTTTTAAGGAAGGAAATGAGAAACATATTATTATTAAGTAATAAGTTTTTTTAAGGAAATGAACTATTTGTTAATGTCTAAAAGCCCTTAAAATTTCAAGCTTCTATAGGCTGGGGTCTAGAAGAAAACGAAAAAAAAGAATAGATAACGGTAAATTTGAACGGCCATTTTGTTTTTCTAAAGTTCAACTATAGTATACCGCACTAGGGGAAGCGAGCCGCTGCCTTTCTGCGTTTGCAAAATTTCAAAAATGCTTATGGTTTTATTGTAACAAATAGTTAAAAAATGGCATTTTTAGGGTTTTGGGGGGGTATAACTTCTCTAGGGGTTGGGAGATAAAAATTTTGTTCTACAGAAATAAGTTTCTAGTAAAGATCTATGTACATACAAAATTTCAGCTTTCTATTTTCAAGAGTGTAGAAGTTTCGTAAACAGACACACGGACAGACGGACGGACGGACGGACGAAGAGACGGACAGAGTGAAACTAATAAGCTCTTTTTTCAAAAATTTTTTGGAAAAGTGCTAAAAATTAACTCCTTGTATCAATTGTACTAAAAAGTAGAAAATAATTTTCGAATATATGTATGTACATCCATTAAAAACAAAGTTAAAAAATTTAATTGAAAAGTTATATTAAAAGATTTGTTTGAAGATTCTTACAAAAAGTGCTTGTGAGAAACATATTACTAATTTTAAAATAACTCACAACCCCTTTTTGTAAGAATCTTCAAACAAAACCTTTAACCCAACTTTTCAATCATTTTTTTTTATCTTCATTGTTATTGTAGTCATATTCGAAATTTATTTTTTAGTACAATTGATACAAGGGTTATTTTTTAAAAAGTTTTTTTTATATTATTTTATTTTTTATGTTTTTTAGTATTTGTGAGTTATACTTAATGTTTTTACATATTTATACTTAATGTTTTTGCAAAGATCTTAATCGCTGTACTTCATCTAAACTAAGCGACATTTTCGTCAATTTCTTACTATCTAAACTACTTATAAAAGGCCGTTTAACGATTTAAGTCGGCTAAGAGGTTGCTTTTTATGTAGGTTGCCTAAATATGCTTGCTTTTTGAAACAACGACGACCCAAGATCAATTACAGCTTCATTCATAGTGCTTCCTTGCATTTTGTCGTGGACGTCCAAGAATGCACTAGAGGTAGCATTCATCGCTAAATCGTCCCATGGCTGTAATTAGCTTCGAAAGTTTTCTCCAAAGGATTTATGACATGTTCCATAGTACCAAATTTTACTGTTACGGCAGGAACGTCATATCCATGCTATTTGTCCCCCGTCGGCAGCAAGGCTGGGGAGGAGTTGTAAGAAAGTTTATCGAACGGAGTCACCTGCACAAAAAAACCACAATATTACATTGTTATCGCATTGCGAACTCCGTGCAAAACTTTAAGACAACCGCGAACTCGTAAAATATGCTTAAAAACCGGTTAGAAAATCCCAAACCTCTATTGTGAATTAATATGTGCAAGAGTTATAATTTATTATAATTATAAATAAAGTTTGGTCAAACCAACGGTTTGTATTGTAGCACTTTTCCCTTCAACAATACTTACCACACTATTGGAATTATTTTCATACATAAACGAAACTTTTTCTAGTATTTCATATATTTAGGATGAACCGTTTATGCAATTTTTGAAATAAAGCAAAAATAAATTTAAAGAAAGGTTCACATAAAGCTCGATTTTAAGGGTTAATCGTGTGAGATAAGAAAAATAATTGTATTTTTTAATGTCATGGAGTTTATCGTCAGCTTTTTGCGTTTATAGAAACTTGAAAAAGCTTGCAGTTTCGGAAATATAAGGTACCAAATTTTGAGAGGCAATAACTTTAGAGGAGGTGAAGATACGAAAAAATTTTACAGTTAAAAACTGCCGTTTTTAGGGTTTTAAGGAGGTATAACCTTTAGAGAGGAGGAGATAGGTGAAAATTTTGTCTACTGAAATAAGTTTCTAGAACAGATCTATGGACATATAAAATTTCGGTATCCTATATTCAAGGATGTAGAAGTTTTGTAAACACGGACGGACGGACAGAAAGAAACTAATAAGCACTTTTTTTCAATTTTTTGGAAAAGTGCTAAAAATAATAATATATAAAATTAATTATAAACAAGTAAAAACGTTTCAGTCGGTATAAACCGATTGAATTATACCCTGCACCTTTCGTTATTGTGTAGCAATTACTCAAACCTCTGAAATCATTCAATAGAAAATTCACGGACATGTCTGATCTATAATCGGACACACAACTGCCAAGTTTCATGAATCTGACTTTATTATTTTTCCAAATATTTAAAACAAGCTTTTAGACTTGTATGGGAGCTACTCGAACCTGTCGAGCAATTCCACCAAAACTTTAGAAATATATTTGAGCTATAATTGGACACATGACTGCCAAGTTTCATGAATCTGACTTTATTATTTTTCCAAATATTTAAAATTAGCTTCTGAAGTTGTATGGCAGGTACCCGAACCTGTCAAGCGATTCCTCTAAAACTTCAGAAATATATTTGACCTGTAATTGGACACATGACTGCCAAGTTTCATGAATCTGACTTTATTATTTTGCCGAATATAAAAAATTTGATATTGGAGTTGTATGGCAGCCACCCGAACCGGTGCAGCTATCCCATTATAATTTTTAGAGCATGTGTAGAATATAATTGGACACACGTATACAAAATTTTATATTTATAGCTTTATTAGTTTTTGAAATATTTAAAATAAACTCTTGGAGTTGTATGGCAGCTACCCGAACCCGTTGTCCGATTTAGTCCAATAACAATAGGGTTCGTCCTTGGCACAAAAGAAAAAACTTGTGAAAGTTTGGTGTCGATTGCATTATTCGTTTTTGAGTTATCGTGCGATCGGACGGACGGACGGACATGTCTAAATCGACGCAGAATTTTACGCTGAGCAAGAATATATATATATGTCCATACCGCAGATGACTCCTTCAAGTAGTTACAAACTCCATACCAAACTTAATATACCCTTCACGAAGTGCAGGGTATAAAAAGATCATGAAAGAATAATCTTGAGAAAAAATAATATAAATAGAACTTCCCACGGTAGCTTTTAAAATAATTTTCGTTCCATTTTTGAAATATTTTAGAAGCTTATTCCCTTATTGTAAAAACTCCCTTTTTTTACGCATTTTTGCGATTTTCTTTAAATCCTTATAAGCTTACTTGTTACTTAAACTATCAGAATTTTAGAATAACGATCCAGTTGTAGGTTAGTCATTTATGCAGCTAAAGGAATAAGCAAGGGATGGGATGTTTTATTTACTTAAAAATTGTTTTAATATGAAAATATTCCTTATCCAAAATTCATCTTGACCAACACCCAAAAGAAGCTGCCGAGCCTTGTAATATAAAATACAAGGAAATGTGTATTTCATTTCCAATCTCTTTCAACAAATTGTCAAATTTGCTACCATAAAAAATCGAATCAACGATTGCATTTGCAATTCAATTGTATTTGGAGCATTAACATCGATTTATTCTTATTTCAAAATTATTCTCTAGAGTACAATTTGTATTTTCAAAACGATAAATATTTTAGAATTTAGTCCGCATATTTTCATTCTTAATTTTTCAGTAAGAATCAGTAAATTTAAGAATGGTGCGACAAAAACAAAATTCTTGATTTAAGAATTATTTGTGTCTGTTTTTTTAGCACTTTTCCAAAAGTTTTTTGAAAAAAGTGCTTATTAATTTGTCACTCTGTCCGTCCATCCGTCCGTGGATATGTTTACAAAACTGCTACACCCTTGAAAATAGAAAGCAGAAATTTTTTATTTACATAGATCTTTACTAGAAACTATTTCTGTTGAAGAAAATTTATGCCTATATCCCCCCCTCTACAAAGTTTTAGGCCAAAACCCTAAAAATGCCTTTTTTTAAATTTTTATTGCGGTGACACCATAAACATTTTTCAAATTTTGCAAACGCAGAAAGACAGTGGCTTGCTTCTCCTTTCGCGGCACACTATAGTTAAACTTAAAAAAAACAAAATGGCCGTTTAAATTTACCGTTATCTAAAATCTGTTTTTTTCCAAATTTTTTATCTCGTTTTTCCTCTAGACCCCAGGTTGTGGGAGCCTGAAATTTTACCAGCTTTTAGACATTAAAAAATGGTCCATTTCGTTAGAAGAAAATTTTTCCATCTCCACCTCCTCTCAATTTATCGCCTCTTGAAATTTGAATTTTTGACTCCTTATATTTCCGGAACCACAATTTTTTCCAAATTTCTATAAACGCAAAAAAAACGGTAAACTCCATGACATTAAAAAATATAATTATTTTTCTTAACTCACACAATTAACCCTTAAAATCGAGCAATACGTTAACCCCTCTTTTTATTAATTTTTGCTTTATTTCAAAGACTGCATAAATCGTTCATCCGAAATATATGTATGCAATCCTAGAAATAGTTTCGTTTATGAATGAGAATAATTTTAATAGTGTGGTAGGTACACATAGACAGTTTTTATAAAGTATTTTCACTTGTTGAAGGGAAAAGTGCTACAATACAAACCATTGATTTGACCTAACCTTATTTATATAACAAATAACCAAAAAAAATTTTATTATTATTGTTATTATTTGAAAATATTTTTAAAATACTCTGCTTTTTCTACAACTGAAAATAAAACCATATTAATCCATTTCTTATTTAAAAATTTTGTTTTTTGTTACCCGTTAACGAAAATTGCTTAAACCGTTTTCAATAAACATCATTTTCAATTTCTATTAGAGAACACTAAAAGCTGGCAAAATACAAAAGTTATGTATAACTTTGTAAATAATAAATGTATATTACATTTAACGAAAAACGTAATAAAATGGTTTTCGCCGTTATTAAAATTAGAATTCAATATTGTAAAATGTCATTTTATAATAGTCCATTTGGGAGTGTGTACAACATAAATTTTAACTGTGTTTGTCGCAAATTTAAATTGAGATAAAACATTAAATGTATGGATCATACAGTTTTTAAAAATATAATACATATTTATATTATAAATAAAACATTAAGCTTGAATAACATTTTCGTAATAGAATTTACTATTTGCAGTATTTATTATTTTAGAATTCCGGAAAAAATTTTGCACTCTTAAACTTCTTTATATATCTTTCTAACACTTTTCCAAAAAATGTTTGAAATAAAGTGCGTTTTAGTTTCACTCTGTCCGTCCGCCCTTGGATATGTTTACAAAACTTCTACACCATTGAAGATAAAAAGCTGAGATTTAATATGTACATAGATCTTCACTAGAAACTTATTTTCGTAGAAAAAATTTTTTACCTATCTCCCCCCTCTACATATTATACCTCCCCCCCCCCCCCCCGCGTATAAAAACGCCATTTTTTAACTATGTTTTGCACTGGAACCATAAGCATTTTTCAAATTTTGCAAACGTATAAAGACAGTTGCTTGCTTCTCCTATCGCGGAATACTATAGTTAAACTTGAAAATCGGTTTTTTCCGAATTTTTGATGTCGTTTTTCTTCTATACCACAAGTTGTAGGAGCCTAAAATTTTAGCAGCTTTTAGACACTAAAAAATAGTTTATTCCATTAGAAGAAAATTTTATTTCCATCTCCAACCCCCCTTAAGTTATCTCTTGAAATTTGCAAAATTTTTACTTTTGACGCCTTATTTTACCGAAACCGCGAGCTTTTTAAAATTTCTACAAACGCAAAAAGCTAGCGGTAAATTCCATGACATTAAAAAATATAAATATTTTTCTTAACTCACGCAATTAACCATTAAAATTGAGGATTATAAGGTTAAAAAGGGCTTTTAAATTATATATTGCTTTATTTCAAAGACTGCATAAATCATTCATCCTAAATACTATATGCAATCCTAGTTTCCTTTATGAATGAAAATAATTTTAATAGTGTCGTAGATATACGTAGACTGTATTTAAAAGCAGTATTTTCAATTTTTGAAGGGAAAAGTGCTACAATACAAACCATTGGTTTGACTCAACTTTATCTAGGGTTAATTTACACAATAATGAATTTTTTCCAAAACTGTTTGAAAATTTCATTTTATGTTTTAATTTTTGAATGGAAATGAGTGATTCAAAAATGTACAAAATATTATTTTTAATAGTTTCATTTCGTTTCTTTTTTGATTTCGGTCAAAAATTATAGTCAACATTGGTTTAGGGATTTTATTTCTAAATAAGAGATTTGTAAAAAAAATTGTTTTAATAAAATTTTAATTATAATGAACTGTGACATTCAAGTTGCAAGTAAAGTGAAAATTTTGCAAAGTTTTATGATCCAAATTGTAAATCGAAAAATGTTTACAATGTCAACTTATCCAAAATGTTTAGTAAACACCAAATAAAAGCAAGAATAAAGCAAACCGTGCACCTAAAATTTTAATATACATATATACATATATTACTCAAACTTTCAAAACAATATAGTATGTCTTGAAAATTTAAATCGAACAACTGAACACGTTTTTTTCATGCCGATTTTCAAATACATACAAGCATTCTGTGTATAGTGTAAACATTTTTATATGTGTTGATTGTGTATACATTTATAGAAATAATTTTTCTGATTACACAACGTACTACTTTCTTTGAGGGACGCTAGTAAGTATTAAGTTTTTTAATTCTTTTAATTGTGTAATTACAAAAATTGTCTTCTACATATGTATATATCACTTAAAGTTATATACATGTTGGTAAAAGTGAAATCGTAGTTTAGGGTAGGAGTATAAATAAGTTTAAATTAAACGTCTCTTTTTATATTTTTGTGCTACATATTATATATCTTTTGAATGCCTACTAAACATAGTATGAATGTATATTATTTTGGATTCAAATAAATATACCTAACATACTCAAGGCTTTATTTACTCAAATGACAAAATTATATAACATTAACTTATATTAAGTAGGTATGCTAAGAAATCAATCACTTAGAAACTCACTTAGTCGTCATTGATTTTGTTTATAAAAGCAATAACCTTCCAATGAAAGTGTCAACATAAAACACGTTTGTAAACTAAAAGGTTGCTAATTTTAGAATCGGGACCTTCGTAAGGAAACCTTTTTCTTTTCTTACCGAACTTAAAGAAAAATCTTCAGTGGGTATATAAAACAAGCTAACGCTCTTTTATTTTGAATGAATTTTCTATAATAGGCATAATAATATAACTCAAACCAAACACTTTAATATAATTACTTAATTAAAAATTTCGGACCTTGTATCACAAATCCGAGAATTTTATACATTTTTATAGCTCGATTTTTTCAAAAACCCATTTCAGACATATTTATTCCAGGCCTTTACAAACCGGAAATTGGTTGGCTCAAATTTATGTGTACATTTTAAGCCCAATTCTTTGTCTATTTTGTGTTATAATTTGTTGCAATATTAAGAAACATAAATGAATTTCCAATACAACATTTTAAAGCAAAAATTTGTGTATATCAAACAATTTTCTCTTTTTGTTATACCAGCTTATATAAAATTATATGTATGTAGGGGGTATATTCACCCCCTATATAATACGTAAACGGGTATAATTAAATTACGTCAGTAGGAAATTAATTTGGGTGAAAATTAGCTATAAAGTATGGTTGTCGGGATTTCAGATATAGTTTTGTGTCTGTTCTCTTTAAAAAAAAATATTTTATATAGATAAAATTTTTCTCAGTATGCAGACTTCATGAAATATACAGTTTCTGAATTTAGCAAAAGGTAAAAAGGCTTAAATTTAAGTAGAGCTGAAAGAAAAAAAAACCTAGTCAGTACGTTTGTTTCGAAATCGAGTAACGGTAATGTAAATTATGAAAGTTATTTTTCATAAATATATTATGTTAATTTAAAAAAGAAGCATTTACGACATGCAACAACCTGATGTACCAAATAAATGATGTGATGAGTATCATAAACAAATTTTAAAACGTGATATTGCAAATTTAATTAATAAATTTTCGGAAAAAACTTTTAAATTTGCAAACATCTAATACGTAAAACTAAAAAATATAGAAATGATATTTTCCATATTTGATAATAGATGAAATTGTGTTTGGTTGGATTTACTTCTACTTCACTTGACATAATAGTTAGCTACTAAAAAGTAGAAGAAAATTTGTAAATTTTAGAAGTGACATTTGTGGTTCATCATTTTTATCAATGATATACATAGGTTAACCTCTTATGTGTAAATTATTTTTATTTGCGGACAACATTGCAGTTTGAGTTTGTTCTACCCTGGCTTTAATTATATCAAATGTTGAACATGATTTAATTTTTAAGGATAAATAATTTGTGGATTAATAAACTTAAATCCAAATGAAATTATTTTATATCCAGAGTAAATCATGTTGAAAGTAGAAGAGATAATTAAACTTCTTGGTATAAACTTTTCTCTATATTTACTCTTATTTTCAAAAATTGGCTCGGGCTATGCAATTGTTTGTCAGGCAATCTAAAATATTTACAAAACATTGGTCGATTTAAAATTGAATTAAAAGAACTTTTACTATGCTCAGCTCGCTTGAACCAAATCTTGCACTATTAGAATTAATTATACCATTTCTAAAAAATTAATCATTTACAACTATGATAAAATACTTCTTGAATCAATATTATTGTAAATTTGTAAATTTAAAACTTAATATTTTAAATCATACATTACCGCGGGCATTACGATCTCCCACTACTTGATGCTATTTTAATTCTGCAGAATGAAAAAAAATATGAGAATAAAGTCGCTTAAAATATCTGAAGATTTCAAGTGACTTTTTTTCAAAGAGAGTTAGCGGTAAAATAAAAATGGAAGAAAATGAGTTGATACACTAACTTTGAGTTTTTTTGAAAATTTAATAATATATACCAGATTTTTATCGTTGTGTGGCACTTTTCTAAAAAGTATTAAAAAAAAGTGATTATTAGTTTCACTCTGTATGTCCATGCGTCTGTCCATCCGTCCCTGGAGATGTTTATAAAACTTTGACACCCTTCAAGAGAGAAAACTGAAGCTTCGAACGAACATATATAGATCTTTACTAGAAACTTATTTCCGATGAAGAAATTTTTTAAGTATCTTCCCCCCTGAAACCATAAAAATTCCCTTTTTTTAACTATTTATTTGCAACACATAAAATTAGTGGCTGGCTTCTTCTACCACGACATGCCATACTTGAACTTTAAAAATATAAAATGACCGTTAAAATTTTCCGCTACCTTAAGTCCCTTTTTTCCAAATTTTTGATAACGTTTTTGTTCTACACGATACGTTGCAGGGGTGCAAAATTTTAGCAGCTTTTAGGCACTAATAAATAGTTTATTTCGTTGTTTTCCACCTCCACCCCTTCTCAAGTTATAACTCCTCCTAATTTGTAAAATCAGAATTTTTGGCGCCTTATATTTCCGAAACCGCAAGCTTTTTCAAATTTCTATAAACGCAGAAAGTTAACGTTAAACTCCATGCCATTAAAAAATATAGTTATTTACCTTAACTCACGCAATGAAACCATAAATTCGTGCTAAATTATGTTAACAGCTCTTTAAATTTATTTTTGCTTTTTTTCAAAAACTGAAAAAATCATTTACCCTAAATGTATGCTATTTTATAAATATATCCGTATGCGAAACCATTGAATTCGATCAATATGTTAACGTCTTTTTTAGAATTTAAAAAACGGAAAAGTAGAAAAATAAAATGTTTACGTTTTCTTGTATGAATTTCTAAATCTATAAATAGTTTCCGATTCTACTTTTCAGTTTTCTTGGATGGGAAATTTTTGCTTTTCAGTTTTTAAGAAAAATATACTGAAAATTACATATGAAAATATTCAAGTAGGTACAAAAACCAAATATTGAAATTGTAGTTGATGACTTGAACCAATATTCTTTTTAAAAAACTGGAAAATAGAAATTTCCCTTAAAAAATTAAATAAAAAGCGTTTTTATGTGTGCATATATTTATAGAAAATACTAACACAAATACAAACATTTTTATTGGAAATACACATCTCCACATACCTATAATAAATATACAATTCACAAATTTTTCAAAAATTATGTACACATTTTGTCATAATATTATGTGTAGGCAGTTCCACATAGATATTTGTTTTTATGAACAAAAAAAATTATTTACAAATCGAAAAGATTTGTTATTAAAAATAGCTTACAAAATTAATAAAGTTGGTTCAAACTTTAAATGGTTTGCAAAGTTGAAAATTTTCAAATGAGATATTCAAGTTCGAATTCAATGGTTGATTGAGTCATTTATTGTTAGATTTCTTTAATAGACGTTTGAAAATTTGGAAATATATTATGCTGCCAAAAATGCGATTTTTACTAATTTGAAGAGACCAAAACTTGCATGGGGGTGAAGTTGGAAAAAAGTGTTTATCCAAAAGCTAGAAAAGTTTCAGACTTCTATATAATAAGACTTGAAAAGGAACTGACTTCAGACAACTAGCAGACATTTCTTTTTAATATTCGGTTATACTGCGACGTTGTAAAAAATGCCAGCCGCAATTGTTTTGAATTTGAATTTTTATGATTTCTTTAAAGTGGCTGTGTGAAAGATTATAACTTTTAGAGTAAAAGAGGAGAAAGCTAAAACTTTTCTTCTACGAAAAGGAAGTTTTTTGTAAAGATCCATTTATATATAATGAAATTTCAGCTTTTTTTGTTCAAGAGTGTACAAGTTTTGCAAACCACAACACGGACAGAGCGAAACTATAAGCGGTGAAAGATAAAATGATCAACATCATTAGCATTAAGTTCATCAACATCATTTTTAAAATTATGTAAATATTTTTTATAAAATCCTCAAAATATTAAAATTTAATTTTTTTTTATGTTTTTTACGTTTTGTTTTTATTATTTTTATGTTTACGTATTTTATGCCCAAAAGAAGAAAAGTCTATTTGTAATTTTAACCAAAAAACATCTAACTAGAAAATCTTTCAATTCAGAATATCTTACTTATTTCTGTTTTTATATTCAAAATACAAAAATATATTTTCAAAATTATCAAAAAAATAAACAAAATACCAACCAAAACTTGTTTACGGTCGAATGAAAACAGCTTATGTGTTGTGAATTTAATTTTTCATAACATGTTAATCGGAGAGTATAACACAGTGTTGCCAAGTCGTGGAAAATTCCCAACTTTAGGGGAATTTTGAGACCTTCGGAAAAGGGGAAAACGGCCAATTTCATTGAAAACTTTTTATTAACATAATATTATTTTTACCGACCGCATGTTTTCGGTGGAAACACAATTCCCCATAGTAAGGAAGCGTAAATTAACTATTTTTAGAGAGATGTCGGTTTTATGTTTATTTATTAATGCCACAAAAGAGTATATATCATAATTGGCTATATATCTATATTATATTATACAAGCAATATTCGATGGAGCATCTATCAAGTATTTTCGCTTTTATTCTTTATCTTCAGAAGAATAACATAAAAAAAGAAAACGAAAAAAAACTAAAAAAAATAATTCTGAATTTTGACAATATTTTAGGTATGTATATCATATTGTAAACAAAGTATATCTATTAATAAGTAGTTCGACTCCCCGTTTACATCACACTAATGCAATCACTCACCAATTTTTGTATACAAAAAATTCCCTGAGCTAAACGAGTTAAGCAGTATACCTTCTTATTTTAATTTTTATACACATAAGAATTTTTGGGAGAGGGAAAGAGTACGCAATAGATGTCTACCTATTTTTTTATAATGTATTTTTACAAGCGGGAGTTATTTATTTTTTCGTATATAAAGTATAGGAAAAAATCTGATGTGGTCAGCACATAACCGACCGCATTGTGTATTGTCTAGTTAAATGAAAATGTTACAGAATATTATAAAAATGTCTAAACTCAAATATCAAATTTCAAGAAATTCCATCAATTTGTTCTGTGGATATGGTGAAAAACGTAAAATCGGCCCGCAAATCAGTTCTCGAGCCCTGATCTTTCCAAAAAATTTACATGTTCATTGTTTTAATACGGGGAATTCATATATTAAATTTCAATGAAATCGGTTGATTATTTCTCTTTATATACACAAAAATGTATATTTGGCCCGTAGTAAACGCCCAGTTGCTGACGCTTGATTTCTTCCAAAAGTTAGGAATTTTTGCGTATGATCGAGCAAAGCTTATATATGAAATTTCAAGTAAATCGGTTGAATACTTTCTTCAAAATGGTGAAAAATGTAAAATCGGCCCGCAAATCCGTTTTCGAGCCTTGATCTTTCCAAAAAATTTATATGTTCATTGTTTTAATGCGAGGAGTTCATATATTAAATTTCAATGAAATCGGTTGATTATTTCTCTTTATATACACAAAAATGTATATTTGGCCCGTAGTAAACGTCTAGTTGCCGATGCCTGATTTCTTCCAAAACATACGAATTTTTGCGGACGGTCGAGCTGAGCTTATATATAAAATTTCAAGTAAATCGGTTGAATATTTTCTTCAAAATGTTCAAAAATGTAAAACAGGCTCGCTAAAAAGTGCAGTTCCCGAGGCCTGATATATACAAAAAGTTGATCGATCCGTGCCATGGTGGAAACAAACTTACATATAAAATTTCATCAAAATCGGTTCAGCCGAACTTGAGATATACGCGTGCACACACAGACCGACAGACCGACAGACCGACAGGTTGCTAAAAATAGTTTATTTACACTTCCCTACTATGGAGAAGTATGTTCCCACCGAAAACTCGATATGCAAAATTTGTTGCCATCACATAACCTACCTATTGTTTACACAATACGGTCGGTAAAAATATTAAGAATTTTAAAAACGGGAGTTTTATTTCTGTAACTTATTCCAGTACAAGGTGTCAGAAATGGTGTATCCATATTATAAAAGCGAAGCGATTTAAAAACAAAATTTGAGTATTTACTAAAATAAAAAAATTATAATTTACATATTATATGCAAATAATTTGAAAAAGACAAATAATATTAACGAAAAACTTAAAATTTGTAATTAGTAATATTGTCATTACATTTATTGTAATATAAACTATGAATTTTTTATTTTTATTTCAATTTTGTTTTAAAAAGTTAAAACAAATATTTTATAAATAAAATATGTATGTAAAAAAATATGTATAAAATTTTTTTAAATTTTAATTATTTTTAGCTGGCGTTGTAAAATATCAACTTTTATTCGAAGCACAATAACAACTGTTATCAATAAAATTGTAATGCCAGCAACTTTTTGATTTATAATCATGGCAAAAAAATTATTTTAATTAAGAGATATATTTTTTATAAAGTTCGAGGTAAGAGCGATATATTTATTCTACAACTTGCTTTCTCTTTCTAGTAACACTATTATAAGCAGCTTGTGAGAGTTTTCGCGATATCTTAATGTAATTTTTATTTTTCTTATGTTCCTTATATAATAAATTTGATTTCGGACCAGAATCTTTATTTTTTATCCCCATATTTTTTTTACGTTATACATATCATTAATTAAATGCTAATTGGGATTTAAGTTGAAAATTTTCTAAAATATTAGAAGCAACTTCTGATAATACTTCATTGTCAAATTGAGGAATACTACTTATTTGTACTAAAGATTTTTCGTTATCTTTTTATAATACTTTATAGTTGTTTTTGAGTTTTTTATTTCATTTTCAAGAGATTCATTTTTATTCAAAAATAGATCAAGTTTTTTAATACGTGATTGAAAATTGCACCGGTCTTAATTTGTGAATTGGAGTGTAAATTAGAAACACTATTATTCAAAGTTTGAAGACTATTATTATTAGATTTAACATAAACTGAAGGCAAAAGATAAAGCACTGCAACGGTGATCGCGAGATGATTTACGTTTTACACAAAACCCAATTAGTGTATCTTTTTTAATTTCCTCAAACTTTTGATTGAATAGACCAGTACAAAACTTCCACACCCTTGAAAAAAAAAAGTTGAAGTGTCATAATATATAAATCTTTAATATATCTTTACTAGAAACTTATTTCCGTTGAAGAAAAGTTTTAGCTATCTCCCTTTTTCTTTTAAAAGTAATAACCCTTCAAGGAGACATTGTAAAGAAACAATTAATCGGTACCTAAAGTCCGTTCCTTTTCAAGTCTTATTATAAAGAAGTCTAAAATTTTTCTAGCTTTTAGATAAACAATTTTTTTCAACTTCGGCCCAGTGCAAGTTTTGGCCTCTCCAAATTTCTAAAATTCGCATTTTTGGCAGCATAATATATTTCCAAATTTTCAAATGTCTATTAAAGAAATCTAACAATAAATGACTCAATCAACCATTGAATTCGAACTTGAATATCTCATTTGAAAATTTTCAACTTTGCAAACCATTAAAAGTTTGAACCAACTTTATTAATTTTGTAAGCTATTTTTAATAACAAAACTTTACGATTTGTAAATAAATTATTTTGTTCATAAAAAACAAATATCTATGTGCAAGTGCCTACACATGATATTATGACAAAATGTGTACATAATTTTTGAAAAATTTTTGAAATATATATTTATTATAAGTATGTGGAGATGTGCATTTTTATGTGTTAGTATTTTCTAAAAATATATGCAAGTTTAATTTGTTACTTTTTTTAATAAAACAACAAAAGGTTTTTTAGTAAACAACAAAAGAATTTATTTTATTTTATTTTTTTATATTACTAAATCTGACGAAACCAAAACTTAAACTAAATTTTATTTTTTAAAATCTTATTATTAAAGTATTCAAAAATCGAAAATCGATTTTTGTTCAATTTTTTACATAGTAACATATTTTATCAAAACAAGAAAAAAATTATATTTTACGTAACATTCTTCTTTTCAAATGCAATAAATTTAGTTTGTTGCACTTGAAAAGGAAATTGTGAAACAATTTTTATTTTGTCGTTTTGTAACATGATTCCTCAACTTTAATGAACGAAAAAAAATAATTTGAAAAATAAATGTGTTGAACTTGAAAAATAAATGTGAAATTTGATCTTTATATTTTTTAATTCTTTATAAAAAATTAGGATAGGTCAAGTAATTGAGAATAATAATAAGAAAAAGAAGAAATAAGAAATTATGATTCTTATGTTTGAATTTAGATTATTTAAGTGCAAATTATAAGAATCATATAATAAATTTTATATTTTATTACTCTTAGACCTAAATAGAATTCAGTTCTATTATTCTAGATAATATCTCATTAGTTGGATATATAACTCCCCCATCCTTAAGATTTTTGTTCTCCTGGACAAAACGTTGAGAATCAATTTTGTTTATATTATTTAGAGGTTTTTCTTTTCTTGTTTTAATTAACATATAAGTTAAAATGATTAAAATAAAAAGCATTATTATTACAAAAATTGTATTAAAATATGTTAAATTTTCATTAAACTTTCTTTTATTTTTAATTTCATGAATTTCTTTATTATTTTATAATTGCTTAAGATTTAAATTTTCTAACTTGATTGTATTATTAATATTTTTAATTGTGGTATAATTCGGAATAACGATATTATACTTAAACTCTTTATTTTTGTTTGAAAATTTAATATTATTTATTTCAATAGTACAATTGCTAAAGTAAATTATATAATTTTTATTTAGTAAATATGTTATATCATTACAATCGCTCTTTAAAGTATGGTTTTGGGCATTTATTATTAAAATCATACCTTTATTAATTTCTTCTATTTTATAATTTTTTTCAGTAGTCTTAGAACAGTTACCATATGCCATTATAAAAAGATTTGAAATACAATTTGAAGTTAATTGCAATTTCTTTATATATCTTTCCTGGGTAAGATAATATTTTTAAAAGATATAATATCAGAATTTGGAATATCGACTAGTTCAAATTTTGAATTTGGTAGTCCAAATATTTTATATTTAATAGCTTTTTCATTACTCAAAATTGGTATTGCCTGAAAAGAATTTATATTTTCTTTTAATCCTGGTAGGGTGTAAATTTTTATTATTAGTATCTGTAATTTTATTTTCGTATTTTTTCAATTTAATTTTCTTGTAGCGAGGTAGTTCTTTATAACGGACTATAGCAGGATTTTGTATTAATATTTCAGAGTCATTTGGGATTTTGAAATCTTTTCTATTTTTATTTAATTTACCTATGATTTTCTCTTTTTTTTGTTGTAGCCTATCTTTGATTTCCTGAAAGTTTGAGATTTTTCCACTAATAAAATCCGATGGTCTAACTTCAGTTACTGAATAAAGCGTATTATTATAATATTCTACGGCTTTTAAAATTTTGCTTTCAGTGTCTAGATTCGGGTCGGATATAGTTAATATTCTTATATGTTCTATGACAGTTCCGTGAGCCCTTTCTATGTCTGAATTACCAGTATGACTTCTTGGTGAAGTGAAATGCAGTTCTATATTTTCTAATCTACAAAAATCTTTCATATTTAAGCTATCAAATTCATTATCAAATATAAATTTTTTTGGTTTCCCAAACATGGAATTTCTTAATCTTAACGCTTGAACTATTGTGACACTATTTCTATCGCTTAACTTGAAAATTGAGAGGTGTTTTGAAAACTTATCGATCGTAGTGAGAAACACTTCCTTCTTTAGATAAAAGGTGTCACCATGAACTATTTGGTTAGGTTCAGAAGGTGTTTCGGACAAATTAAATTTATATTGATTTGGGCTTCGATCGTACTTTGCCAAATTACAAGTGTTACAATTATTTATAAATTTATAAATGAAATCTTTTAATTTTGGATAAAAATAACTATCTTTGATTTCATTAAAATTTTCTAATATTCCGCGATGATTAGTTTTTTCGTGAAAATTTTTTATAATATTAATGAGATCATCTTCATTTTCTACATCTTGAGCTAATTTAGTGCATTTAATTAATTTAATTTTTCTATTATTACTAAACAATTCAATTAATTTTCTTTGTAAAATATTAAATTTACTGTCATTTAATTCCGAATAAATTGCAGTTGTACCGTTTTTTATAAATCGCCTTAAGAAATCATTTAAATAATTTTCATTGTTTAAGTCTTCTTCAGAGATAAAAATTTTTCTATATTTATTGTATTTTATAATCAGTTCACCAGGTTTCTTTGCTACAAGATGAATCTGATTTAAATATTTATATACGATGTTTTCTACAATCGGAATGTGGTCGCCCAAATTTTCGACGCCACTATGAATTGTAGCTACACCGCTCTGATTTTCTGACAAAACATTATTCTGTAATACATTAATTTCATTATTTTCAACATTAATTCTACTTAAAAAATCGGCTACTTTATTATCCTTGCCCTTCACATATTCGATATCAAAATTGAACTCATTTAGTTTTATTCTCCATCTTTGGAGTTTCGAATTTGGCTCCTTTAAAGAGTTCAGCCACACCAAAGGCCTGTGATCCGTCTTTATCGTGAATCTAACACCATAAAGATACGGTCTAAAATATTTTGTAGACCATACGATTGCTAACAGTTCTTTTTCTATAGTACTGTAGCGAGTTTCATGGTCATTTAATGTTCTACTAGCAAATGAAATCGGATGGCCGTTTTGCGATAAAACAGCTCCAATCGCGAAATCACTTGCATCGGTAGTCAAGGTAAATTTGTAATTAAAATTTGGATATCTTAAAATAGGATCACTTGTAATAATTTCTTTCAATTTTTCAAAAGCGGCAATATATTTTGGATTACTTACATCGATTTTATTATTCTTTTTCAAACAGTAGGTTAAAGGTTGCGCAATTTTTGCGTAATCTTTTATAAACTTCCGGTAATACCCGGTTATCCCAAGAAAGCTTTTAATTGATTTTCGAGAGTTTGGAAGTTTAAGTTTTTTTATAATATCAATTTTTTTTGGATTGTGTCTTATTCCTTTGTCTGTAAGAAGATGTCCCAAATATTCCGATTCTTTAGAGAAAAAGAGACATTTGTCTAACTGAATTTTTAAATTAAATTTTCTAAGTTTTTCAAAAATTTTTATTATAGCATTTTCATGCTCTTGAAGTGAGGTACTGAAAATTAATATATCATCAAGATATACAACGCAGTTAATATTAATGAAGTCGCGTAAAACGTAATTGATCATCCTCTGGAATGTTGCCGGAGCATTATTTAAACCGAATGGCATCCTGACAAACTCATAATGTCCTTGAGGAGTCGAAAAGGCTGTTTTTTGCTGATCTTTTTCGTCTACAAGGATTTGGTGAAATCCTTTAGCGAGATCAAGTGTTGTGAAGTATTGGGCTTTTCCCAATTTATCGAAAAGTGATTCTATATTTGGAATCGGAAATTTGTCTTCTACAGTTATTTCATTTAACTTCCTATAATCTACGACGATTCTCCATTTTTGCTGTCCCGATTGATCTAGTTTTTTTAGGGACCACCCAAATTGGAGAATTATAGGGAGAGCTACTATGTTTAATTATCCCCTGTGATAGCATTTCCTTAACCTGATTTTCGACTTCCAGTTCATGAATTTTAGGAAATCTATAAATTTTTGAGTAAACAGGTCGACTATCGGTTGTTATGATTTGATGTTTTATGCAATTGATGTTGGTTAAATTTTGACCTTCTTGGTAAAATAGGTCCTTATTTTCATAAACAATTTTTTTCAACATTTTATGTTCTTCATTATTGAGATGGTCGGTTTTGATATAATCAAGAATATTGTTATTTTTAAAGTCTAAAGAATATAGTTGGTCAACAACTTCATAAGGACAAGAAAATTTAAATTTTGTTATTTTTCCCATAATTTCAATAAAGTGTTGTTTTCAATCGATTTTTGCACCAATATTTCTTAGAAAATTTTGACCCAAGATTGCATCAAAATTTTTATTTTTTAAATTAATTACCCTCCAAAGTATCTGAGCTTTATGATTAAATTCGATGGGAACATCAGTTATTAATGTGTAATAAATTTTGCTCTTTCCAAATAAAGTGTTTAGTTCTACAGGCTCTTTTAATTTTGTCTTTCTGGGAATAGTGAGTCATTAATGATAGAAGTTGTGGAGCCTGTGTCAATCAAGCAATTAAATTTTTTATTACCGATAGTAAATTCTACTATTGGTAGAGTGTTGTCCGAGGCTGTAAATGAAAATTTTGTTCAGAGTTATTTTGTGTGTTATTTTGCGTTATTGTATTTACGTCAACATCCATCGGTTCTGGAGATTGGTGATTTCTATTACTATTGTTAAAATTTATTGTTCTATTGAATCTACTTTGTTCTGAGTTATTATAATTATTACCAGAATTTCTACTAAAGTTATTTATTGTTCTATTGAATTTACTTTGCCCGGAGTTATTATAATTGTTATTAAAACTTCTACTAAAGTTAGAAACATTACGACTACCACTATTATTATAATTATTATTATTATTGT
This sequence comes from Condylostylus longicornis, assembly GCF_029603195.1. NCBI lineage: Eukaryota > Metazoa > Arthropoda > Insecta > Diptera > Dolichopodidae > Condylostylus > Condylostylus longicornis. The sequence goes on from NW_026578107.1 coordinate 357,023, forward strand.
TATATCCGTTATTATTGTGAAATATATTTCGGTTACTTCTTTGATTTGGAAGTCCCGTATGATTTTGATTTCTTTTTGCAATATAATTTTGATTTTTATTATTATAATTTGAATTACACGTAATGCCAGTTTGGCATAGTTCAGAATATGCTTCTTCTAAACTTTTTACACCTTTTATTCTCAGGTACATATTATCTGACCGCGGAAGTTTGTTCAAAAATTTTTCTAATATACTATGTTCATTATTAGAAGGCTTAAAATCTATCGGACTATCTGGATCTAACTTATATTTTAAATTTAATTTATCTAAAATTATAGTTAATTCTGAATAAAACTGACTTACATTTATAAATTTGACAGCGTCGGCCATTTCCTTTAATTTCAGGTACGACTCTGGGATACCAAATGATTTTGTTTTAATTTCGTCCCACGTTGCATTTTCTAATCGCCTAATGCTAATAGCTGCTTCTCCTTGAATTTTTGACAAAATTATGTTCTTGAGGTATGATTTCAGCGCAACATCTGCTGTCAGTCCGATTATTGCGTCAGCTTCCCTTATAAAAGCTATCAGCTCAAATGTTCCGTCTCCGTTAAATATTGGTATTGATCTTGCTTCCATGATTAAGTCCCGTGTTGAAATTGAATCCAGTGCCATTTTTGTCGTGTCGTTTTTATTATTTTTAATTAATTTAATATTTTCTAGCACTTTATCTTCTTCACCAATTATTTCGAGTTTAAGTGATTTTCTACTTGTTTTGAAAATTCGATACGGTTTCATCTAATTTTAGATTTTTTCTTTTTATGAAATTCTTTTTGTTTTACTATGTTCTTTTATCGCCATAAATTTTTTTAAGAAAAAAAACTAACGCACTTTTTTGTTTTTTGTTTTCAAATAATATTTTAGTTCAGACCCGTTTTAAATTATTGATACTATCTTGATTAATTTAAACGAATGGTCTTAGTAATAATAAATAACTTTTTGTTATTAATATTATAATGATTTTATTTCGGTAAAGTTTAATTGTTTTGCATTTTTTTTTTTTTTTTAATAATTAATTACTTTATACCGAATGGCGTCAGTTGGCGATCCTACCGTTTCTGCGCCAGTTTAATTTGTTACTTTTTTTAATAAAACAACAAAAGGTTTTTTAGTAAACAACAAAAGAATTTATTTTATTTTATTTTTTTATATTACTAAATCTGACGAAACCAAAACTTAAACTAAATTTTATTTTTTAAAATCTTATTATTAAAGTATTCAAAAATCGAAAATCGATTTTTGTTCAATTTTTTACATAGTAACATATTTTATCAAAACAAGAAAAAAATTATATTTTACGTAACATTCTTCTTTTCAAATGCAATAAATTTAGTTTGTTGCACTTGAAAAGGAAATTGTGAAACAATTTTTATTTTGTCGTTTTGTAACATGATTCCTCAACTTTAATGAACGAAAAAAATAATTTGAAAAATAAATGTGTTGAACTTGAAAAATAAATGTGAAATTTGATCTTTATATTTTTTAATTCTTTATTAAAAATTAGGATAGGTCAAGTACTTGAGAATAATAATAAGAAAAAGAAGAAATAAGAAATTATGATTCTTATGTTTGAATTTAGATTATTTAAGTGCAAATTATAAGAATCATATAATAAATTTTATATTTTATTACTCTTAGACCTAAATAGAATTCAGTTCTATTAGTCTAGATAATATCTCATTAGTTGGATATATAACTTGCACACATGAAAAGGCTTTTTGTTAAATTTTTTAAGGGAAATTTCTAATTTTTCAGTTTTTAGTACTTTTCCAAAAAATTTTTGAGAAAAAGTGCTTATTAGTTTCATTCTGTTCGTCCCTTCGTCCATCCATCCATCCGTCCGTCTGTCCGTGTGTCTGTTTACAAAACTTCTACACCCTTGAAGATAAACAGCTTTGTAAATACATAGATCTTTACTAGAAACTTATTTCCGTAGAACAAAATTTTTACCTGTCTCTCCCCCTCTAGAAGTTATACCCACCCAATTCCCTAAAAATGGACTTTTTTAACTATTTGTTGCAATGAAACCATAAGCATTTTTCAAATTTTGCAAACGCAGAAAGGCAGCGGCTTGCTTCCCCTAGCGCGGTACACTATAGTTAAACTTAAGAAAAACAAAATGGCCGTTCAAATTTACCGTTACCTAAAGTCTTTTTTTTTTCAAATTTTTGATTTTGGTTTTCTTCAAGACTCCAGCCTCTAGAAGCTTAAAATTTTAGAGGCTTTTAGACATTAACAAATAGTTCATTTTGTTAGAAGAAATTTTTTTCCATCTCCACCCCCTCTCAAGTTATCGCCTCTAGAAATTTGTAAAATTTGAATTTTGACACCTTATATTTCCGAAATCGCAAGCTTTTTCAAATTTCTATAAACACAAAAAGCTGACGGTAAATTCCATGACATTAAAAAATATAATTATTTTTTTTAACTCACGTAATTAACCCTTGAAATCGAGCATTATGTTAACCCCACTTTATATTAATTTTTGCTTTGTTTCAAAGACTGCATATATGCGTCATCCTAAATGTATGCAATCCTAGAAATAGTTTCGTTTATAAATGAAAATAATTTTAATAGTGTGATAGGTATACATAGACTGTATTTAAAAGCAGAATTTTCACTTGTTGAAGGGAACAGTGCTACAATACAATCCATTGGTTTTACCCAACTTTATTCAAAAGAAATATTGGTTCAAGTCATCAATTATATATTAATATTTGGTTTGTGTACCTACTTGAATATTTTCATATATTTTGTAAATTTCAGTATATTTCTCTTAAAAACTGAAAAGTAAAAATTTCCCATTCAAAAAAACTGGAAAGTATAATATAAAAAGCTGAAAAGTAGAAAAATAAAATGTTTACGTTTTTACCGACCGTATTGTGTAAACAATAGGTAGGTCAAGTGATGGCAACAAATTTTGCATGTCGAGTTTTCGGTGGGAACATACTTCTCCATAGTAGGGAAGTGTAAATAAACTATTTTTAGCAACCTGTCGGTCTGTCGGTCTGTGTGTGCACGCGTATATCTCAAGTTCGGCTGAACCGATTTTCATGAAATTTTATATGTAAGTTTGTTTCCTCCATGGCACGGATTAATCAACTTTTGGTATATATCAGGCCTCGGGAACTGCACTTTTTAGCGGGCCTGTTTTACATTTTTGAACATTTTGAAGAAAATATTCAACCGATTTACTTGAAATTTTATATATAAGCTCAGCTCGACCGTCCGCGAAAATTCCTATGTTTTGGAGCAAATCAGGCATCAGCAACTGGACGTTTACTATGGGCCAAATATATATTTTTCTGTATATAAAGAGAAATAATCAACTGATTTCATTGAAATTTAATATTTGAATTCCTTGTATTAAAATAATGAACATATAAATTTTTTGGGAAGATTTTCAGGGCTCGAAAACTAATCTGCGGGCCGATTTTACATATTTCACCATGTCTACGGAACGAATTGATGAAATTTCTTGAAATTTGATACTTGAGTTCTGGTTGTTACCGAAACTAACTGGCGAGCATTTCAGGGAATTCGGGTAGCACAAAGCGAAACTCTACTAAGAGCCAAACTTACATTTTTCTAGGTATGTTAACTATAAGCTTACTAATGTCATAAAAATTGGAAAGAAGTATTTAACAGACATTTTTATAATATTCTGTAACACTTTCATTTAACTAGACAACACACAACATCAGATTTTTTTGTATGATATTCTAAGTCTATAAAATAATTCCTGGTAAATTTTGAAAAGCTGAAAAGTAGAAAAATAGAATATTCACGTTTTTTTGTATGAATTCAGAAGTCTATAAAATAGTTTCTGATATCATGCATGTAATAATACATGGAGAGCTAGCAAATTACAATTTTTGTTTTTATTTTTTAAAACATAAAAAATGTTACGGTTTGAGGAATCAAGAAAAAGAAACGGTTTAAAAAAATGGTCAGGAAAAATGAATATGTATAGTTAGAAACTTAGAAATAATTTCTCAACATATATATACATATATATATATTTATTCTTGATAATAAAATTAGTATTTTCAATATTTTTAAAAAATTGCTTTACTGGTAAGGCCAACTTCTTGATTTTAGCACAAGATAAAATTTAATTTTTCAGAAAATTGTTCTTTGTAATATTCGAAAAAAAAACCAAATCTAAATATTTTTCACTTTTACGAAAATGGAAATTTAAATATTTACTTAAAAATTACTTAATTTTGGTTGCATTTGGTAATAAATTTCTTAAATTTGGTTGCATTTGAAACAAGACACTATGGTACTGCTAAAATTTGCTTAAACATAAAATTTGACATTGTGAATTTGACGTTAAGGTACATTGCGTTATAGGGACTTCATATCTTTTTTTTATGTATTATTAGGTCAATGGTACATACTGTGAGTGCCAAAAGTAATTGTACACTTGCAATTTGTAACTTTAAAATTTAATATTTTCTAAAATAGTGGTTTTTTACAAAAACTTATTAAACACAAATTTTATTTAATTCATTATTAATGAAAACAAGTAAGAAAGAAAATCATAAAAAACAAAAATGAAAAGTATAAGAACAAAATAAAAAAAAAGTCCAGATTTGAGGCGCCAAAAGAAACTGTACACTTGAGAAATTCATGCTTCTATTTATTGAAAATAAGGAAGACTACCAGTTAATTCAATAGCGAATGATATTTTTTGATAAATACATCGTACCAAAGCGTTTCTGGCTCATTTTTATTACTTGAGATCCTACTTCTTATTACTTAAGAAATATAGAACTGCTTTTTTTATTACTTTCCATTTTTTGTAAGAATGGGAAAACAAACTCCTTTAGAAACCTGACAAATGATAATTGATTTGCACAAAAAAAGGAAAATTCTTACAAAATATAGCAAATACGACCAATAGAAGTCATAATACAGTAAAATATGTTATAGATAAATATAAAAATTTTAATGAAATTGATAACTTCAAAAAGTCAGAAAAACCTATAAGTGCTAGTAATACACAACGAGCACTACGTGAAAATGGACTACACGGTAGGTCTCCGCGACGAAAACCGTATATCTCAAAAAATAATCAGCAAAAAAGACTAGAATTCGCGAAAAAGTACGAAAATAAAGATGTTAATTTTTTGGAAAATGTTCTTTTTACTGATGAGAGCAAGTTTGAAATTTTTGTTATAAAAAAACAAGGGAAAATATAGAGACAGAAAAACCAAGAATTTAATGAAAGAAATATTTTAAAAACGGTAAAACATGACGGAGGTGGCATAATGGTTTGGGGATGTATTTCTGCTGCAGGGATAGGAAACTTAGTTTTTATAGAAAGTATGATGAACAAATTTGATTTTCTGAATATTTCAAAAGAAAACGTACGGCCCAGCGTTTTAAAACTACAGCTGAATTCTAATTGGGTTTTTCAATAGGACAATGATCCTAAGCACACTTCCAAAATAGTCAAGGAGTGGTTATTATATAACGTACCTAAACATTTGGATCACCCTCCTCATTCACCCGATCTTAACCCTATTGAACATTTATGGGAAATTTTGGACAGGAGGGTACGAAAAAGGGTCATAACGGACAAGGAGTCGCTGAAATTAGTTATACTCGAAGAATCGCAAAAAATAACCGCAAAGAAAACGCAAAAACTAGTACGATCTATGCCAGACAGACTACAACATGTTCTGAAAGCTAAAGGAAAACAAACCAAATATTAAATTTGCTTCAAAACATATAAATTTTTGAGGTGTACAATTTCTTTTGACGCCTCAAAACTGGACTTGTTTTATTCTTTTGTTGTAAAACTTTTTATTTTTGTTTTTCATGTTTTTTATTTTTAATTGTTTTTGTTAATAACGAATTAAATAAAATTTTTGTTAAATTAGATTTTGTAAAAAACCATTATTTTAATAAATATTGAACTTCAAAATTACAATCTATAAGTGTACAATTACTTTTGGCACTCACGTATGTATAAATATGTTTACACTAATAAAATAGAAAAAGATTGTGTTTTCGGTTTTTCTAACTAAAAGATTGGATCCATCAATTTTTTTTCTAACTAAACTACCAATTTTTTTTTTATTTAACTAGCATACTGATCGCAGAACTGTTGTTATCATGTTAAAAATGGATTTAATCACTAAATACTAATATAAAAGCTGTAGTGCATTATTAGTATACTTCTTCTGAGTAACTCTTATAAAAATAACTAATGGAAACTTCTTCATACAACTGTAGAAAAGACGAAAGACGTAATCAAAGAAACGAGTCAAGGCAGAAAGATTTATTAAAGACTTTTTAAAGAAAAAGAACTAGCAACATACCTCTTTCTATGCGCTTTTTAGCTGGTAGAGCAACTGAGCTGCAGAGGTATGAAGAAATCATTAGCAAACTTCACATTGCTTTATACTGTATTCTACATACAAGGTTTTTCTGAAATCAACTGTATATGGTCAATTAAAATCAATCTTCAAATATAAGATTGTAATCTTCCATTTGAAACACACAATCGGAAGAACATATAAATAGGAACTAATGATATTACTAATTATTACAAATATATTACTTATTGATTAGTTTTGATTAAAATCTAAATTATGAGGAAAATAAAAGTTTTAATATAATTTTACATGAAGTTATAGCTTTTAAATATATATATTTTACATTTACATAAATATATATACTAAGATTCTTTCAGTATTCAAGAAGTAGTTTATCCTATTGATTTAACATAATAGCAACGATTATATTAAACTGTCAAAATATGAAGTTAATTATATGTACTTCAAAGTAGTTTTACACATATATTTTTAGTTGTTAAAGGAGATTCAAAAACTGTGTTCCCTGAATTGATGTTCAATTTAATAATATATGTAAAATTTTAGCAACATGGTTATAAAATATTTTGTAGTGCTTAAAAAAAATTGCTTCAATGGGGCCAAAATTAAATATGGCAACGTTAAATAACTTAATGAGAATAGATTGTAGATTGCAAAAAAAGGGATAACCGGGCACCGAGATAAAAAAATAAAGATCTATTGTGCCCCCAACTAGGTGCGGAGCAAAACCCTACAACACCTCCTCGAGACCCAGCCACCTGATAACTTCGAATCTTTGAAAGCGAATAGACCGCAGCTTCGCTGGAGTAACTCCCAGTATCTACCTTCTCCTGCGTCCACTGGCCCCGCATTCCCTCAGAAAGTGAGCCGAGAACTCCTCGTCCTGACTGCAAAACATGTAAACACTTTCACTTTCTAGGCCAAGTCTTCTACGGTGACCCCTAAGCCTCGAATCGTATATGGTCTGATTCCGCAGAAGCGCTCCGGCCCAAAAAAAGGTATGCTTACTCTTCGCTTCCCAACGTGTCGACAGTCTCGTTCTCTTCCGCGCCCACATGTCCATCTTACTGTCTGAGGTGAAGTTTTTCTCGAAGCTGTATCTTCTAACCATATCATCGGGGGCCCAAAACCGCACTGTCACCTCCTAGTGGTGGGCCCCGGTAATGGTGGAGGATAAAGGGGTGATTGAAACGATCAAAGTTACGTTCGTGTCGTGGTCATGTCTCGCGGCGAACCTCTTGTTTTGTGAGTTTCAACCCTATATCTATACGTCAGCTGACGACCGGCGTCCCAAGTCAAGGTGCAACAGCATATGCCGATGACTGCATGGCTAAGGGGGAGCTTATTCGTTAATATGCGGACTCTGAATACCAGGCGCCCCCCAGTTTAAACAAGCCTTCCCATGGTATGCCGGGCTCTGCCATGGGTGACTATACTTTCACGCGCTACTCGTGGGAACAAAATGGAGAATGAAAACAATAACAACAACAACAACAACAGCAACAACAACTGTGACAAATACAACAATTGCAACAACAACAATAACAACAGTGACAATTACAACAACAACAATACTAAAGACGACATTAATACAAACACAGTTAGTGCTCAAGGGTCTGTCGAAGCAGAGCTTCCCTCGACTGACGAAGAGGAGACAGATAATCAGGATCCTCTTGGACCTATTATCCAAAAAACGCGGATCGAATATTGTGGTCAACCATTCCCAGAAGAGGGAGAGGTCAGAAAGCAACACCCCTGATACAGGGCTCTCAAAAAGGAGTTCGATGAAGGGCAATGTTGAGGGAAAAGTCCCTGGGAACATTCCTCAACAAAACCCGAAAACGACTTCTTATCGGGATGCAGTAGCACAGGTCAAGGTAGCCATCACTCATAGACTGCATCTAGGGGAAAGACTATCCGAAGTCCAGATGGGGAAAATAAAAGTAGCCATCATGGATGAAATGGATAAAGTTGTGGATTATCATCCACAATTCACTGCAGCGTTGCAAAGGGATGGGTGGATATCCGTAACATGCAATAATCAAAACTCCAGGGAGTGGATAACTAGTGTTTGCAGAAAGATAAAGCCTTGGGACGGCTGCAACGTCGTGGGACGTACCAAAGGACGAGACAACCGTCAGTCTCTCCAGGCACAAATTTCTAAGCAGGATAGGGAAGCAAAATCCCAGTCTCAAGATGAGTTCCTGGAGGGTGCTGAGGATGGATCTGGAAAAGGACGAGGGCTGCTCCATCACCTTTTCCGTGGATGATTCTGGATTGGAAGATCTACGGAAAGCGGAGTTCCGACTTTTCTTGAAACGTCGGAGAAGCGACGACGACGAGCACTTCAGGCCAACTAAAAGAGTCAAAACTCATTAGAAAGCCTGAAGGCGCTCCGAAAATGGCGGCAAGGGAAACGGAAGGACCATCGACCAGCACGCCAAACACATCCAAATTCATCCCGGGTGAACCAAAAGGGCTCAAGCCCATTGGGAAGCCCGGAACTGCTTCGGTATTTGCTGTTGGCGGGGCTAGTGTGGCACTTAGGACGGCAAAAGAGGCTGTGGTAGGACAAGCGTCCACCAAGATGCGTAAAAAGGCGGAAAGCACGGCTCATGTAAAACCTTTGTATAAAGGGCCAAAGCCCAAAGACAAGAGCAGGAGGAAATGATATGGCTGTGAGGTGCATCCAAATAAATCTACAGCATGCTAGGGCATCTACTGATGCTCTAGCTCATAGATTTATGAAGGATCACCTCGATATCGCCCTTATCCAAGAGCCTCACATAGTGAAGGACCAGGTTAAGGGCCTAACAGGTGAGCTATTGTATGATAATGCGATTGGAGGCAGGCCTAGGGCTTGCATTTTGTTTAGTAAAAGGCTAACGTATTTTCCCATTCCAGATTACTCTTCTAAGGATCAGGTAGCTGCGTTGGTGAAGGTGAAGTCTTCGGGGGGTTGGACAGAGTTTATTGTGTGCTCATCCTACCTGCCGGGAGACTCTGCCCACCCAGACGAACAACTGAAAGATCTAGTGGACTTTTATGGAAGGAGGGACTTCCAACTGATAATAGGAAGTGATGCCAATTCCCACCACACCGTCTGGGGAAGCAGTAATATAAACAAAAGAGGTGAGTGCCTACTTGAATTTATATATAGCAATAAGTTAAAGGTTATGAGGAAATTAGGAAACCGAAGAAAACTTCGTGGAGGGAGTTCTGCAAGGGCATTGATAAACTCTCCAGCAGTGCGCGTCTTCACAGGGTGCTTTCCGAAAAGTATGCTAGCGGATTGGGCCTAATGGAACGGCTTGATGGCTCCATGACTGAGAACGGAAAGCAGACGTTGGAGCTTATGTCGTCAACGCACTTTCCTGTCTCGGAGATTCTTCGGATCACTCAAATGCGGTCTAACAGAGGGCATCCTGGTCCAGGAGGGATGACTGGCAACTATCCCGTTTGGTCTTCACGATGTCCAAGATTAGATGGGATGTTTTCTCTTTCAGACCCTTCAAATTTGCAGGTAATGACGGGATATATCCTGCGTTTTTGCAGAGGTGTTTCCAACATATCGCTAGAGCACGCTAGCAAATTTTTCGTGCTAGCTATGTTTGGGGTTACATCCCTCAGGTATGAAGGGTGGCTAAAGTGATGTATATTCCGAAGGCGGGTAAGCGACCAAGCAACCATCAAGGTCAGTTGGCTGCTTCCTTGATATAGAGGGAGCTTTTGACAACACCCCATATCATGTCATCTGTGAGTCGTTGCACAAACGAGGTATTGATACGACGACGAGCAGATGAGTTAATCGGATGCTACAGGATAGGATTATTAAGTCCACCATAGTTGACGATATACTCTTCATCTCCGCTGCAAAAGGGTGTCCGCAGGGCGGGGTTCTTTCGCCTCTCCTGTGGTCCATTGTAGTGGATGATCTAATCGCTGCTCTCGGCGACTCCGAGGCACGTGTCTGGGGATACGCCGACGATGTGGCCTTCGTCGTACGGGGAAAATTTGAGAGCACTATTTCTGATCTTCTACAGCAAAATTTAAGTGTTGTGGAAAGGTGGTGCGAAGGCGTTGAGTTAAACATAAAACCAAGCAAGAGCATTTTGGTCGCCTTCACCAGACGCAGAAGCAGGGATAGATTAACAAGCCCAATTCCGTTTGGTGAACGTATTAGTTACTCTATGGAGTAACTAATTGAGAGCATTAATCTAAGTTGGCCAACAGAACTCACAGAGACTTCATTGAGAGCGATTCGATTCTAAGAACAACCATGTCGGATATTTGTTTGCCGCGGTACAACTTCAAGCACAAGTACAGGGTTCCGTTTCCCGATCGATGGACGTGGGATCGGGGTGACCCGGTACTTGAGTCGGGTTCGAGCGTGCGGTATGCGGACGGGTCCAAGACGGAGTCGGGTGTGGCTTCGGGTGTATACGGTGTCCGCTCGGACACTCGTACATTTATATGCAACCCTTGACCTGTATTGCACGGTGTTCCAAGCCGAAATACATGCAATAAAGATCTGTCTGAGAATCAATTTAGAAAGGGGGTATAGAAACCGCACCATCTATGTGTTCTCGGACTGCAGAGCTGCACCACTGGCACTTCGTTCAGCTCAGGTTACATCCAAGCTGGTCTGGGGCTGCCTTGCTGCACTTGTGGAATTGGCATCGGAGAACAGAGTCACGCTCATTTGGGTACCGGGTCACAGTGGCCATGCGGGCAACGAAATTGCCGATGGGTTGGCGCGGAGAGGATCTGGGGCTGACTTTGTGCAGCCGCTGCCTTTCTGCGGTCTGTCTTCTTCCGCCGTGGGGGCTAGACTTGCCTCCCTGCTCGCGGCGGCATGCGCCCGTCACTGGCGGGGCACAAAAGGGTGCCGTCATGCGAAGGTGTTTCTTTCGGCGTGCTCCAGCGGATTCATCGCAGAGTTGCTGGGGATGAGCAGGAGCCGGGTTCGCACTATTGCGAATTTCTTCACGGGGCACTGCCCAGTAAGAAATTCGCAATAGAGATCGCCGTTCACATTCTCTGCGACTGTCCGGCACTGGCTGTTCCTAAGTGTTCTCTATGGGTCCCTAAGTGTTCGGGAACTGTTGTCCAACTCCCTTAGGAATATCTCCAGCTTTGTGGTTGGAACGGGGATATTATAGATGGGAACGTGGGGGGGGCTACAATAAGTCAAGAATGGCTGCGGTGGCTTGGGGGGTTACTCCTATCCCACTCGGCTCCCTTGAAATCTACAAATCTACAAACCATATCATCGGCAGAAAATGTGAGGAGCGGAGCCTGGCCAGTGAGACGTTTCCGATTTCCCGCCATCCCCACATCCCATTCCAGAATAGCCGCCATCCCCACAACGAGATGCAGTGGGGTTACTCCCAAAATCACCACCAATTCCGCGATTGGACATGTCCTCATAGCCCCAGTTTCTTCTTGCTGCCTCAAGTGCAACCACACCCCACATTATTGGAGAAAGGACTCCACCTCGTTGACAGCCCCTAGCCGCGCAGAAGTTCATCGTGCCCCGCTCGACTACAGTTTCTACAAATCCTGCGGTAAGCATCCTGGAAGGCTCCCTCTATCGCCTCGTGCGAGGTGTTATCGAAGGCTCCCTGAAGGTCTATCAAAGCACAAAGCGCTACCTCTGCTTATTCTAGTGTCTTGTTTAGAGTGCTTGTCAGCCGGTGCAGGTCGGTCTCCCCGCCTGGCATGCATGTTGACTGCTGCTTAGCAGCTACCGTGCCAATAGAGTAGTCCTGATATGATTACGAATCACCTTCTCCATCGTCTTCAGTAAAAAAGACGTTAGGCAAATTGAGCTGAATGACTTCAGCACCATGTCTCTCCTTCCTACCCTAGGGATAAAGACCACCCTAGTCACCCGCCAGAATACGGTGATATGCCCGAAAGCCAAGAATATCTTTATTAAGAAGGCCTCCTCTAGGCTGCGTTGCAAAAGTGCTGGTGATATCCCATCCACCATATCCAGTGCTGATATGGTGGCTTATTTTTCTATGTCCCCTAATTTTGGCCAAAATTATCGCCAGGAAAACGTGTCTCAAAAGAAGAAACCCTTTGCTCTTCATTCTCCCTGTAACTAATATCCGGTCTCCTTAAAGACCCCCGAATCGCAGCGTTTTCCTTTCCCAATGCCTTATGTGGGATCTGAAGCTTCTACGTCTCCATTTCGGATCTCTTTGTCAATTTATAGCTGGTCAATTTGTCCTTATACCTATCTCAGATCCCTTCTCCCTTGGCTATATTGAGAAGCCTGCGAACCTCGCGCGTCAGTTCCTCTAACGTTCAAGTCTACCATGGCGCGTCGCTTACCATTCCCAATCTGCTAAAGGGACCACTCAATTCAAATGACTGGATCATGGCCCTCCCAACCTCTCCCACAGCTCTTTCCAGTACCAGTAGATACCTTGCCATCCACACGACCGAATCCCGTTCAATCCCGGTGCTCACGTCCTCCCTAAATAATTTTCTCCTAAATAGTTTTACTAGGGTGTCTGAAGGAAGGCTTCTCCTCCAATAGCTCTCCCAAACTAAATCCGATGATCCTCTCGTCCGACATAGAAACCTCTTCTGATACCCTCCGCTCGTGTACTAAATTTGCCATGCTCGTGCTGCCGAACGTGAGATCAAGTACCCCCTCTCTAACTCTAGTAATAAAGGTTGGGGAATTCCCTACATTGAATTTCTCTACATTTTCTTTAATTATATATTCTAGCAACGATTCACCTCCATTATTGGTATCATTGCTGCTCCATGCCTCCTGACGTGCTTTTCAGTGGCCACTTCTTTTTGTTGCAGTGATCCACAACCTTTTGCACTTCCGGTTGTGGGGAAAATAGCCCGTCTCCCGAAGAGTATGCTGATGCCAATACCACCCTTATTTCTATGCCTCCAATGTTGACGCAGGCCTTCTCAGGTGTGAGATCCTTCGTCATGTACTCTGAAGATCTCTAATCGACATCCCTTTGATTTGTCCTCTAAATACCCAGGGTACTTGCACCATAGCTATGTCCAGATGTTGTTTCGTGAGCATCGTGGCATGGTGGAGGTTCACCTGGGACACCCTGGTGTCTCTGCCCTTCATCGCTCCTGGGTGACGAGAGGGGATCTTCCCCTGCCATCAGAGCATTTCCCTCCTGAAATGGCTCTTTCCGACTGAGAAAGGTTAGCTCCAGGTCCTCAACTATCTCATTCATCGTTGTTAGCGGTAGGGTTCCCCCTTTTTAGATATTTAGTACCGCTCCCGATGTCAAATCTGCCGCCCCTGCTTTGATGGCCTGAGCTGACGCGTTGTCAACCTCGATCTTCAAGACCCATCCACCCCGTCCTCTCGCTAGTCCATGAGCTTCCAGATCCGAAGTGGATACCTTCAAACTGAATGACGGTGTCCCAGCTTTTCATTAATTCCTCGAATATAGCTTCTTCCAGCCGGGATAGTTCCTACATTAACTTAATTAACTAACTAATCATCTGATAAGAACTGACTTAATCAGAATATCACAGTGGACAAGAGGGCAGCTCTTTTCTGTTGTATAGAAGAAAAATATTAAACTTAATATTTTGTAAAAAACGCGCAGGAATTTTGCATAAAAACCATAAATTTATGATATATTATGAAATTTGGGGAAGTTCTCACTACCTAACGCTTCTTTGCGATTGATAATACCTATTAATTCTTAATTCTGTTAAGAAAACTTTTCTCTATACATAAATACGTTATTTTCAAAAATGTCTACCCTTACCTTCACTTAACAAATATGTATTTTGATATATTTTTAAAAGTGCAATTTTCGCACAAAAAAATGTTTGTGGATTAGACATTTTTTAATTGAGCCTGTAACAAGAATTGAATATATATTAACCCTTTACATTCCGTTGCCGCCATATTTGCGACATTTAAAAGCTTACAATAAATCCGCTGGCGCCGTAGCGGCGACTTTATTGTTTTACTGGCACGGCATCCTTAACATTTAGGTAAGCAAAATAGTCTGTGTTTATCTTATAGTGTTTATGATCCTTAGATTATAATAAAAATAAAAAGTACTCTATGTAAGTCTATTTCGTTACATTCATAACGTTATAATCCATCGTGTAGTGAAGATGGAAATAGAATTAGAATATCATTTAGAGACAGATAGCGACGCAATAGTTTTTAGAAAAAAAGGAGAATCGCAATTATTGAATCTGATTTAAGACGAAGACTCACCATTTGTAGACCGAGTAATCTGTATGGAGAAATATTACGGGAAGCATTCCTTTGGAAAAAATAAATTTTTTCTTTTATAATATAATTAGAATATGCTTTGTTTATAAATAATAAAGTAGCTAAGGATTAAAAGTTGTGTTTTGTTGAAACGACTCCATTTTTCTTCTACATCATAAGTATCTTCTTGGAACTAATATAGTGCTGGAGTTGTTAGTGGCCTCTATGCATTACTAGGCCGAAGTAAATTCAAAGGGTTAAACAAGTATTGTATAGCCACTACTTACATAATATCAGTTTCTTCGTTTATATAGCGTATCAAGTACTTGACTTACAATTTTAATCTGCGTATATACTGCACAATTTCGCTTACACTCCTCAAAAGTCGTATTTTGAAAAAAAAAAAAAAAAAAACACTGTGAAGCCTCTTCAAATAAGTCTCTACGTTTGTTCCAATCATTGTCAAATTGAAATTGACATTTTAATGCCAAATATTGTTTTTTTCTTGGAAAAGTAAGCGACGCTGGTACAAAAAGTAAACAAAGAAATTTTTGAAATTTTTTTTAAATCATAAAAATATTTAAAAAAAAAAGTAATAAAAAAGGATTGTTATATTAAATTATATAATTATTATTGAAGTATTACATAAAAAGTGATGAAAAAAAATATAAAATGGCACATATTATAACTAAATTTTTGGGGAAAGAAAAAGGTGCACAGTTCCAAATTTTTATTCCCATTTAAGAAACAAAAGAAAGTTTTCCACCATGGGCATGTGAATATTATTTATTTCAATAATTAAATGAAATATTTATTTTCTTTCGTTTTAAAATTAAACCAAAATTACTTAAGATTACATAATTTTACCAGAAGCGTTTTTTTTTCTAAGCAAGTTTGTGTTTAATAAAATTTTGCATACATACGATATTTAAAATGAACTTTTTTTTATACATCTACAGTTTTCCTAGAAATGATGAAATGAAAACATAGTGGAATGCAGAAGTTTTCATTTTAAATATTTTATCAAACACATTACGTTCATAAAAGCAAATTATAAAAGAAAATAATGTGGTAAAATTTTTGCAACGCTACCAAATTTGTATGTAATAATTTTTTATATGAATTGTTTTGTTAATATTTTCCTTTATAGAGTGAAGGTTTCAACCCCAAAGAAATATATATATGGTAACGTTCACCGACAACGTTGAATGCAGTAAGTAAAATAAAATATTAGTGTGAATTATTTACAAAATACATTGTTTTAGAAAGAATAAGTACGTGAAGCTGAGTTAATTATTGGGAAGTATTGAGTTTTACTAAAAGCTATGTATTGATATTTATTGTTCTACTTTTCTGATATTTTTAATATTGGATATTATCGATATGTGGCACTTACCCAGCATTTACACGTACAAGTTACTTGCAAGAAAGTTGCAATACATACAAAAATTTTACTAACACATTGAAATATTTCTACTTGCTTGTTTACTTGCAGTTCAACTTGCAAGAAAATTTTGCTGCCAGTAATTTGAGCAAGTAATTTGACATATTGAGAAATTCACAAAAAAAAATTTGTTGTTTTGATTTTTTTTTTTTTTAATTTAAAATTTTTGAATTTTGTTTTGAAAAAATTAAACTTAGCAAACTTATGGTTTCTAAAATTTATAAACAATTATATATATTGCTAGTTCTTTTCTTCTCAAAGACATTTTCAAAAATTAACTTGCTAAACGCCTACGTCATAATAGCAAGTAATTTGACATTTCGAAAAACTAATTGACAATTAATATTATACAAACTTGCTTGCAAGTAACTTGTATGTGTAAATGCTGGGTTAGATAATATTATCTTTTTTAAAATAAAAAATTTTATATGTAATGCTTGTATATAGAGAATATAATTTTAAATATAATTTGTATAGTCACCTGATATACTCTACACCCGACACCCTTTAGTTAAAAGGCCAGTGCAGTAACCGCTGCACCATTGGCAAAGTACCATCTACTTTAGTGCTTGATAACCAAAATATTTATTAAAATTTGTTAAAGAATGTATAGTTTTAAAGTCATTTTGTATCAGAAATTCAAGAAATTAATGAAAATCCACTGCACCAACATGTCACATTAAAAAATGTTTTGATAACATCGTCATCATCAACAGGAAGTACATTGCAATGAAAAAAATACATATCTTGAAGGACAGTAAACTATTGTAATATAAAAATATTTCAATTTATAAAATAAATTTATTGAAATGGAAATAAAATTAACAAGTTTAGTCTAAATTTGATTTTCTTACAGATATTTCAAACAAAAAAATGTTTTAAAATATTTTAAAAATTTTAAAATATTATTGAATTAAAACAAAATTTAATCAATCTTTCTTACAAATTACACATATTTTATAATAAAGGCATTGGCCTTGTTAGTATATATTTTCATTTCATTTATTGCTCCAAAAATATTTCAAAATAA
Source organism: Condylostylus longicornis (assembly GCF_029603195.1). Classification (NCBI taxonomy): domain Eukaryota; kingdom Metazoa; phylum Arthropoda; class Insecta; order Diptera; family Dolichopodidae; genus Condylostylus; species Condylostylus longicornis. The sequence continues at coordinate 374,117 of NW_026578107.1, forward strand.
TACAATAATTAAATATAAGTATATACAGAGATATAGATATATGTTATCTTTACAGCTGAAATATTCTTTATTATTTTAATTTTTTGAATTAAATTTTTGAATTAAATATGAATTTACAATAATATGTTGCAGTAAGGAAAACGGAGTATTCAAAAAACCTTCTACAAAATTTTATTTAAAAGCTTAAATTCTATAATTATGCTAGAGTTAGTACCTGTTTCTTAAACTATATTAATAAGCCTTAAAAAATAATTAGTGATTTAAATCCCTAATTAGTAGGTTATCAGAAAAAACAATATTTTTAAGGAACGAGCTATAAATATTTTCGATTTGCCTATCAATTTTATTTATACCTGCTTTAATGTGCAAAACTCTTGTTGGGTAATAGTATGGTAAATTAAGCATTAACTTCAATATTTTATTTTGCTTAACCTGCAATTTATTTTTGTTTGTTGTTGCACAGTCCCCCCAGATCGGCGCAGCATATAGAAGTATGGGTTGAAATATCACTTTCATCATCAAAAATTTTTTAAAATGCGACAGTTCAGAATTTCGGTAAATGAATGGGTATAACATTCTAATATATCTATTAACTTTGTCAATCGTTTTAGACACATGTAAACCAAATGTTAATTTTTTATCGAAAACTACTCCTAGATACCTAACATTATCCGTCCAGGCTATAGGTCGAGAGTCAATTATTAAAGATCTCTCCGGTAAAAAACAAGACTTCCTCTTTCTAGTAAAAAATATGGAATTTGTCTTCTCAACGTTTATTCGAATTTTCCATCTATGGAAATATTTGTGAATATTATCGAGTGAATTCTGGAGGTTAGTTAAAATGTTTTCGCAATTACTGTCCGCTGTATAGACAGCTGTGTCATCAGCAAAGATGGACACATGAGCCCTGCGGCATGGCCCCCCTAAAGCCAAATTGCTCATTGGGTAAAATGTTATTATCAAAAATAACAGTTTCTAACCTAAATTTAATAATCTTCTCGAAAATTTTTGAGAAATTGCTAAGTAAGCTTATTGGTCGATAAGTGGCGATATCGTCAGTAGATTTATTTGGCTTCGCAATAGCTATAATTTTGGCTTCTTTCCATGCTGAAGGGAAGTAACCTAAACGGAGACATGAATTTAATATCTCAGTGAATCTTATCTTTGCAGCCCCTGGTAATTTTTTTATAAATAAATTAGAAATTCCATCAATTCCCGGAGTTTTTTTTTTTTTTAAGTTGAGATACAGTATCGTTAACTGTGTCATAAGAAATGCTAGAAAAATTTTCAATGCTTGAATTCTCAATTGTAGTCATAGAACTTTCAACCACCATCTTGGTAGCCGCATCGCTCAGATGTTCGTTGATTGAATGCTTCTCACAAAAGTATTGTGCCAGGGCGTTTGCCTTTTCACTATTTGTAGTATGGAGAGTGTCATTGTATCTTATGGCAGGGATAAATTTATTCTTACCTTTAATTATTTTGGTCAATTTCCAAAAAGGTCTAGATGCTTTTTTCAATGACCTCAGAGTAGAAGACCATTTTATGTTCCGAAATTTAACTATTTCAGCCCTAATTAAATCATTAAAATAATTCATTTGCACTGAGTGCAAAAACGCTCTAGTTCTATAAAATTTTCTCCTAATTATATTTCTTTTTTTTATAATTTTAATTATATAAGATGGCAAACTCGTATTACCTAATTTAATTGGTTTTCTAGGAACAGAGAGTTCGACAGCTGCCAACGCTTGCGAATTAAGATAAGATACTGCATTGTCTATTTGATAACTGTGATCGAGAGAATGATCCAAATCCAAATTGGTTAAAGTATCCTTAAGATACTCCCGATATTTTACCCAGTCCGCATTCACAAAATCTAAATAAGTGTGTTCATATAAATTTGCGCCATCATTAATTTCTAATTTCACAGGTAAATGAGCAGACGAGAGGTTGTTTACCACAACAGGTTGAGTAAACCATTCCGGTGAATTCGTTAAAAAGAAATCAAGAGTGGAAGGTTTAATTGAATTATTAGTTGGGATATAAGTTGGCTCGTTAGGAAAAAGTATAGTAAATTTGTTCATTGTTATAAGATCTTGCAACGAGTTACCCCAGGAATTAGCACGAACACAGCCCCAGGCCCTATGTCTTGAATTTAGTTCACCCCCTATAAGAAAACTACCAGATAACCGTGACAATTTTAAAAGGTCCTTTCTAAAGATACTTTTTATACTTAATCTATCATTACTATTCAAATTTAATTTGTCTATATAGTTCTTCGTACCTGAAAAGTAGACCGAAAAAAGTTTCAAATATTTATCATTATTTAATTGTATTTCTATACCAACATTTTCTATTAATTGCGTATCTACCACATATGTCATAGTATGTCGCACATCTTTTTTAACAAGTATGGCAACCCCGCCACCACCACACACTGTACGATCATTTCTATAAGTGTAATAGTCCGGAGAAGCTAATTTAGTTTTGTTGCTTAGCCAAGTCTCACATAAAAGCACGATATGTATATTATTGTGTATTATAAAATCAAAAAATTCTACATTCTTATTATTAATGGAAGTAGCATTCCAAGTTAGTACATTAATTATGTTTGTATTAGTCATATTTATTATGATTAATATTAAACAGAAAACAATAAAAATTTCCTCTTGTCGACAAAAACAAGAAAAAAAGTAATATTTCAGGTATACCAGAGTCAGAGATGCATACGTAATAAATAGAACTGTGCAACAACAAATAAATACAAAATTGTTTTTGAATAATAGAATTTAATCGAAGAAGAAACTCGTTGTTAAATAAAATTTGTGAAAAATAAGAGCTATTGTTTCAAATAAAATTAACAAGAGAATTGTAAAATTATAATTTCTATAAGTTAAGTATATTCTAGCATACATTGAAAATTTCATTATGTACCTAACCAATATTAATAATAAAACCACATGTCGATTATACATTGAGATTGTACTTTGTGGCTAATTCTGTAATTACACAAAATTGATCATTTTTGCTTTTACATTGACTTAATTTGTCTAATAATTCGAAAGTTAGTTTGTTAATCTCATCTACAGAGAATAGATTATCATTTTTTCTTAAATTATTGTTAATATTTTGATTATTAGTGTTAGTGTTATTGTTATTAGTTCGATTAATATTACTGTTGAAATGATACCAGTGGGATTGTTGATTCTGCAATCCAGCGTTTGCATCGCCATTTACTTTGGGGAATTGTTGGTTATAATTTTCGCTAATAAATCCACTTTGTCTATTGGAAGTTGGTGACTTTTTTTTACTTTTATTTATAATAGCAATGTAAGCTAGTCTACCCGGACACGTGGCTTCAGTAGAGTAATGCTGTCCTTTGCAATTCGCACATTTTGGATTTTCTTTGTTTAAGCAATCGGTTGATTTGTGAGATTCGCCACAATAGGCACAGTAAGTTTTAATGTGACAATTTTTTGATCCATGGCCAAACAATTGGCAATTGTAACATTGTGTTATTTTATTAGGGGATTTAATTTTGTATTCCCATTTAAATTTTGTATAGTTAATATAACAGAAATCTCTTTTGAGCACAGTCATATTAATACTTTTATTTTCAAAATATATTATATAAAAATTTAGTTCTTTATTGAACTTGCTAATTTTTGTGATTATTTTCACATCGATACATTTCAACCCAAGATTGATCAATATCTTTTTAAGTTCGTCTGTATCAATTTTATCGAGGCCTGATAAAACAGCTTTAAATGGCTTATTACTTTTAAAATCGTGTAAAAAGAATTCACTTTTATTATTTTTTAGTTCGTTACAAATGATATTATATGATTCAGTGGTTTTAGCATAAATTTTAACACCCAATGATATAGTTTGAACGAAATAGTTAACAACATTTAATTACAGACCGTATTGTGTATACAATAGGTAGGTTATGTGATGGCAACAAGGGTGAGTTTTCGGTGGGAATGCACTTCTCCATAGTAGGGAAGTGTAAGTAGACTATTTTTAGCAACCCGTAGGTCTGTCCGTCTGTCGGTCTGTCGGTCTGTCGGTCTGTCGGTCTGTCGGTCTGTGTGTGCACGCGTGTATCTCAAGATCGGCTGAACCGATTTTCATGAAATTTTATATGTAAGTTTATTTCTACCATGGCACGGATCGATCAACTTTTGGTATATATCACACCTCGGGAACTGCACTTTTTAGCGGGCCTGTTTTACATTTTTGAACATTTTAAAGAAAATATTCAACCGATTTACTTGAAATTTTATATATAAGCTCAGCTCGACCGTCCGCGAAAATTTCTATGTTTTGGAAGAAATCAGGCATCGGCAACTAGACGTTTACTATGGGCCAAATATACATTTTTGTGTATATAAAGAGAAATAATCAACCGATTTCATTGAAATTTAATATATAAATTCCTCATACTAAAGCAATGAACATATAAATTTTTTGGAAAGATCAGGGCTCGCAAACTGAGGTGCGGGCCGATTTTACATTTTTCACTATATCTACGGAACGAATTGGTGAAATTTCTTGAAATTTGATATTTGAATTCTGGTTGTTACCGAAACTTACTGGCGAGCATTTCAGGGAATTCGGGTAGCACAAAGCGAAATTTTACTAAGAGCCAAATTTACATTTTTCTAGGTATATTAACTATAAGCTTACTAAAGTCCTAAAAATTGAAAAGAAGTATTTAACAGACATTTTTATAATATTCTGTAACACTTTCATTTAACTAGACGATACACAATGCGGTCGGTTATGTGCTGACCACATCAGATTTTTTTTTCATCATTTCGTGAATTTTATTTACACTGCATCTAACTAAGGTTATAGGTGGAATTTTAACAATTTTATTTGTGGTATTCTCATCAAGTATCTCCGCATCTGAATTTTCATTTAAAATTTGTAATGGTGCAAAATAATTTGCTGATTCAGGAACAGGATTTAATTTTTTATTTTTCGGTTTTTTGTTACCCGCCTATTGTCAAGTGCTGATGCTTCGTGAGCATCATACAAATTCGCTACCGATCGTTTTAGACTAATTTTTGTTTTTATTTTTTATTTTTATTTTAGCTTATTGAAGTGCACTCAGTGCTAGCAACAAGTGAACTGTTAGTATATAAGTCCACCGTATTAAATTTTTTTTCCGAACTGCTAAAATCAGCTCAATTTTGATATAATTCATATGTTTTTTCTCATCTTTCTGATCCAATGAAAATATTTCTTAATTTGAAAAAAAAACTATGGAAGAAATAGGTCCTTTCAGCTTGCCAATTTTTTTATTTTTATTCTCGTATACTATAACAGAAATTACCAATTAAAGGCATTTGGGAATCATGATAAAAAAAACAACATTATTTTTATTTATTTATATTTTACGTTATTTAAAAACACTATAGCAGTCTAAGATAAATTCTCTTGATCAATTTTACACGAATTTATGAACTTTACTCAAATAAGTACACATTGGCAATTTATTTTTAATTGTAAATTTATTAAAATTTTTTTAATATAATTTAATTAAACTTCTTAAAATTATTGGAGTCAACTAACTTTTTAAACATAATTCTTTTTTAATGATATCTTTAATCTTACAAGCTATTTTTCCTTATTATCAGACAAGGACATTTTTCTTTGTCTTATACTTAAATACTTTTTAATCAATTTCTAAACTAATAGTAATCTTTTTACCAATATCAAAAATAAACATGTTTTATACTTTATTACTTTGTTTGTTTACTTTTTTGTTTATGGCTAATATTTTAGCATAATTGTTTTAATTACATGTTAATTCTTGATCTTGTTTCAGGAAGGTATAATTTTATTATTATCAACATTATTCTTATACATAACTTCTCCTTCCATTATTTTAGAATTCTCCTGAAGTTTTCTACAAACTTTATTTTTTATCCATTTTGTTATAAAAATTGTTATTATTATTGTTAAAATCTTACTACCAATTAGTGTGAAAATGCTAAATATTATTATTTCAAAATTTTTATTATTGTTTTCTTCTTTTATTTTATTTATATTTTTTTCGTATGTTAAAAATTCAAATGTTAATTTATTTGTAAAATTTTTTGTTTGTTTATTTGGATAGTAGAATCTTTCTTTTATAATTTCTTTTATATGTTAGTGCAAAATTCTTGATCTAAGATATTTATAGTATAATTGCTGCAATGTATAAGTATATTACCTTTAAGATTTATTTTTCTGTTATCGCAATTTTGTTCTATTGATATATAGAACATTATTATTATTGATATATTGATATATAGAACATATTAGCATTTTTTACAATTATTGTTTCTTCGTCTAATTCAATAATTTTAATTGCTTCATTTTTAATTAATTCACGGTTATTTTGAAAAATACAATTTCTAGATAGTTTCAATTCATTTATTGAAATAATTGGTTCGTATTTATATGTTCTATTATTAAATTCAAAAACTATCCTCGATGATTAATCTTTTTCCCTTTTCCTTTGGATCAACAAAATGGCCGTTCAAATGTACCTTTATTTAAAATACGTTTTTTCCAAATTTTTGATGTCGTTTTTCTTATAGACCACAGGTTGTGCGAGTCTCAAAAAGTTCATAAATTGTGCGAGCCGCTTTTAGACACTAATAAATACTTTTATTATACCGTTAAAAGAAATTTTTTTTTCTATCTCCACCCCTTCTCAAGTTATCGCCTCTTGAAATTTGTAAAAATTGAATTTTTGGCGCCTTATATTTCCGAAACAGCAAGCTTTTCCAAATTTCTATAAACGCAAGAAACTGACGGTAAATTCCATGATATTAAAAAATATAATTATTTTTCTTAACTCACACACTTTACCCTTAAAATCGAGCAATATGCCAACCCCTCTTTAAAGTAATTTTTGCTTTATTTCAAAGACTACATAAATCGTTCATCCTAAATATATGCAATCCCAAAAGTTGTTTCTTATATGAATGAAAGTAATTTTAACACATTGTTGACCGGGAACGTCATATGACGTCTTTCGATAACGAAACGTTATTGACCAGCAACGTCATATGACATTTTTCGATAAGCTAATGTAATTGGCGAAGGATTATACGTTCAAATAAATAAATATAATTTCTAATAAATATATTATGTAAAAAAAGTGTTGAGAATTTTCAATTTTTCCTAAAAATCGCCGGACACACACGTTAGTTCTTATAAAAAGCACCCGGTCAACAATGTGTTAATATTGGTAGATCACAGCCATCTTTATATAAGACTTGACAATACACAATTTACTAATACTTTCATACGGTATATTGAAAATTGATCATCGTACTTTTTGTTAAGAAATATATTTTATATTTGGTATTTTCGAATAAATTAGAAATGTTCATATGGTGATTTGGGATGTTTGTAAAATGCAAAAAATATGCAGAAATTATTTTATTTCATTTAAATATTAACAAAATTAAATTTCTTGTTCTTACAAACTAGTAACTTATTACAAGTAACTTATTACAAGTAATTTGTTACATTAAAATAAATTACTTTATTAATGAATTAATGCTTTTTCTGGAACCCTAGAGGCAAAACCCTATCTAATGCCTTTTGTCCCATGTCTCTAGCCCTTCTAGAAGTACCCGTATTTTTTGACACCTGACAACTAGCTATATATATGTAAATGATGTAAAATAGGATGGTTTTTGAAGAGTTATACGAAATATGAATAAAATGTAGAATTATAAAGGGAAATTCAAGGTAATGCGTAGCCCGGTGGGTAGCGTTGTAGTGTTATAACCGGAGGTTGTTGGTTCAATGCTTGCCTGGATATTGCCGTATTTTTCTTTCTTTGGATTATTTTAAATTTTTTTTCTTATTTTGTTTAAATTTTTTGTTTTATTTTTTTAATATATAACAGATAAATATTATTATAAAAGTTTAAAGAAAATTTCCAAAAAAATATTGTTATAATACGAGGGCTGTCCCAGAATTAAGTAGCCTAACCAAGAAAACATAAAAATTTTGAAAAAAAAATAAGCCTGGCAGAAAGCCCTATCATTTTAAGGATTAACTGTTACACTTTTATTTTTATTTTTTCTTTTCAGATTACCAACTATTAATAGTGAAGCTTTTCAGTAAATTTTTAATATGGATAAAATTGGTCATCGTTATGTCATTCAATATTTTTATTTGAAAGGTCTTAGTCCTCATATACAATGATTAAAAATTGGGTAGCCCAGTTTAAACATGGCCGTACGAGCTGTGAAGATGAATATCGCACTGGTCGACGAAATGAAGTCATCACGCCAGAGACGGTTAAAAAAAACCAAAAAATTATACTACACGACCGTCGATTGAAAGTGCGTGAGTTATCTGATATAGTAGGCTTATCAAGTACTGTACATCGGATATTGACCGAAAATTTCGACATGAAAAAACTTTGCGCAAGATGGCCGTGTTTACTCACAATCGACCACAAACAACATCGTGAGGATGTTTCAATGAACAGTTTGGCCATGTTTACTAAAAATAAGACCGAATTTTTGCGTCGATTTATAACAATGCATGAAACATGGGTTCATCCTTACACTCCTAAAACAAAAGAGCAATCGAAACAATGGACCAGTAAGGGAGAACCGGCTCCGAAGAAGACAAAAACAACTTTGTCGGCTAGAAAAGTTGCGGCGTCCGTTTTTTGGGATGCGCGTGGGATAATTTTTATTGATTATCTTCAGAAGGGAAAAACAATCAACGACGAGTATTATGCAAACTTATTGCAGCGTTTGAGTGAAGAAATCAAAGTAAATTATCCACATTTGTCGAAGAAAAAAGTGTTGTTTCATCAAGACAATGCACCAGTTCACGCACATCTGCAATCGCAATGGCAAAAATTAATGAATTGAAGTTTGAACTGCTTCCTCACGCACCCTATTCACCAGATTTAGCCCCCTCAGATTTCTTTCTATTTCCAAACTCGAAAAAATGGCTTGGCGGAAGAAGATTTTTTATAAATGAAGAAGTAGTCATGTCAAAATATATGTACATATGTACATATTATGAATGTTCGTTCCATCATATGACCGTACGTACATATGAATGTATAAGAATTGAATATTATGAAACTTTTTGCTGGAACAAATATTTTGGGTGTATATTTTGTGATTTTGTTTTTCTATATGTAAGTAACTGTCTGTGCCTGAGTGTTTCATAATTTTTAATATACTCTTCGTCACTTGCTTCTTCGTATTCTTCCCTATTCATATTATGTTTCAGACTAACCTTTTCTTTAATTTTTCCATATTTCTCTCAACTTTATTTATATCTATTTTAAAATGTTGTATATCGTTTGGACTAGCTTTGGTTGTTGTGTGAAAATCATCATTATAGTTTTTAACTGCGTGTTGTACTATTCTTTTTATTCCTAAATTTTTCTTTGTTGATTTTAATATTCTTATTTTTTCAGCTATCGTATTGTGAAATCTTTTTATATCAGAATTTCCTGTGTGACTATTAGGTTTTGTTAAGAGTAATTAAATATAATTCCTATCATTTAATGCATATACTGTTGCAAATTTTGAAAATTTATCTATAATCGTTAAAAAATTTGATTTCATTATAACGTACTTGTATGTATCGACATGTATATATTCGTTCATATACCGACGGTGTTTCAGTTTTCTTGAATTCCGGTTTGATTGGTTTTCTTTCGTATTTTACCTGTTTGCAAATATCGAACTGATTAATTACAATTTGCACCAATTCTAGTAACTTCGGAAAATAAATTTTTATTTTTATTTTATTATATAAATAAAATCCTGAATTTGTTTCACTGCTTCAATTTCAGTCGCTACTCCTTGAGCCCTATATGGACATTCCGTAAATATTAGTTGATTGTCGTTACTATACATTTCTCTTTTTCATGTACAATTTTTCATGTACAATATGATATTGTGTGTCTGGAAGTTCAGAATAAATACCTTCTTTACCTTTACCTATATTTCTTCTAAATATTTCACCTAAATTATTAAAATCATACCCTGCAATGTATATTATTTTTCTAGCTAAAATTGTTTCTTTTATTTTGTTGTTAGCAGAAAATATTTTATAGACTTAGAATTTCATAAAAAAAACGTGAGCACTTTATTTTTCTACTCTTCAGCTTTTTAAATTGTACTTTTCAGTTTTTTTGGATGGAAAATTTTTGCTTTTCCGTTTTTAACAATGAAACGTTTATGCTGAAAATTACAAAATATATGAAAATATTCAAGTAGGTACAAAAACCAAATATTAAAATTATAATTGATAACTTGAACCTTTTTAGAAAACTGAAAAATAAAAATTCCCCTTAAATAATTTAATAACAAGTAAAAACGTTTCAGTCGGTATAAACCGATTGAATTATACCCTGCACCTTTTGTTGTTGTATAGCAATTACTCAAACCTGTGAAACCATTCTATAGAAACTTTACGGATATGTTTGACCTATAACAGACACACTGCCAAGTTTCATGAATCTGACTTGATTATTTTTCCAAATATTTAAAATTAGCTTTTGGAGTTGTATGGCAGGTACCCGAACCTGTCAAGCAATTCCACTAAAACTTCAGAAATATCTTTGACCTATAATTGGACACACGACTGCCAAGTTTTATGAATCTGATTTTATTATTTTTCCAAATATTTAAAATAAGCTTTTGGGCTTGTATGGGAGCCACTCGAACCTGTCAAGGGATTCTACCAAAACTTCAGAAATATCTTTGAACTATAATTGGACACACGACTGCCAAGTTTCATGAATCTGACTTGATTATTCTTCCAAATATTTAAAATTAGCTTCTGGAGTTGTATGGCAGGTACCCGAACCTGTAGAGCAATTTCACTTAAACTTCAGAAATATATCTGACCTATAATTGGACACATGACTGCCAAGTTTCATGGATCTGACTTTATTATTTTGCCGAATATAAAAAATTTGCGTTTGGAGTTGTACGGCAGCCACCCGAACCGGTGCAGCTATACTATTAAAATTTTTAGAGCATATGTAGAATATAATTGGACACATGTATACAAAATTTTATATTTGTACCTTTATTAGTTTTTAAAATATTTAAAATAAACTCTTTGAGTTGTATGGCAGCTACCCGAACCTGTTGTCCGAATTAGTCCAATAACAATAGGGTTCGTCCTTGGCACAAAAGAAACAACTTGTGAAAGTTTGGTGTCGATTGCATTATTCGTTTTTGAGTTATCGTGCGATCGGACGGACGGACGAACGGACGGACGGACATGTCTAAATCGACGCAGAATTTTACGCTGAGCAAGAATATATATATATGTCCATACCGCAGATGACTCCTTCAAGTAGTTACAAACTCCATACCAAAGTTAATATACCCTTCACGAAGTGCAGGGTATAAAAAGCATTGTTATGGGTGCGTATATTTATGAAGAAATACGAATACAAATATTTTTGTTAGAAATACACATCTACACATACTTATAATATATATACAATTCAAAAATTTTTCAAAAATTTAAAAATATTTCAAATCTTGAAATTATGCAGTTCATATGATTTGATTTTCAATATTTTTGTTTCAAAAGCACACTATGTTTTTTTATACCCTGCACTTCGTGAAGGGTATATTAACTTTGGTATGGAGTTTGTAACTACTTGAAGGAGTCATCTGCGGTATGGACATATATATATATTCTTGCTCAGCGTAAAATTCTGCGTCGATTTAGACATGTCCGCCCGTCCGGCCGTCCGTCCGTTCGCACGATAACTCAAAAACGAATAATGCAATCGACACCAAACTTTCACAAGTTTTCTCTTTTGTGCCAAGGACGAGCCCTATTGTTATTGGACTAATTCGGACAACGGGTTCGGGTAGCTGCCATACAACTCAAAGAGTTTATTTTAAATATTTCAAAAACTAATAAAGCTATAAATATAAAATTTTGTATACATGTGTCCAATTATATTCTACACATGCTCTAAAAATTATAATGGGATAGATGCACCGGTTCGGGTGGCCGCCATACAACTCCAACAGCAAATTTTTTATATTCGGCAAAATAATAAAGTCAGATTCATGAAACTTGGCAGTCGTGTGTCCAATTATAGGTCAAAGATATTTCTGAAGTTTTGGTGGAATTGCTTGACAGGTTCGAGTGGCTCCCATACAAGTCCAAAAGCTTATTTTAAATATTTGGAAAAATAAAAAAGTTAAATTCATGAAATTTGGCAGTTGTGTGTCCAATTATGGATCAGATATACTTGCGAAGTTTTAGTGGAATTGCTTGACAGGTTCGGGTACCTGTCATACAACTCCAAAAGCTAATTTTAAATATTTGGAAAAATAATAAAGACAGATTCATGAAACTTGGCAGTTGTGTGTCCAATTATAGGTCAAAGATATTTCTGAAGTTTTGGTGGAATTGCTTGACAGGTTCGAGTGGCTCCCATAGAAGTCCAAAAGCTTATTTTGAATATTTGGAAAAGTAATAAAGTTAGATTCATGAAACTTGGTAGTTGTGTGTCCAATTATAGATCAGACATATCCGTGAAGTTTCTATAGAATTGTTTCATAGGTTTGAGTAATTGCTATACAACAATGAAAGGTGCAGGGTATAATTCAATCGGTTCATACCGACTGAAACGTTTTTACTTGTTTATTATTAAAAATACTGACTGCGCTAATATGTACCCATTTTGTCATAGTATGTGTATACAGTCACATATAGATATTTGTTTTTTATGAACAAAATAAATTATTTATAATTCGAAAAGATTTCTTATTAAAAGTAGCTAATAAAATTAATAAACTTGTTTAAAACCTTAAATGGTTTGTAAAATAGCAATTTTCCAAGTGAGAATACTGCTTTTAAAAAAATCTAGAGGCGTTAACAAACTGTTCGAATTTAAGGGTTGATTGCGTCATTTATTGTTAGCTTTCATTCATAGAAAATTGAATGAGCTTACAGTTTCGGAAATATGTACTGCCAAAAATGCGATCTTTACAAATTTAGAAAAGCGAAAACTTGCGAGGGGGGTGGAGTTGGAAAAAAATTTTTATTAGTATGTAATAGCTAGAGAAGTTTCAGACTTCTATATAAAAGGAACGAGCTTTAGGTAACGGTTAATTTTTATCAGACATTTCTTTTTAATATTCAGTTATGCTTTTTTGCATTTGAATGTTTTAGGTTTCATTAAAATGGCTCTTTGATAGGTTATAACTTTTAGAGGGAAGGGAGAGATAGCTAAAACTTTTCTACGGAAGTAAGTTCCTTGTAACCATTCATTTATATACATATTATGAAATGTCAGTGTTCTTTCTTAAGGGTGTAAAAGTTTTGCAGATGGATACACGGACAGAGGGAAACTATAAACACTTATTTTCAAAATTTTTGAAAAGTCATAAAAAAATTCAAAGGAAATAAATAAAAGACAAAATGATCAACAACATCAGCATCAAATTCATCAAGATCATTTTGAAAATTATTTAAATATTTTTTTGAAACCCTCAAAATAACAAAATTTAAATTTTTTTTTATTTTTTTTTTACGTTTTGTGTTTTTTTGTTTTTATGCTCATTTTGTGCTCAAAAAAAAAAAATCCCTCTTTAATTTTTAGTTTCTGAAAAATTAGATTTCGGTGTACGTAACGACATCTAACCAAAAACTGTTTCTATTCACAATCTCTTACTTATTTCTGTTATTAGTAATTATTATTCGAGTTTTGTACTTGTTTACTATTTCTTGTTTTACTCACAAATAATCTCCTAATTCCTCTTCTGCGGAATGTACTGTTCCCATTATGACGTCATCTGCACCCTCATCAACGTTAAAATTTTCTAAATTTTCTTCTAATTTATCATTATTATTTTCTTTATCATCATTAATTTCTACTCTCCTTGTTTTCCTTTCTCTTCAGATAGTCAATTTCGAATTGATATTCTTCTAATTTCAACAGCCATTATTAATGTTTCGGCGACATATTCTTGCCTTTGTACTTGGCATGTAAATATTTTATTGGTTCCGTTAAAATTTCGAATTTCTTTCCATAGAGATATGGCCCAAAGTAGTTGACTGACCACATTTTTGCCAAAAATTCTTTATCCGTAGGGGAATAATTTCTCTCATAGTTATTTAATGTACGTGACACAAAACAAACTGGAGATCCCCCTTGAGACAGAACTACATCCATGGCATCCGTCGTTAAAGTAAACGTTTTCTCAAAATCCGGATATCTAAGTATCGGATGACTTGTTATTAAGCGCTTCAACTTCTTAAATGCCTCAACATAATTTGGATGCTTCACGTTTATTTTTATTTCCTTTTTCAGATATTTTGTCATAGGCTGGGCGACCTTGGCATAATCCCTAACAAATTTTCTGTAGTAACCTGTAAGGCCTAGAAAGATTTGAAGTTGTTTCGTCGTTTGTGGTATCTGCACTTGTCCTGTTACTTTGATCTTTTCAGGGTTTGGTTTAATTTCCTCTCTTGTCAATATATGACCCGAAAATTCTGTTTCTTTATTCATAAAGTCACTTATCTCTCTGTACTTTTAGTCCTTTTTCTTTAAAAATTTTTAAAAATTACTGTGTGCTGGTAAGCCCATCTCCCTCCTTAAAAAATATGTCATCAAATTTTTTTCCAACCTTTTTAACTTCTACAAATAGCGCTCTCTTTAAATAGTCCAATTTTAGATGATCTATTTATGTCTTTATCAACTGTTTATAACGTGCATATCTGATCGGCTAAACATGAATTGTTTAATAATTTGATTTTTTGATTATTCATAATTATTTCTCAAAGTTCTAAATTTATTTTAGAGTTCATGTTTGTCAGTAAGTCATTTCCTATAATAAATTCATAATTTCTATTGGGAAGAGTAGCTTTTTTCCATTTAGTCATTTCACTTAACGGAAAACCAAATTTGGAGTTGGCTAATACCCTAACCAAGTAGCAATTTGTTGGGAAATAGACGCAAAAACGTAACATCTAAAATAGTTTCTTTCAAATTTACGTAACTTTTCTTAAATATTTTTTTAAAGTTTTTTGCTACTATATTACGTAACACAAATTTTTTTATTTTTTCGAACAATATGTGACAAAATTGTTACAAATGTGTCGTAACGACAACAAAAATAGCATATTATAATATTGTAAGCACACTTTTTAACAAGGAAAACATTTTGGCTGTCAAAACTTTTGGAATAATAAAACACATTATTAGCAAAGTAAAGTAAACAAAGTAAATTACTTATAAGTGACATTAATAAAAATAATAGGCAAGTTTTAATCATTTTAAGTATATAAATAATTTTAATGCATATTAATATTTTTCAATAAATAATTTTTCAGAAAAATATGAAAACAGTCAAGTTTATTCCATACAAGTACTCCACAAGTTTTTACAGAAAAATTAGGCAAGCATCAAATGAGAAATTCAATAAAAATTTTAATAGACCATTGGCACTTTCTACATCTAATACATTAAGCTAGTTGAATTGTGAAAGAGGAGGAGGAGTTAGT
Source organism: Condylostylus longicornis (assembly GCF_029603195.1). Taxonomy (NCBI): domain Eukaryota; kingdom Metazoa; phylum Arthropoda; class Insecta; order Diptera; family Dolichopodidae; genus Condylostylus; species Condylostylus longicornis. The sequence goes on from NW_026578107.1 coordinate 389,657, forward strand.
TGGATTGATAACATTTCTAATAAAACTCAAGAAGAGAATAGTGGAGTAGAAGATTTTGGTGATATCTCTGATATCGGGAAGTAAAGATGACTCGACAATAGAGCCATCCATTGATACCGCAAATTCTTTAACGTCAAAATTTTGATTTTAGTCTGCAAACTGTCTGAAACTAAAACTTTTACGGACAGAAATCTAGTAAACTTTTTACCCGTAATTGACTTTGAATTTTGATCATCCGTAAACGTCAAAACAAAAAAAAAATTTTTTTTTAGATTTAAAATAATTTTATACTTACATATTAAAAATTAACAATAAAAATATTTTTTATATTATTTTTAACGTAATGATAGTCACTCAACACATCAAATTTATTTACTGAATTACTGCGTCAGACTGTCTGCATGTAAAAAAAAAAATCTACAATTTTGACGCTTAATTGACTTTTTTTAAACGTTTAAGAATTTAAACTTTGACTGAGAGTAAAAACGTAGTAGAGTATCCGTAAACTCAGACAACTCAGATTTTGTAAAATTTGACGTTTAAGAATTTACCAATAGTCTGAGGCAATGGGTTTTATATCATCAAATATACTCGAAGTATCTTAACATTTTTGAAGAATAGTTGCAAATTTCCAGCAAAAACTATTAAAAACTCCAACAAGTATTGAAATAATTCCCATGGGTTCTGGTTTTTATTGGTACAATCCATTAGAAGATTAATGCGGATATTCTACAATTTATCAGAAAACACAACAAATTTGGAAAATTTATTTGATATTAAATAACATGTAATACTTTATAAAAATAAATATTTTATAAAAATAAACAACATAAAATATATTGCATTTCATTAATTACATTAAAAATAAAAACATTCCATAATAAATTAAATAATAGACTTTATAAGAAGGTATTCATGTTTAAAGAAAAGAAAAAATTAAATTTTTTTAATGTTTAGCGAAAAAAATTTTTGGTTTTCGGTATAAATATTGATATTTTGTTATTTTAATATTTCTTTGTTTCCTACATTTTCAGTTTCAACTGCACCAACTAAATTAAGTCCAATAATTGCGTCTTCAACCGTATTTTCTGTATGTTCTCTTAATTCTGGTCTGCAAAAATAAAATATAAAATTTTTTTACTGTTTGAAAAAAATAAATTTTTAATACTTTCATTATTTAGATCTAATATTACACTAACAATTTTCTTCTAACACGTTGCCCACTATACTTCAGTGCACTGCGCTAAAAAATTAATCTACTGAATGCATGCTGTATGTGTTATCTGTCATTTTTAATACCTCAAATAGTAATTTTCTTACTTGAGTAAGTTGAAAAAAAAACAAATTTTTTTATTTCCGAAATCATACGCCAGGTATATTTATTTAACAAACCATCTTCACACGTACATATGTCTTATAAGAATTAATCCGCCTTTATTTAGTTTCAATACATCGCTTGTACACCCACTTGATATAATGATGTTATCTGAAATGATTAAATTGCTTTATATAAAAGCAATATATACATATATAATAAAGTTGGGTCAAACCAATGTTTTGTATTGTAGCACTTTTCGCTTCAGCAAGTGAAAATTCTGCTTTTAAATAAAGTCTACATATACCTATCACACATTCTAAAAATTATTTTCATTCATATACAAAACTCTTTCTAGGATTGCATATATTTAGGATGATACATACATGCAGTCTTTGAAATAAAGCAAAAATTAATATAAAGAGGGGTTAACATAATGCTCGATTTTAAGGTTTAATTATGTGAGTTAAGAAAAATAATTATATTTTTTAATGTCATGAAATTTACCGTTAGCTTTTTGTGTTTATAGAAATTTGAAAAAGCTTGCGGTTTCGGAAATATAAGGTGTCAAAAATTCAAATTTTACAAATTTCAAGAGGCAATAACTTGAGAGGGGAAGGAGATGGAAAAAAGTTTTCTTCCAACGAAATGAACTATTTGTTAATGTCTAAAAGTCCATAAAATTTCAAGCTTCTACAGGTTGGGGTCTAGAAAATAAACGACATCAAAAATTAGGAAAAAACGGACTTTAGATAACGATAAATTTGAGCGGCCAATTTGTTTTTATAAAGTTAACCTTTAGTATACCCCGCTAGGGGAAGCAAGCCACTGTATTTCTGCGTTTGCAAAATTTGAAAAATCTTTATGGTTTCATTGCACTAAATAGTTAAAGAATGGAATTTTTAGGGTTTTGGGGGGGTATAACTTCTAAAGGGGGGGAGATAGATAAAAATTTTGTTCCCCGAATATAAGTTTCTCATAAAAATCTATGTACGTACAAAATTTCAGCTTTCTATCTTTAAGGGTGTAGAAGTTTTGTAAGCAGACACACGGACAAACGGACGGACGGACGGACAGAGTGAAACTAATAAGCACTTTTTTCAAAAATTTTTTGGAAAAGTGCTAAAAACAAAAAACTCAAACCAAGTAACATTAATATTCATCGAACTAAAAATATTTTTCTTAAAAAATGCACCAATTGAAATAATAACAAATCAGCAAATATTTAAACACAACCTTAACTTTCATTAAAATTTTTAAATTGTTAAGTTAATTGTAAACTTTGGAAATAGTTTCAGTTCGGTTAATAATATTACTGGATATTGCAAAACATCCTCGAATGGAAATTCGATACCATTTATATCTAATTGATTGTATTTATAAATACAGTTGTTTTTCAATTCTTGAATGTTTATTTAAAATTACAGCATGATTTTCCAAACTCTTATCTAATCTAATGTTGTTAGTTGTTATTATTTCAGATATCTCTTGAATTTGCTAACTAACTAAAAATCGTATTATTATATTATTTTTGTGGCCATATAATAAAAAATGTAAACATAATATTTACTTTCATCATAACCAATAGATTGCAAAAATTCTAATACAGTTAAGTTATTATTAACTTCAGTATTAATTTCAAGGGTTACTTCACAATTTAACGCAATTCAGATCTTCACTTTGTGCTGACAAATAATTATTAAAGTCTATATGTTGTTTTCTTTATTTCCTTCGAAAACATCGTTTACTAACCTTAAATAAACAAATACGTACGTACATAATTTAAAATAGTTTTGGTAATTTCTAACAAGTCCCAATACTCAATTTTTTTTACGAAATATTATGAATTTTTGGCTTCGTTGCTGGTTTTTTCTTTAAATGCCACTGATCGTGTTATATTTTTTATTATTTTTTTCCTTTTTTTACGCAAAAAAGAGTTTAATTAACGTCTTTATATCTTACAAGTCCGAATGCTCAGAGAGAAACTTGAAAGCACGACATTATTTTATATGGCTTTTTTTTAAATCGAAGTGGCTCTTTTTTGAGAAGAAATATTAAAATAAATTCACACTTATTATAAAGCAGGTAAAATTTAAAATATATATTTGAAAAATCAAAAAAATATATTAATATTTTCATTGATAATTATTTTAAAATTATAAAAAAAGCGGAAAAACAACAAGCACATCCTTCGCCTTCAACGTTTTATATGTTATTGAAAGCATTTCATTATTTTTAAGTGAACAGCTTTTTTTTCTCATAGGGTAAGTTAACTCAAGATATGGGAAGTAACTGTGGTGTCAAGTTGAAAATATAATTAATGAAAGATAATTCTTAAATATTGATATAAATACATAGTAAAGAAAAAATTTGAAGAGGGAATTAAAAAATAATATCTAAAATACAATCAAATATTATTTATTAAATACAAATTTTATATAAACTTCAAAATTTTACCTCTATTTTTATTTGAAAAAATATTAAAAACTTACTATCATTTATATCAATTACCTAAGAAAAAAAATATTTAAAATGTTTGGAAAAAACAATCATATATTTTTATGACCGGATTTGAATATTTTTTTATTTTTGAAATAAATGGTATTTTACCAAATGACTCAAAAATTCCGACTGTAAAATAACAGGTATTTTAAAATTTTTGTTCTTTTTGTAATATTCTTTCCGTTTAGAATTAAGATAGGTCATACATACACATGCAGGGACATTTTATAAATAAATTGCTCTTGTTTACCTGCTAATAAAATATGAAAAAAGAGAACAGCAAAATTTTTGAAGCACTCAATATAACATGTTTGAAATAGTTTTAAAAGAATTATTTAAAAAAAACATTGATTGGAAGTAGGTACATACATATTTATTTTTAATAACTTAAAAACTAACTGAAATTATTTGAAACAATTTTATAAGTAACGCATAAATAACCGAAATGAGATAATTCAAATTGTTGAAATGTGTCAACTTATATTACATTTACTAGCATTTTTGTTAGCTGACACTACTCAACTTACCTTATTGAGAAACACAAAATAATTTCAGTTTTTAAATTATTAAAAATAAATATGTATGTACCTACTTCCAATCAATTTTCTTTAAATAATTATTTTAAAACTATTTCGAACATGTTATATTGAGTGCTTCAAAATTTTGTTGTGCTCTTCTTTCATATTTTATTAGCAGGTAAACAAGAGCAATCTATTTATAAAATGGCCCTGCCTGTGTATGAATCCTAATAGTAAACGCAAACGGACAAAAATTTACATCAGTACCTACTACCTGTCATTTTACAATCGGAGTTTTTGAGTCATTTACTATTCGTAAGATACTATTTATTTCAAAAATAAAAAAGATATTCGAATCCGGTCATAAAAATATATTATTGTCTTTTCCAAAACCTTTTAAATATTTTTTTTCTTAGGTAATATATTAAGTTTTAAAAATTTTTCTAACAAATAGAGGTTAAATTTAGAAATGTATATAAAATTTGTATTTAAAAATAATATTTGATTGTATTTTAGATATTATTTTCTAATTCCCTCTTACAATTTTTTTCTTTCCTACGTATTTATATCAATATTTAATAATTATCTTTCATTAATTATGTTTTCAACTTGACACCACAGTTACTTCCCATATCTTGAGTTAACTTACCCTATGAGAAAAAAAAAGCTGTTCACTTAAAAATAATGAAATGCTTTTAGTAACATATAAAACATTGAAGGCGAAGGTTGTGCTTGTTGTTTTTCCGCCGTTTCAAGAATTTCAAAATAATTCTGAATGAAAATATTAATATATTTTCTTGATTTTTCAATATTTTTAGAATTTTACCTGCTTTATAATAAGTGTAAATTTATTTTAATATTTCTTCCTAAAAAATAGCCACTTCGATTTAAAAAAACCCATATAAAATAAGGTCGTGCTTTCAAGTTTCTCTCTCAGCATTGGGACTTCTTAGATATAAAGACATTAGTTTTGGTATAAAAATACTTCACTTTTTCATCTTCTGTTTAAATCTTCTCCTTTTGCCTCCGATATAAAAATCTTCCAATTCTAAAGCTTCTCCGTGGTATAAGTCCATTTTTTTATATATTGAGATATTTAAGGTTTTGCATTTGAATCAATTTAAAAATATTGACCATAATAACATTTGTTTGTTTTATGTTTAAGCAGAACTCTATTGAAATTGTGATTGTAACTGTGGAGATAAGATGTCTGTAACTCATCAAAATCACCATTAACTTAGTCTTTTTAAAAAGTGGACTTATACCACTTTTAAAAAAATCAGCTCAATTCATAAATATAAAAATTTTATTCAAAATTTTTAATTAATATTTTATAAACAACAAAATTTAATAACATATAAATTTTTTTTGAAGACCTTATATTTCTATAAGAATGAAAGAAAAACATTTTTAAGAATAAAGAGAAATTTGATTTTGACATTTTATGAAATGTCGCAAAATAATTTTTGATTTTTTGATATTATTTGAAGTGACAAAACAGCACAGTAAAAATGTAACAAGAATTTTACGATTTTTGTTTCGACACGCTCGCCGCTGTCGAAAACAATTCGTTTAATTAACGTAAATTGTGTTGACTTTTGTGTCAGTATCGAAACAAAATTCCCGTAACATTATCAATTTGTTACCATATTTTTCTACTTGGGTATCGTCTATTATACAAAATGTTGACCCAGTATCAACCAATGCTAAATATTTTTGTATATTTATAGTAATCTGTATTATGGGTAGATGTTCCGCGGCTAGTTTGTAAAAAGTTCTATATGATTCGATTGAAAATGAAAATGTTTCCTATTATTATTTCCCTGTATATTATCTACTTCCGTGGTCTCATCTTATCTCCCATGGTTTTGTCGATATTGACCCGAATTACTATTCTGATTTCTATTTTTATCATTAACCTTATTTCTGTTTCTATTTTTTTGGTCCGAATTATAAGAATTATTTCTACTGTTATTGTATTGACTCGAATTATTAGTATTGTTTTTGTTAATATTATTTTGACCAAAATTATTATTATAATTCCCATTATTATTATAATGTCCTGACTGACTTCTATTTCATTTATTACTATTTTAGTGAAAACTACGCCTTCTAAAATTTCCTGAATCAAAATATTATTGCTTTTATTACTATTATTATTTGTATTGTTTCTGCAATCAAAATTATTCATATAATTATTTCTGAAATTTGTGTTTTTATTATAATTGTTGGAGCCAGAAAAACCATGACTCCTATTCACATTTATAACTCTTTTCTTTCTTTTGCCATTGTTAATTACTTTTTGTCTATATTTAAATTCCTCTTTAACACAACTATCCTCATAAGGTCTTTGCCTCATGATTGTAATAATTTTCGCTAAATCTTCAAAATAAATTTTATCTAATAAGACTTCTTGAGCCCTTTCTTTTATAGTGTTTACAAGCATACTTCCTACATTGCTTAAGCCTATTGCTATATTGTCCACTTATAATACACATGTACCTCATCTGACTTATAACTAATATTTTGTATAATAATTTTAATAAAAATATTTTTTATTAAAATGATTTGTTGTCGTATTAAGGTGATATTCTGCATTGCTTATGAAACTATTTATGCTTATTTCTCCTCTCCCCGTAAATGTTGACATATATGTTACTGTTTTTTATATATTCTCTGTTGATGGAGTTGGTTCTGTTGCTTCATCTGCTAGTATATTCTGTTGTTCTGTTTTTCTTTCTTCCTTGGTTTGGAAAGCCCTTACAGCTTTTACTTTTCTATTTGGCTTTGTTCCTCTTGAATTGTCTATTGTACTTCTGCCATTTTTATACCCGTACGAACGTATGTTCGAAGGGTATACTAAATTTGCCTTACCGTTTGTAACGCTAAGAAATAACGGTGTTAGATATAGACTCAAGTGTATGTTTTTGATCAGCGTCAAATTCTGAGTTGATTTAGCTTTGTCTGTCCGTCCGTCCGTCCGTCCGTCCGTCCGAACGATAACTCAAAAACTAATTGAGCTAAGTTCACCAAATTTTCACAAATGATTTATTGTAGTAAGTGCCAGAACCCTATTTAAATTGGACATGATCGGGGTACCGGTTCGGGTAGCTGCCATACAACTTCAAAATTTATTTGGCTATATCCCAGAAACTATAAAAGTTATGGTATTGAAATTTCACATAAACGAATATATTAGTAGGGCCAATATGCCCCATAAAAGTCGTTGAAATTACTTGGCTCCTTCTGGTACCTGCCATACAACTTCAAAAGTTATTTGGCTATATCTCAGAAACTATAAAAGATGTGGTATTGAGATTTCACACAAGTGAATATATTAGTAGGGCCGATGTGTCTGGTAAAAGTCGTTGAAATTACTTGGCTCCTTCTGGTACCTGCCATACAACTTCAAAAGTTATTTGACTATATTTCAGAAACTATTAAAGCTATGGTATTGAAATTTCACACGAACGAATATATTAGTAGGGCCAATGTGTCTCATAAAAGTCGTTGAAATTACTTGGCTCCTTCTGGTACATGCCATACAACTTCAAAAGTTATTTGACTATATCTCAGAAACTATAAAAGCTGTGACATTGAGATTTCACACAAGTGAGTATATTAGTAGGGCCGATGTGCTTGATAAAATTCGCTAAAATTTCTTGGCTCTTTCTGGTAGCTGCCATACAACATCAATAGTAGTTTGGCACAACCAGTATTTTGAATAACACATAGTACTGAAATTTTGCATAAATTAATATGCTACGGCAACTTGAAGTCATAGTCTGCCCTATAGTTAGTTATGGCACATTAGTTATTCGCACATAGGATAACAAATTCGTACGGGTATCACAGAGTTGACAAGGTCAACTCTATTTTTTTCTCGTTTTTTGTACTTTCTAGTTTTTTCAGCTTATTTGCAGCTTTAATAACAGTTTTGTAAATTTTAATTAAGTGCTTTCAATTACAATGGTCTCTCTATTTTCCACTTTTAATTTATTACACTTAATTTTTTCTAAATTTATTTATCGGAGCTAATAAAAAATTCTTTTTTATTTTTCTAATTATAATAAAAAAACAACAATGATTTTATTTATTTATATTTTACTTTATTTAAAAACACTATAGCAACCTTAGACAATTTCTCTTGAAGAATTTTACACAAATTTATGGACTTTACTCTAATAAGTACACTGTTAGACGGCGATTTGTGCTAACATTTTATACAAGTACCGCCAAATAAACCACTAAAATTTTATTATTGCCTCTTTCCAACCGCAATTATTATTTTTCCTATTTTTATATAGAATAATAATTATAAAAAAAAAACAACTTTACTTTTTGTTTTTTCTCTGCAATTCATGTATTAACAATCTATTGAATTCATTAACAAAATTTAATTTTCTTTTAGTATAACTTTATATAAACTAAGTATATAATTTCAATATAAAATTTAAATGTGTAAGTTCGATGCGACGATTTTTCTAATACTGTCGTGTTGATCTGGAATTTTCCATCCTATTTATAGATCTAGAAAAAATTTATCCAAACGGTTGTGCAACGGTGATACACCTAGCCAGTCCCACTTTTTTGGTTGATAACGTTTTATTGTATATAGAACAGATGACGCAGTTCACTGAACTTGTAACCACTTTATATTATTATATACAATATTTCCCCTTTTCATATGTTTTTCATTTCATTTGCTCGTTCTTTGTTATTTCACTCCACCACACTTGACAAATAGCTGAGATGATTTATTTTTGATCGATTTTGCCATGCGGCAACACCGATCTAACTGAACGAAAGCTATTGAACGAATCTTTTTTTTGTCTGCAAAATGTCAAAATTTGACTTATAAAAAATAAATCAAATTTTGACATTTTGGTCAAAATTTTTGAAATGTGGTGTAGTGTTTAAAGTTTTCTTAGTTTTACAAAATTAGAAAAACTATGCAAAAAAAGTTCCATAAAGATTATAAAATTAATATTAAATAAACACGAGATCAACCACGAAAGAAGGACTGACTGCGCTGGACAAAATATCCAGGACTGATGTGATTGCAAACCTGCAATATATTCAACAGGTAAGTTGGTGTTTCCTCTTATATTTGATCAAATATATGTATGTTATGTGCTTTAATTAGCTTCAGTTTTAGGTTCAGATGAAAATTTGCGCAGTTGGATGCATATTGAATTCATCAGATAAGTACAACCATGTTATTGATGTGAATTTTGTATTCTTTGTTGTTATTTTTTTTTTCCTTTAGGAAATGATCTGTGCCCGTGACGTCACGACGGAACATACACATTTGAAATTTATTGCTAATTGTAAATTTTTTTAAATTTTTGTTTACCTAATATAATTTAATTAAACTTGTTAAAATTATTAAAGTGGTATAACTTCATTCTTTGAGTAATGTCTTTATATCTAACAAGTCTTAATGCTCAGAGAGAAACTTGAAAGCACGTCCTTATTTTATATGGGTTTTTTTAAATAGAAGTGGCTATTTCATGTTCGTTCCTGTTTTTTTAAAGCTACTGATCGTCTCATATTTCTTATTATTTTCTTCTTTTTTTTTACGTAAAAAAGAGTTTAATATTTTAAAAAATCTCAGGATAATATATATACACATTTTTTAAAAAGCTTCCCAATTAAATTCTAGTCCACTAAAAAGAAAGAAAAAATGATAAAAAATTTCAAATTCATATTTCAGTATGGCTTCAAATGTTAATGAGGAAGGATGTATGATTTTTTATGCACATTTTGTATTTCCCAATAAATGTTTAAAATATTATTGGAAGTAGGTACATACATATTTATTTAAAAATAAATATGTATGTACCTACTTCCAATCAATTTTTTTTTAAATAATTCTTTTAAAACTATTTCAAACATGTTATATTGAGTGCTTCAAAAATTTTGTTGCCCCCTTCTTTTATATTTCATTAGCAGTTAAACAAGAGCAATCTATTTATAAAATGGCCCTGCCTGTGTATGAGTCTTAATAATAAACCCAAACGGACAAAAATTTACATCAGTACCTACTACCTGTCATTTTAGAATTGGAGTTTTTGAGTCATTTGCTAAGATAATTTATTTCAAAAATAAAAAAGATATTCGAATATGATCATAAAAATACTTTATTGTCTTTTCCAAAACCTTTTTTATATTTTTTTACTTAGGTAATATATTTTCTAATTCCCTCTTACAATTTTTTTTTACTATGTATTATCTTTCATTAATTATACATATTTTCAACTTGACACCACAGTTACTTCCCATATCTTGAGTTAACTTACCCTATGAGAAAAAAAAGCTGTTCACTTAAAAATAATGAAATGCTTTCAATAACATATAAAACGTTGAAGGCGAAGGATGTGCTTGGTGTTTTTCCGCTTTTTTTATAATTTTAAAATAATTATCAATGAAAATATTAATATATTTTTTTGATTTTTCAAATATATTTTTTAAATTTTACCTGCTTTATAATAAGTGTGAATTTATTTTAATATTTCTTCTCAAAAAAGAGCCACTTCGATTTAAAAAAAACCCCATATAAAATAAGGTCGTGCTTTCAAGTTTCTCTCTGAGCATTGGTACTTGTTAGATATAAAGACATTAGATCAGCACATAACCGACTGCAATGTATATAGTCTAGTTGAGTGAAAATGTTACAAAATATTTTAAAAAATACCTTTTAAATACTTCTTTCTAATTTTTAGAGCGTGAGTAAGCTTTAAGCTAACACACCTAGAAAATATCAAATTTCAAGAAATTCCATGAATTAGTTTTATAAATATAAAAAAAAATGTAAATTCGGCCTCTAGTAAAAATTTATAATTTAATTGTTATAATATTCAAAATTTAAATATTAAATTTCAAGGAAATTGGTTGATTATTTTCTCTTTATATGGGCAAAAATGTAAAATTGGCAGCAAAAAATCCCGGTTGATAAGGCTTGATACAACCCAAAAATTAATCATTCCGTGACATAGCCTTGTTGCATACAATGCGTTCGGTAATAAATACGTTTCCGTTACGAGTTTCAAAGAAGGAGACAATTAGAAAATTTGAATCCCATTTTTTTTTTCAAGATGTCTTTTCCTTTCTAATTCGTTGTTAGAGTTAATATACCAGAGTAACACAACCTATATATGAATATGTAAACAAACGTAAAGTTTAAATTAATGTTTTGAATCACTTTTTTTGGGTGCACGACTCGCCTTATTCTTTCTTTTATTGAAGGTGTTTTAAATTATCATTTGGATCATATAACTTTGTGAAGTTTACGTTTTACTTGCCAGCTGAATTTTAGAATGTAACATGTGAGACGGCATAAAAATCAAAATTTTGAAAAATAATATTTAAAAAAAAAAACTTTTAAATTAAAAAAAGTTTCTTAAAAAATATAAAAAAAATTTCTTTTAGAAAAAAAAAATTATGTTAAAATGCGCTTAATTCTTCAATTTTCGATTTGCGTGCTTCAAAAGCATAGCTTTGCGATTTTAAAAGAACTATTTTTTAATGGTTTTTTATTTCATTTTGCACGATAGCAACTGACCTGTCGACGATATCTGCAATTTCTTCATGGAGTTTCCTTGCTCTTGTAAATTTCCAGTAAAATGTGAATTTCTAAAGTAATATTCTATTAGTATGTATAAATCAGTATTGCTATTGCCTCTTTTGTGTAAAACAAGTCCACCGCATAAAATTGAAGAATGAAATTAATTTTTCTGTATCCGAGGCTTTCAAGGCACAATATAAAAAGTTAACGTTGTTTTTTTTTTTATTTGATTTTGCTTCCAATAAATCTCTTTTTTTGTATTTAAATTTTTGAAATAAGTACAAACAAATATTTATAATATCTTGGTACCATCGGCAAATATCCGATAAAGAAACGCACAGTCTCTTACCCATTTTTCCCAATAAATAATGTCAAAATACCTGCCTCAATACTAAGCTGCCCCCTACTCAATGCCAGCAGCTCTCTCGTTCTTGCACCGCTTCTTTCCGGCCACAAATCCCTTGTAGCTGCACGAGTCCGCCCGACATATCAAAGCAGTTTCGGCTTCTTCTAGTTTCCTCATCTATGGTGTTCTTCAACTCCCCTATTGACAGAAGTACTGACCAGTCCATTGCCGCAATGTCGGCCGCCCTTCTAATCTGGCCGATTCGTCGGCGACGTAGTTTCCTCGAAATTGCTATGCTCGAGCCAAGCAAAACGTCATCCTACATAGCTCGCAAAATGGCCTCGAGGCCGCCCTGCACCACCTCACCCATCTAGCTTTGACTGCGAAGGAAACCAGCGCCCCAAGAAGTGGTGACCGCCCCACCTGATACACTGCGCGCCACCGCCATCTTGACGGACTTGGCCACCGCAAGCACCTCGGTCTGAAATAAGCTACTGTCCGGCAGCCCAACAGGTAGCTCCAGCCTCAGTTCCTCACAGAACACTCCAGCCCCGCTCCTACTGGATGTCTTAAACAGAGAAGGCGTCACGATCAGTCTAGACTGAGAAACCGTCGGTTCTTCGTGGGCGTTCCCTCAATCTTCTCTTTCCGGTATCACTATGGCCTAGTCAGTCTCACATTTTCCTAACATGTGAGGCTGAAAATGCTAGGAAATGCCCTCTGAAAACATCAGCTCTGCTAACAAATCCGACTCTAATCTCCTAGAAGGTAACATAGTTATCTGCCGGGTGTCTCCTGGGCAACTTACTTAGTAAGGCTGACGAAAGCGGGTGAAAGCGAATACTCGGCGCTTAATCCGGGTTTCGTTGGTTAGGAAGCGCGCGGGTGGTAAATCCAGAAGCGTCTGACCTAGAATAGGCGGCTCCCTGGTCTGCGTCTGATCCCTGAGGGACGGCAGTTTCTGAATCCTGGCAGTAGATATAAAATGCAGAATTTAATCATTTGTGCAATGGACAAAACAAAAGGATTAAGTACCCCAGGTGGTAATTCAACTACGTTTTAGAATCCACCCTCTTCGGAGGTCGGCTCTACGGATTCTGGGCAGAGCCATTTATTGCATTTGATTGATCCCTTCAGGAGGAACGCGAAAACCCGGCGTTCACCACCTATATCTGATGTGCGGATTTTAGAAAAAAATAGAAATATAGAAGGTGGACTACCGAACATTCAAGCTCCACAGACTAATAAGGGTATAAACATGAGTAAAGCTCAAGACAAAGAAAGTGATGATCAGAATGCTGACATACACAAAAGGATTAGCCAACTGGAACAGCTCTGTGTGGCTTTGAAAAGCTAGGTTCTTCAACTGAGGGCTGAAAATGAGAAGCTAAAGAAAGAGAAGCATACGCAAATTACAAACAATAAGTCTAATGTGGGCGGTCATAAAGAAAAAGACGCTACACCACGAGCAAAGCAGGTGAGGTCAGTCTTAGACGCCTACTCAACAGATGAGGAGTAACTCGCCAGAGAAACGGATTGGATCCTAAAACAAAAGAGGTCCAGTAAAAAAAGAAAAGCGGAATCGTCTCCGGAAGTGGTTCAGGTAACAACCAACGCTGAGAAAGCGGATGTTCCTGATTCTAAAAGTCGAGGCAATTTCACGAAAAACTCTAGGCCGCCGCCAGTAGTCATAAGTAATGTGGTTGACTATAATAAAATAGAGTCAACATTAAAAAATAAGGACATCAATTATAAGGTTAAAATGATGAACAACAATCAATTTAAGCTTATTGTAAATTCCGAAATGGACTACAGCAATCGTACCAGAGCCATGAATGGATCTGGACTAGAATGGCATACCTATGAAAACAAGCAGGCCAGACCAATAAAAGTCATGGTAAAAGGTCTTCACCCCAGTTGTAAACCGGAAGATATAAAGGAAACCTAAGCTCTAGGGGTTACAAGATCTTAGATGTAACCAATAAAATTAAAAAAATGAAAGAAAATGGGAAAAACATTATGGTGCCTCTACCGCTGTTTATGTAACATTCTCAAATGAAGAAGAGATGAAAAAAATTTATGAGATCGATTAAATAAACAGGATGAAAGTTAGGATAGAGGCACTTCGAAAGGATAGGACCATTCCGTAGTGTAAAAGGTGTCAAAGGTATGGGCATACACAAAAATTTTGCCAGAGAGAACCGAATTGTGTTAAATGTGCAGGCAGGCACTTAACATCAGATTGCAGTAAGCCAAAGAGTACTGCAGCAAAGTGTTCCAATTGCTTGGAGGTCCACCCAGCAAACTATAGGGGCTGCCTTGTAGCTAAGGAACTGCAAAAACGTAGCCATTTGAACAACAACAAGGGCCAGTGACGTGAATGTTTTGTATAAAATGCAAAATATGATGCAGAACATGCTAAATATGATGGACAAAATCTCTCAGAGATTGAGTATTTTAGAGAGCGAAGGGAAAAAATCGAATACCAAAAGACCTGGTAAATGATGGCACGAGGTAATTTTAAAATAGCAACATGGAATTGCAATGGCATTGCAAATAAAAAGGACATGCTTGAAGTTTTTCTGCATACACAGAATATAAAGGTGTGCCTCGTAACTGAAACACATATGACCTTAAGAAGCAGGATTCGGTTTCCACGTTCTAGAATTAGAACCACCCTGGAAATATAGCGAACAGCGGAACGTCGATAATAATAAAAGAAAATGTGGGGCATTGTGATCTGCACCAGATGCAAACCCAGGGAATGCAAATGACAGCGGTTCAGATCACTTCGACTAAGCAGAAATTTAGAGTGGTTGCATTATATTGTCACCCTAAATTTAAAATTACGGCAGAAATGTTTCAGTGCGTTCTGACAGACCTGGACGATAGATTTATATTGGGGGGTGACTCTAACGCCAAGCGCACTGATTGGGGTTCAAGGCATACTTCAACTAGAGGAAGAGAACTTAAGACAGCAATTGGCGGCACGGGGTGCCTTTTTCACTCTACTGCGAAGCCAACGTATTGGCCAACCGATGTTAATAAGTGTCCAGATTTAATAGATTTCTTCATAACGAAACGGATTGCGAAAAATTTCATCGAGGTACATGATAACTACGATCTTGACTCCGATCATTCGGTGGTTATTCTTGTACTTAAGGAAAATATAGTTATGAAAAGAGCGAAACCTGCGCTGACAAATGGAACTACAGATTGGTCAAGATTCCGCTTAGAGATTGAACGACAAATAGATCTAAGGAAAAGAATAAGAACGACCCAGCACATAGATGAGGAGGCCGAAAACTTTACTAAAATTATTCAAAAGGCGGCTTGGAGTAGTTCCAAAATTAACGTTATTAGGAGGGGAGGCATAACTATCCCCCACATATACTAGCAAAAGTAAAACGAAGCAGGCGGGCGAGAAAAAGGTGGCAGCAAACGCGTGATCCTGCTGATAAAACCAGATATAATCATGAATCGCAGCAACTAAGACGCTGTATTAGAAAATACAAAGAGGATTCGGTTGCTGATTATGTTCAAAATTTGACGGCGTGTGAGAAAACCAATTACTCACTGTGGAGGGCAACAAAGAAAATGAAGCAACCTATCAAACATCTCGCTCCTATTAAAAACAAAGATGGAACGTAAGCAAAAACTGACAAAGACAAGGCAAATGCGTTTGCGGATCATTTGGCCGATATATTCTGCCCGCATGACAGCCGGAGCGTGTATGAAAATGAGGAATCTGCTTTTGTTGGGGATACCGTGACTATTCCAATTGTCAGGAAAAGAGATGTTATAGAAAAAATTAGGGCTCTTAAAACTAGAAAGGCCCCAGGATTTGACCTAATAACAGCCGATATTTTGAAAGAATTACCCAAAAGGGGTATAACGATGCTTACGCGCCTAATAAATGCGTGTATAAGGTTCAATTACGTGCCTGAGATTTGGAAAGTTGCAGAGATAGTCATGCTGCACAAACCTGGCAAACCTATAGACAGGGCGACTTCTTATAGATCAATCTCTTTGTTGCCAATGATTTCAAAACTACTAGAGAAACTTTAATTGAGAAGACTCCAGCCTGTAATTGAAAGTAAAAGGTTAATCCCGAATCATCAATTTGGTTTTCGCCGGAACTACTCAACCATAGATCAGATTCATAGAATAACTGACCTTATAGAAAATTCACTGGAAGAAAAAACAATATGTTCTATCGTATTTTTGGACGTAGCCCAGGCCTTCGATAAGGTTTGGCATTGTGGATTAATAAAAAACTTAGGCGATTACTACCAAGGTAGTATGTTGACCTGCTCGAATCTTACCGGACTAATAGGGTATTTCGAGTTAAACAGGAAGGGGAGTACTCTTCGCTTAGGGATATCAGATCGGGGGTACCACAGGGGAGTATATTGGACCCGATACTATACTTGCTATACAGGTGTGATATTCCTGAATCGGAAGGAATGACAACAGCTACATTTGCTGATGATACAGCAGTTATCGCAATTGGACGAAATGAAAATGATTCTACACAAAAATTGCAAAGGGCCAGTGATGAGATCTCAAAATGGACTAGAAAGTGGAATATAAAACTTAACGAGGTGAAATCAGTACATGTAAATTTCACTAATAGGAAAATTGACAATTCATTTTGGGTTCAAATAAATGGCGTCTTGATTCCGTCCGCAAACACGGCGAAGTATTTGGGAATGACGTTGGACGCGAAGCTCAGATGGAAGGAGCACATAAAGAAAAAGAGATCTCAACTAGAGGAGGAATACAGAAAGTTTGAATGGCTTTTGGGAAGGCGTTCTTTTGACGATATACAACAAAGTTTTGATATATAATCAAATATTTAAGCCTGTCTGGGCTTACGCTATTCAGTTGTGGGGCTGCGCTGCGCAGACTCATATCCAATCTATACAAAGATTTCAAAATAGGGTATTACGGGACATTGTTGTTGCCCCTTGGTATGTCCGTAATGCCGATATACACAGGGATCTCACGATCCTAAGTGTCACAGACGAAATTAAAAAGCAAGCAGCCAATCATAAAATGCGTTTATGCAGTCATGTCAACATCGAGGCGGCTCGATTGGTTGACAATCAAAACTTTGTTAGGAGACTTAAACGTACGAGACCTCTCCAGTTAGTTTAAAGTTTTTTATCTGGAACAAAGAGTACACTTAGTACACTATTGTGCTAGATCAAAGGCTTGTAAATAATCAAAAAAGTTAGAGCAAAATTAATGGTTAGTCGTTCCGACTAGTTTTATGGTTTATTTTGAGGAGGGTGTTTTTTAGTGGATTAAAGTTGCACACTACTGCTTTTCGTCTGGCAGTGTCTTTCGAGATTTTTCACCCTTCCTCTCGGTACAAAAAAAAAAAAAAAAAAAAAAAAAAAAACAAAAAAAAAAAAAAAAAAAAAAAACAAAAAAACTATGGCGTATTCCACAGTAAAGTCGGTAACCAGAACCAAAAATCAGACCGCAGATCCAAAATTTCCGTGCCGTACACCCCACAAAGTTCTATCATGAAAGTGGCCCCTGGTCCTCAGAAAGCCTGCCGCATGAAGTCTCAAAGCTCTTTTAGCGGCCAAATTCTTCAAAAGGCTACTATCGGTAGACTCTCATAATAAAAAATAGGGAATCTGTGGCACCTCTGGAGAAACAACGACTCATCCTTAATTACGGGTTCTCCTCTATAACCCTTAAAGTGTATAAGACTGACACGAAGGTGGAGGAGCCCAGAAACAGGAAGACTGACGGAAAAATCCAATAGAGCTCCGAAGAAATCGTCTGATCTCGTCAGAAGCAGAAATGCTGGATGAAGCGGCACTTCAGAAGGTGGAGAAAATATAGTCCATGTTCAAGAGCTCTGAGTAGCAAGAGGAAAGATCTGTGGACTAAGGACGCAATCAGTTTTATAACGACAGCAGCAGAAGGGTTAGATTATTAAAAATAACTTAAATGCTTTTCTATAAACGCAACGATGATTGTACTGTGGTCAGTCTGGTACCAGGGGGAGTCTCCGACCGAAAAGTTGGAGGACTTGATGAAGAAGGCTCAGTCTCTCCGAACCAGCCTGATTAATAAAAGCGATGCCAATGCGTATTACGTGATCTGGAGAAGCTCGGACACTAATTGGAGACTCATTTTTGAAGTTTATGTTGAGTAGTAGCCTTACATTATGTTATAGACGGGAAGATATTATACAATTAAACAAGAAGCGCGGAGATCTTCTTGGAAGGACTTTTGTGGAAGATTGGCGGGACTGCGAAAGCCTCTAGACTTAGTAAGGTCTTGGAAAGTGACCCAGTTGTGCCGAGTTACCTGCTGACAACTGGCGGCTTCTGAACCAGCTCTGTCTCGGAGTCTTTGGGGCTGCTTATGGATGCGCCCTTCCTGGAAGCCTTGGAGTCTATTCCCAATATGGAAAGTGGTATCCAGAAGAGGAACTACTTATACTCCTTGTATAAGTAATTCTTATATTATTATACTCCTTGTAAGGCCCTTTTAATAATGTCGAGTCGCGGTCGATCAATCGGGCTCTGTTGGGCTCTCAATTCATCACTTCCTGACTGCCCTCATAAGAAACATGCTGTCAGGCAGATCCATCAGAGCCAGCTTTTGCGGGTAATGCATTGAGCGCTCTGTGTTCTCTTCTTCTCTGAACCTGGTAATTAATCGGTTACTGATACTCCTGGAGACGAAGGGCTATAAAGTGATTGCCTACGCAGATAGTCGGAAAACGGTTACTGTCGGGGATAATTCCATCCATTTTTACACGGATGGATCTAAACTTGACAGAAGAGTAGGCGGGGGGGTTTACTCCGAGCAATTGCGAGTTCAGCTCTCTTTGAGTTTGAAAGACCACTCCAGAGTTCTTCAGGCAGAGGTGCTTGCAATTGGGAAGGCTCTGCGCTGGCTATCCGAGAATGTGGTGTCCGTTGGCAGTGTTAGCATCCTCGCGGACAGCCAGACCGCGATAAGGGCTTTGGAGTCTGAGACTTCTACATCCGGAACGCTTCTAGATTGTATGTCGTCTCTAAACGATATGACGGGCCAGTTCCAGTTAAACTTGTGGGTCCCCAGACAAGGTGGACTTTCGGGGAACTGTAAGGCGGATAAGCTCGCAAGACATGGAACAATCCTCGGAATTTTACTTGGAGAGGAGAATCTGGGCACGAACAGAGGAGAGGGAAACAGCGACACATTTGCTATGCTCTTTTCCGAGTTCGTTGGCCAACTCCAGGCAGAGATTTCTTAGGCCCTACTCTTTTCGGTGGGTTACGAATGTAAATGCAAGGGACCTTAACCGGTTTCTGACGAACTCGAGCTGGTTCTAATGTATTCAATCGCAAGATGTTGAGAGTTGCTTTGTATGGAAAACAAATTTTTATATTCAGATTGTCAAGGTACAGGGTATAGTTCAATCGGTTTATACTGATTAAAACGTTTTTAATTGTGTTGATAAATTCAGTTAAATTAACGCCCATTAGTAATTTTTTTGAGCCATTTTCAACAACTTTAAACTACATGAAAAAACTTAAAAAATACAAGCTTCACAATAAACAGCTGATCATTGTGCTCTTAACGAGTTTTCCCCGTCATTTTATTTTTTATTTCTGTCCGAAAGTTTGGCAAAGGTTCGAAAAGACTATATTTTTCTCATACGACTTTGGTTGATCTGATTTGCATCACTTCCATCACATTTCCATCCAATCAAGCAAAATCTTCAAACTTTGCTTAATGTGTAAACGCTGTCTTACTGAAATTTGCATCTATAGTGATGAGGAAAATAATTATAATAATATAAAATGGATATAACCTTCATTGCAATTGTAATTATACATACGCGTCCGTTGGTGTCGCCGTTTACATAAAAAACCATTTTTCTGGTCACTGTACTTCAATTCGAATAAACATAATTAAAATAAATTTTACTTTTAATAGTGATTGTTAATGTTTTTTAAAAATTTAATTGTAATTGTGGACATCAAATTGATACAATGAACAATTAAAATTAAAAAATGCTTATATGATTATGAAATCGTCTTACGAAGTAAATTTTCTTATTGATTTATATTCCGTGCAACCATAGTGTCTGATGTCTCAAGCACTTTCGTTGATCGTTTTTTCATAAGAGTACGGGATAAAAAATTTTAATTTGGTGCCGTTTATACTAAACTGTAAATTTAATATAAGTGATAATAATATGATATTCGTAGAATTTTTGCTTAAAAACTATTCTCAAGAAAATAATTTGGATGTTATTTAAATGCATTGCAATTGCTCTATTTTGAGTATATCAGTTGAGACCAGCAAGCTGTCTGATGAAAAAAAAATTTTTCTTTGTTTTTTTTTAGTACTGGGTGAAAAGATCTTGAAGGACGACGCTACCGGCCTTTTTACACCGACAGTGGGGGTGCGTGACTCCTACCCTAAAAAATCAACTAAACTCTGAGCGGATAAAACTGGTCCAATAGACCTGTCACATAATTTAATAATATGTTACAATTTATAGGATATGGAATATTACCATTGTGACGCTTTCTTTACTAACATATGTCATAAGTAACATTATTGATATGTAAATATTTTTATATAGTCTCATTCGTATACAAATAAATATTATGAAATAAAGATGTAATATGTAAATCATATCTGTTTATTTTTATTAAACATAAAGTATAACATGGTGTTAGGTGTGAAGCTAATACAATAATTTAAGTTAAAAAAAAAATCCAAAAAAAAAGAAATGTACAAGTCAGAAAATTAAAATTAAATAATCTTAATAATATAAAGTAAAAAAAGTCAACAAATTAAAAAAAAAACAAAAAAATTTTAAACAAAATTAAAAGACAACATATAAAACAAAAATCAAGGACAATTAGTCAAGGACTCAAATAAAAGAAAAGTTGTATTATTATTGCGCTTAATGATGGGTGCTATGAGATATTTAAATCATTTGATATCTCGTTAACCAATGTAAAGTTTGACGATTTGGTAGAGTTATTTAACAAACATTTCAAAACCAAAGTTAACCTAGTAATGGAAAGGTACAAATTCTTCACTCGGATCGGAGACAGAAAGTAGGAGAAACAATAGACGATTTTGCTATTTCTTTAAAAAATCTAAGCAAAAATTGTGAGTTTTCTAATTTAAAAGGTGTACTATTTCGGGATTTGTTCATTTGTGAACTATCATCTCAATTTAATTACATACGAGAAAAACTACTTAATGAAGGAAATAAACCGTTTGAAAAAATTATGAAAATTTTAAAACTTCAGAAGTCACAAAAGAACAATTCGAGAATTTGAAGCAGGGGATGAAGAAAAGACTTTGATTGGCATGATAAAACACACTAATACAAAACGAAATAACCGTTTCAAATCCACAAATACAACCGAAGAATACTGTCATAAAAATTACCATAAATCAGCAACATCCAACGATGTTAAAAAATATTCACCACAATTTAAAAAAATAACCTATGAAAAGCAACATGTCAATAAAAACAAAAATAATTGCTCTAGATGTGGAGAGGTACATAGGAACAAGTGCTCAGCAATGGGTGTTAAATGCAATTTTTGTAATAAATTCAACCACTTCTCAAAAACGTATGACAACGAGGCTTTAGTCAGCCACATTAATGCAGCAACAGTTTTAAACAATGAAAATTATGAAACATACATATTTTGTAGGTACATTACAGAAAAATAATCATTAATATGAATTCTGTTTAATCTTTTTAATAAATAATAAAAAAATAAATGCACAAGTGCTGATATAAATATGTATAATGTCTTTAGAATATTTTATAAATTCCAATACATATGCAAAATTGAACAAGGCTTTGTTAAATATTTTTACTGTTTCTGATGAAAAATTACCAATAGTAGGTAGGTAACTGTATTTTAAATTGCAAGTACCAAAATAAAATTTATGATTTAGAATTTTTCATTACAAATATCAATTGTAAAACTATTTTATGTTTAAATTCACCAATTAAATTAAATTTAATTTCAAGAAATTTTGAAAATAAAAATTTTAAGACAAATCAAATTCAGGTGATAAATTTATTATAGAACAATATGATGTATTTGAAGATTTGGGTTGCTAGAAAACGCAATGTCATTTGCAAGTCGATAAAGAAAAAAAACCGGTAATTGAACCAACTCGTAAAATTTAACTTTTTAATTTAGCAGTTAATCTTAAAGTTGAATTAAATAGAATGGAAAATTTAAATTCCTTTTAAATTTTTGGATGACTCCATTGGACAATGAATCTTCAAAACTTTGTACTTTTATAACTCCTTTTTGATTCACCACAATTTCAAAAAATAACCTATGAAAAGCAACATGTCAATAAAAACAAAAATAATTGCTCTAGATGTGGAGAGGTACATAGGAACAAGTGCTCAGCAATGGGTGTTAAATGCAATTTTTGTAATAAATTTAACCACTTCTCAAAAATGTATGACAACGAGGCTTTAGTCAGCAACATTAATGCAGCAACAGTTTTAAACAATGAAAATTATGAAACATACATATTTTGTAGGTACATTACAGAAAAATAATCATTAATATGAATTCTATGTAATCTTTTTAATAAATAATAAAAAAATAAATGCACAAGTGCTGATATAAATATGTATAATGTCTTTAGAATATTTTATAAATTCAAATACATATGCAAAATTGAACAAGGCTTTGTTAAATATTTTTACTGTTTCTGATGAAAAATTATCAATAGTAGGTAACTGTATTTAAAATTGCAAGTACCAAAATAAAATTTATGATTTAGAATTTTTCATTACAAATATCAATTGTAAAACTATTTTATGTTTAAATTCACCAATTAAATTAAATTTAATTTCAAGAAATTTTGAAAATAAAAATTTTAAGACAAATCAAATTCAGGTGATAAATTTATTATAGAACAATATGATGTATTTGAAGATTTGGGTTGCTAGAAAACACAATGTCATTTGCAAGTCGATAAAGACAAAAAACCGGTAATTGAACCAACTCGTAAAATTTAACTTTTTAATTTAGCAGATAATCTTAAAGTTGAATTAAATAGAATGGAAAATTTAAATTCCTTTTAAATTTTTGGATGACTCCATTGGACAATGAATCTTCAAAACTTTGTACTTTCATAACTCCTTTTGGACGTTGTAGATTTTTGCGTTTGCCTTTTGGCATAAGTCTAGTGAAATATTTTATGCCGAAATGGTTAAAAAATTTGCAGATGTTCCATAAGTTATAATTTTTGTTGATGATTTTTTAATATATGGTAAAAATAAGCAAGAATATGATAAATATTCAAAAGTGGTACTTGATAAAGCTTGCGATAAGGTTTAAAATTTAATAAAGAAAAATCTGAAATTTGTTGTCAGAAAATTTAATTTTGGGGTCTTATTTTTAACGACAGTGGTGCTAAACCTGATTCTCTGAAAATAAAAGCAATTGTAGACATGCCTCGCTCTAATTCTATTTCGGAATTGCAACGTTTCCTAGGAATGATAATTTACCTTAGTACATTTATAAAGGATTTGCCAATTGAATCTGTTGCTCTAAGAGAATTATTAAAAAAATATATTTTACGGCATTGAACTACGAGGGATGAAACTGAATTTTATAAATTAAGACAATTAGTCAGAAATGCTAAAATTTTGTATTACGAGTATTGTGACAATATGACTTGTAATATCTGTAGATGCTTCCAAAAATTTTGTGCGCTGTAATTTCTCAGGAAGGCAAACCAATAGCCTATGCTTCTGGGACTTTAACACAATCTCTCTAGAATTACGCACAGATTGAAAAGGAACTTTTTGCAGTACTTTTTGGTTGCACTAAGTTCCATCAATTTATGTATATGTGGAAAAACGATAGTTGTGGAAAGTGATCATAAGCCACTTATTCCACTTTTTAATAAGTCTTTGTATAAAATTCCAACAAAATTACAAAGAATTATGCTTCGCTTTCTATTTGACCATTGGTGCAGTGGTTATGGCACCGGTCCTTAAACCGAAGGGTCTCGGGTTCAAACCCCGGTCAGGTCACTATAAAAATTATATTCAATATTATTATAACTTAATATACAATACTAATAAATATTATACAAGTAATTCAATATTAAAAAACTAAGAATAATAAACAGTAAATATTAATAACCTCAAATAATTAATATAAATAAAACTAAGGCAGGCTAGTCACCTACCTAGTTAAACTCTATGACACTATGAAACTAGTGCATGAGAAATGATTCACTAGCCTTATGCTCCTTCAGGAGTGAGTAAGGGAAAATAAAATGCTTCGCTTTCAGACATATGATATTAGAATATCATCAGAATTGTAAAGATGGATGGCCTACTAATAAAAAAATTATTTGATCCTTTGTTAATTCATTATTATAATATAAGAGATGAATTACACTTAGTTGATAATATTTTATTAAAAATAAATCGTATAATAATTCCAAAATCTCTTTAACACGAAATTTTAAATTTATTAAGTTTAAGCAAAAGTTTAGCAAGATCTCTAATATATTGGCCTGAAATAAATAATGATATTACAAGAATTATAAATAATTGTCATATTTGCGCTCGTCTCCGTAATATGAATGTAAAAGAACCATTAATTACTCATGACATAATAAATATTCCTTGGTATCAAGTAGGTGTAGATCTCTTCGAATTCGAATATAAAATACATATATTTAATTGTTGTTGAATACTATTCAAAATTTATTGAAATAAAAAATTATTTAAATAAAAATTTATTTAAATAAAAAATATTCAAGTCAATTGGTAATTACAAAATTGAAATCAATTTTTTCCCGTCAGGGAATCGCTAATATTATAATTTCGTTTAATGGTCCTCCATTTCAATCATTAGAATTTGAAAAATTCTGTATTTCTTGGAATAAACACATTTTTACGTCTCCTTATCTTCCAAGATCTAATGGAATGGTTGAAAGATCAGATCAAACAATAAAAACAAATGCTAAAAAATTGTTCGGATGCGAAATCTGATCCATATGTTGCTCTATTGTAATATAGAACGATTCCAATAAACAATTTGTATTCATCTTCTGAATTGTCAATGAGTAGAAAATTAAGAACTAAAAATCCAACATTTTCTAAAAATTTAACATTTTTAAAATTTGATAAAGAACTATGTACATATGTATAACAAAAACATTACTAAAAATCAAAATAAAATGAAAAAGTTATACAATAGAAATACAAAAAGTTTAAAAGAACTTTCTAATGGCGATGATATTTTATATAAAAAAAATCCTAATTCCCCTAGTTGGTTGACGTAATCGTCAACATATTATATTATCACCAAATAATATCGAAAATATACCAATTGAAAATAAAATACCGAAATCGTTTTCTAGTTTCAATTAAAGTTTAATAGTTTTTAATAATTAAATTTTAATTAATATTTAATAGTTTCAATTAAAGCAAATAATAATAATTTATTAGGTGGTACAAATGAAACTGAAAATAGTAATCAAGTTATGGCTCGCTTAGGTAGAACAATAAAACCCTATACGTTTAAATTATTCATAAAAATTTAATCTAAAACAGTCTTTATTACGTGCAAATGAAATTGTAAAAATATATGTATATAAAAATTGTAAAAATATATAAATATATAAAAACATCATTCAAAAATTCCTAATTATAAAAATTGAAATAAAAATTAAATTAAATGATAAAAAAAAATTTTTTTAATAAAAATAAAATGTATATTTTTCTGTTAAAAAAAGAGAAGATGTCACATAATTGAATAATATATTATAATTTATAGGACATGAAATATTACCAGCGTGAGGCTTCTTTTACTAACATATGTGATAAGTAACATTATTAATATAGTCTCATTAGTATATAAGCAAACATCATGAAATAAAGGTGTAATAAAACATGCCTGTTTATTTTTATTAGACATAAAATATAACAAGATCAACTATTTCCTCAGGGCGAACTTGGTTTTTCCGTACAGAAATTAAATACCTTCCATAAGGAAATTGGTATTTTGTGTTTAATCAAAAGGCTCTGTTCGTTCAAGTCTTTCTGTCATAACGCCATTGTCTAGCAGCCGAGTTACTTCAATACTTACATGCTGTTTTAGACAGGCCCTATGCTTTGTAGCTCAACTTCTAATCTCATCTGCAACTAAAGCTCTATCTCTATGCTTTGTAGCTCAACTTCTAATCTCATCTTCTTCTTTATATGCCCTTTCCAGGCAAAAAGATAATATGGAATCCTTCACCACTGCCTCTACACGGAGTCTGTATGAAGCAAGACTTAACACGATAATCTTTAACCGCCAAATTTGTGAGAAGGGCAGTGTAGATGTTGCGTGGAGCAAAAAAATCTTATATAATTGAAGCTGACACAGAAGCCATTGGAAAACGTACAGTGAATCAAGGTATCACAAAGAAGAAGTCAAAGCCTTGGTTCTATGACAATCTCAAAATATTAAAAGCAAAAAAAAAAACCATTTTACTGAAAATATAGGTGTCACCAGATCACGTACAATGAGTATAGAATTACAGAATAAATATAATAGAATAAATATCGCGATATCAAACATAAAAGAGTTTTGGTAAGGGCTTTCTGCTGATATGGAACATGATCTATACAACGTGCACAAATGAGATATGTTACGAAACCGAAAAAAAACGCACTAACGAATATGTGGCTTCTAACAATATATCAATCCAAGAAATTGAGCAATATTTAAAAAATCTATACAATCATCAAGATTTCCCAAGCGCGAATTTCAGAATGAGCGAAACTTTACAGAAGGAAACATCATTCACAGTTTCAACAACTATAGTAGCGACTCATATCGACAAACTAAAAAACAGGAAGTCGCCAGGTGTCGATTAAAACTCCCATGAGATGATAAAAAAATGGAGCATCAAATCTTTGCAGTTCAAAGAGGAAAATAGACAAATGCCAAAAAATATAGACGAATAACTTTACTGAATGGTATATTCAAATTGTTGACTAACATCCTTGCAAGCGAAGTATTCTCAACTAATACAAGTGAAGAACAGTAAGGTTTCATGTCACAAAAATCCGCAATAGTCGCTATTTTCATATCACAACAAATATAAAAAAGTCGCTCCAATATTCATATAAATCACAATTCATATGAGTTGTTTAAAATTTACAGTTACAAATAAAAAGTCTCCAAAAGTTAAGCTTGGTTTACACTACTAAAATAATTGACAAAATAATGTGAAGTACTGAGATTGTTGACAGCCTGAGAAAAGAGGTCTTACATATATACAAAATATTTATATATGTACATAAAAATAAAATAAAATATAAAAAAAAACATAAGTGACGCAGTATTAAGTAGGATCTCTATCAATAAAAAAAATAAAAGAGATCCAGTGAACTTTCGAAAAAAAAATTTTTTTAAAACTGTTCTAAATTTGTACAAAGTTAATATCCCTTACGATCACAATCGGGGAATTAAAATTAATAAATACGAAAGAACATTGAAAAAAAAAATTTTTCGTTTAATAAATCATTTAAACACTTACAAATTTGATCGTCATCTGAAGAGAGCTGAAAATTACATTGAAAGCAGAAAAATGGCACAAAGTTCAGTTGAACAATGTATAATAAAACTAACAAAACTGCTCCAGTTACAACAAGGCAGTCAAACTCAGCAACCAAAAATGGAGGAATCATTGAAGTACATTCACTCACTCAAAGGAGAAAAATTAACGTAAGCAAGCTTTTTACACACCATTGATGGAATTTACAAAAATTACCCATATACGATGAAGATTTAGTATACCAACACTAGTGTTTGCCAGAAAGATTGAAGGGGCAGCAAAGAAATATCTAGCAGCAGCCCTCCAACTGATTGAAATGATTGCAAAACTAGGCTTGAGCGTCGTTACAGATCATCAAAAAAGCAAATGACGTTAATTTAAAAGCAAGTAGTATTTTAGATTAAGCTAATAAAATTAGGCTTATTGTAGAAGACATTGTAGACTTTGTAGCATTTAACGGAAATGATCGGGTAATGAAAATGTATTTTGCAAGAAATTAGAAAATAATAAAAAGTTTTATAGGTTTACACAACAGTAACATTAGTTTGTCAAACAAAACGAATTCCAATTATCATAGCAAAAAGAGGTAGAAATTTTAAAAATAAAAATGTTTACTCCAATTAATAATTCCAATTGTAATAATTATAATAATCAAAATGATTCGCGCATAAGAAATAATAATTCTAATATATTTAATAACAGATATTTAATAACACATAATAATAATGATAACAACAACTGTAACGGCTATTATAATAACAGCAGCAATAATAATAATAATAATAATAGATATAATAGTTATGGCCAAAAAGCCTATTTTAAAATAGGTACAATAGGACCTCAAGTCGAAGATTGAAAATAAGAATAAAACCTCTTTATTTTTCTACAATAAATGGCAAACGCAGCATTAATGAAGAAGTTCCAAAAAAATTTAAAGCCCCTATCTGGAGTTTTAATACGATGGAAGGTAAAGTAATTGCCAAATAGAAATATCATTTTTTAAAAGGGTTAGATTTGCTAAAGAACTTCTATAGTGTTATAGATTTTGTAAAAATGAATATGAATTTGAGCGAAATAAGCCGTATTTTTTCCACGAAATTTTGTACTGTGGAAACTGTAAATCTTAAATTTAACTTATTAAAAACAGATCATTTTAACTAAGAAGAACTATCCGAAGTAAAAAAATTATTTAATGGATTCAATAACTTATTTTTTAAAGAGTGACAAACTAACGAAAACAACAGAAATAAAACATGAAATAGTCGGCACAACAAACCAAATTGTAAACGCAAAAATGTATAGGTACCCTCCCAAACATGAGGAAAAGGTTACAAACCAAGGTAAACAAAAATAGCGCATTGTTATCGAATTGAATGAAATTATGACAAGTTCGCAATCCCACGTATAGACTCTATATTTGATAAGTTGTTTCGCGGTCAATATTCCACTTTAGACCTCGCCAAGGGGTTCCACCAAATATTAGTAGATGAAAAAGGTCGTCTAAGGACTGCGTTTTCTACACCGCAGGGACACTTTTAATTCGTACGGATGCCATTTGAATTGAAGAATGCTCCGGCGATTTTTTAAAGGATGATCATATATGTTCTAAAGCACTTTATTAGTCGAATTTGCGTCGTCTATTTCCTTCGACATCCTTATTCTTTCTACATCGTTATAGGAAGTAAGTATTCATATATATATATATATATTAACAAAACAAAATATAGAGGCTATAACAAAATATTCTCCAAATTTAACTTAAAAATCCAAGTGGACAACTATAAATTTTTCTTGAAGGAAACTGAATAGCTAGGACACATATTAACCCCAGAAGGAATAAAACCTAATGAAAATAAAAATAATGTAGCCAAAGAAACAAATCTCCAAATCAAAGTTCATCAAGGACTAAGGTAACACAGCTTATGACTAAATACGACAATGAAATATCATATAAGAACTCCATTCAGAAATCGAAAGATCTATAAACGAGCTATTATATATTTCGCTATCCTGATTTTAAAAGGAAATATGTTTTTGCAACGGACGTCTCAAATTTTGCAATTGAAGCGGTGTTTTCGCAAGAATCAGTCTGCTGCGTTAGGAGAACCCTAAACAATCATCAATGCAATTACTGTACTGCGGAGAAGGAAATTGTTTCCATAGTATAGGCCACTATTTATACGGCACAGAATTTCTAGTAAGGATGGACTATTTAGCTTTAAAGTGATTGCATTCATTAAAAGAACCCAACGCCAAGTTGGCAAAACAAATTGAATGAACATGAATTTATAATAGATTATGAAAAAGGAAAAGAAAATTGTGTTGCTGATTTTCTTAATGGAATGGATGCTTAAAATAACAAAATTAATCATATTGATAGTCCTACTGAAAATAATAATTTAAATGAGATAACTTCTAATATTTCTGTTAAAATGTGAAACTATAGTCGTCATGAAAACTAGCAGCTGACATAATAATAAGCAATTATTTAACAAAATTGTATGTAAAAAGATAGGGAAATAATTATAAAATACAAAAAGTTTAGGCAAATTTTGATTCGTGAAAGTAAAGTCAATAATAGCCATTATTTAAATACAAGCTTAGGAGATTTATTAAAAATGGAACTATCAATGCTATTAATTCAGAATTGGATGAGAAAAAATTTAATACTGCATAGCTAAAACTTTCTAAACTCTTTTCTAACAATAATAAAGTAAAATTCATAAAATGCACCAAAAAAACAATATACATGGTATATGAAAAAGAGGTTTTAATGTTAATTTAAAATTATGTAATATTATAATTTATAGGACATGAAATATTACCAGCGTGAGGCTTCTTTTACTAACATATGTGATAAGTAACATTATTAATATAGTCTCATTAGTATATAAGCAAACATCATGAAATAAAGGTGTAATAAAACATGCCTGTTTATTTTTATTAGACATAAAATATAACAAGATCAACTATTTCCTCAGGGCGAACTTGGTTTTTCCGTACAGAAATTAAATACCTTCCATAAGGAAATTGGTATTTTGTGTTTAATCAAAAGGCTCTGTTCGTTCAAGTCTTTCTGTCATAACGCCATTGTCTAGCAGCCGAGTTACTTCAATACTTACATGCTGTTTTAGACAGGCCCTATGCTTTGTAGCTCAACTTCTAATCTCATCTGCAACTAAAGCTCTATCTCTATGCTTTGTAGCTCAACTTCTAATCTCATCTTCTTCTTTATATGCCCTTTCCAGGCAAAAAGATAATATGGAATCCTTCACCACTGCCTCTACACGGAGTCTGTATGAAGCAAGACTTAACACGATAATCTTTAACCGCCAAATTTGTGAGAAGGGCAGTGTAGATGTTGCGTGGAGCAAAAAAATCTTATATAATTGAAGCTGACACAGAAGCCATTGGAAAACGTACAGTGAATCAAGGTATCACAAAGAAGAAGTCAAAGCCTTGGTTCTATGACAATCTCAAAATATTAAAAGCAAAAAAAAAAACCATTTTACTGAAAATATAGGTGTCACCAGATCACGTACAATGAGTATAGAATTACAGAATAAATATAATAGAATAAATATCGCGATATCAAACATAAAAGAGTTTTGGTAAGGGCTTTCTGCTGATATGGAACATGATCTATACAACGTGCACAAATGAGATATGTTACGAAACCGAAAAAAAACGCACTAACGAATATGTGGCTTCTAACAATATATCAATCCAAGAAATTGAGCAATATTTAAAAAATCTATACAATCATCAAGATTTCCCAAGCGCGAATTTCAGAATGAGCGAAACTTTACAGAAGGAAACATCATTCACAGTTTCAACAACTATAGTAGCGACTCATATCGACAAACTAAAAAACAGGAAGTCGCCAGGTGTCGATTAAAACTCCCATGAGATGATAAAAAAATGGAGCATCAAATCTTTGCAGTTCAAAGAGGAAAATAGACAAATGCCAAAAAATATAGACGAATAACTTTACTGAATGGTATATTCAAATTGTTGACTAACATCCTTGCAAGCGAAGTATTCTCAACTAATACAAGTGAAGAACAGTAAGGTTTCATGTCACAAAAATCCGCAATAGTCGCTATTTTCATATCACAACAAATATAAAAAAGTCGCTCCAATATTCATATAAATCACAATTCATATGAGTTGTTTAAAATTTACAGTTACAAATAAAAAGTCTCCAAAAGTTAAGCTTGGTTTACACTACTAAAATAATTGTCAAAATAATGTGAAGATACTGAGATTGTTGACAGCCTGAGAAAAGAGGTCTTACATATATACAAAATATTTATATATGTACATAAAAATAAAATAAAATATAAAAAAAAACATAAGTGACGCAGTATTAAGTAGGATCTCTATCAATAAAAAAAATAAAAGAGATCCAGTGAACTTTCGAAAAAAAAAATTTTTTAAAACTGTTCTAAATTTGTACAAAGTTAATATCCCTTACGATCACAATCGGGGAATTAAAATTAATAAATACGAAAGAACATTGAAAAAAAAAATTTTTCGTTTAATAAATCATTTAAACACTTACAAATTTGATCGTCATCTGAAGAGAGCTGAAAATTACATTGAAAGCAGAAAAATGGCACAAAGTTCAGTTGAACAATGTATAATAAAACTAACAAAACTGCTCCAGTTATAACAAGGCAGTCAAACTCAGCAACCAAAAATGGAGGAATCATTGAAGTACATTCACTCACTCAAAGGAGAAAAATTAACGTAAGCAAGCTTTTTACACACCATTGATGGAATTTACAAAAATTACCCATATACGATGAAGATTTAGTATACCAACACTAGTGTTTGCCAGAAAGATTGAAGGGGCAGCAAAGAAATATCTAGCAGCAGCCCTCCAACTGATTGAAATGATTGCAAAACTAGGCTTGAGCGTCGTTACAGATCATCAAAAAAGCAAATGACGTTAATTTAAAAGCAAGTAGTATTTTAGATTAAGCTAATAAAATTAGGCTTATTGTAGAAGACATTGTAGACTTTGTAGCATTTAACGGAAATGATCGGGTAATGAAGGATATATTTTGCGGAATGTTCGTGCAAAAATTAAAGAATTAGTTTCAGGTTCGTTAGCATATGCTATTATAGATAAATGTATTTTGCAAGAAATTAGAAAATAATAAAAAGTTTTATAGGTTTACACAACAGTAACATTAATTTGTCAAACAAAACGAATTCCAATTATCATAGCAAAAAGAGGTAGAAATTTTAAAAATAAAAATGGTTACTCCAATTAATAATTCCAATTGTAATAATTATAATAATCAAAATGATTCGCGCATAAGAAATAATAATTCTAATATATTTAATAACAGATATTTAATAACACATAATAATAATGATAACAACAACTGTAACGGCTATTATAATAACAGCAGCAATAATAATAATAATAATAATAATAATAATAGATATAATAGTTATGGCCAAAAAGCCTATTTTAAAATAGGTACAATAGGACCTCAAGTCGAAGATTGAAAATAAGAATAAAACCTCTTTATTTTTCTACAATAAATGGCAAACGCAGCATTAATGAAGAAGTTCCAAAAAAATTTAAAGCCCCTATCTGGAGTTTTAATACGATGGAAGGTAAAGTAATTGCCAAATAGAAAATATCAATTTATAAAAGGGTTAGATTTGCTAAAGAACTTCTATAGTGTTATAGATTTTGTAAAAATGAATATGAATTTGAATGAGCGAAATAAGCCGTATTTTTTCCACGAAATTTTGTACTGTGGAAACTGTAAATCTTAAATTTAACTTATTAAAACCAGATCATTTTAACTAAGAAGAACTATCCGAAGTAAAAAAATTATTTAATGGATTCAATAACTTATTTTTTAAAGAGTGACAAACTAACGAAAACAACAGAAATAAAACATGAAATAGTCGGCACAACAAACCAAATTGTAAACGCAAAAATGTATAGGTACCCTCCCAAACATGAGGAAAAGGTTACAAACCAAGGTAAACAAAAATAGCGCATTGTTATCGAATTGAATGAAATTATGACAAGTTCGCAATCCCACGTATAGACTCTATATTTGATAAGTTGTTTCGCGGTCAATATTCCACTTTAGACCTCGCCAAGGGGTTCCACCAAATATTAGTAGATGAAAAAGGTCGTCTAAGGACTGCGTTTTCTACACCGCAGGGACACTTTTAATTCGTACGGATGCCATTTGAATTGAAGAATGCTCCGGCGATTTTTTAAAGGATGATCATATATGTTCTAAAGCACTTTATTAGTCGAATTTGCGTCGTCTATTTCCTTCGACATCCTTATTCTTTCTACATCGTTATAGGAAGTAAGTATTCATATATATGTATATATATATATTAACAAAACAAAATATAGAGGCTATAACAAAATATTCTCCAAATTTAACTTAAAAATCCAAGTGGACAACTATAAATTTTTCTTGAAGGAAACTGAATAGCTAGGACACATATTAACCCCAGAAGGAATAAAACCTAATGAAAATAAAAATAATGTAGCCAAAGAAACAAATCTCCAAATCAAAGTTCATCAAGGACTAAGGTAACACAGCTTATGACTAAATACGACAATGAAATATCATATAAGAACTCCATTCAGAAATCGAAAGATCTATAAACGAGCTATTATATATTTCGCTATCCTGATTTTAAAAGGAAATATCTTTTTGCAACGGACGTCTCAAATTTTGCAATTGAAGCGGTGTTTTCGCAAGAATCAGTCTGCTGCTTTAGGAGAACCCTAAACAATCATCAATGCAATTACTGTACTGCGGAGAAGGAAATTGTTTCCATAGTATAGGCCACTATTTATACGGCACAGAATTTCTAGTAAGGATGGACTATTTAGCTTTAAAGTGATTGCATTCATTAAAAGAACCCAACGCCAAGTTGGCAAAACAAATTGAATGAACATGAATTTATAATAGATTATGAAAAAGGAAAAGAAAATTGTGTTGCTGATTTTCTTAATGGAATGGATGCTTAAAATAACAAAATTAATCATATTGATAGTCCTACTGAAAATAATAATTTAAATGAGATAACTTCTAATATTTCTGTTAAAATGTGAAACTATAGTCGTCATGAAAACTAGCAGCTGACATAATAATAAGCAATTATTTAACAAAATTGTATGTAAAAAGATAGGGAAATAATTATAAAATACAAAAAGTTTAGGCAAATTTTGATTCGTGAAAGTAAAGTCAATAATAGCCATTATTTAAATACAAGCTTAGGAGATTTATTAAAAATGGAACTATCAATGCTATTAATTCAGAATTGGATGAGAAAAAATTTAATACTGTATAGCTAAAACTTTCTAAACTCTTTTCTAACAATAATAAAGTAAAATTCATAAAATGCACCAAAAAAACAATATACATGGTAGATGAAAAAGAGGTTTTAATGTTAATAAAAAAACACTCACAATGAATTGAACCATCGACGTATCGGTGAAAATTATACACAAGTAAAAGATAAATTTTTCTTTCCTAAACTTAAAGGATTATTTCATAAATATATAAACAACAGCGACATATGTAATCAATCCAAGTATGATCGCAAAATTCGATCCAATAAATACGAAATTAAAATATAATACTCCTAATGAAACTCCTAATAAAATGATTCAAAACATTTAATCAAAGATCAAAACATTTATTGATCCAGCGTCTTAACAACCGCAGTGCAATAACAATCCTACAAGCACTTGACAATAGATTTGCAACATTCGCTAAGCCAAATAAAATTATTCTTGATAATGAGTTCAACAATCTTAACGTCAAAAACTTCTTTAGAAAAGAAAATATAAACGCTCACTTCACATCACGCAGCAGCCATACCGGGGATTCCACAATTGAACAGGCCCACGGAACCTTGGTAAACATCTTTGTATCTAAGATACACAAAAATCAAATTTAATACCGTCAGTAAAGTCTTATTCGCAGTTGAAAAATATAGCAGTTCCATTCACTCCGTAACTAAAGCTAAGCCCATAGACTTTATAAATAATGAAATCGTCCATATTGTCTAGTTAAGTATAACAGAATATTATAAAAATGCCTGTTACATTTTTCTTTCCAATTTTTAGGGCGTTATAAAGCTTTCTTTCATCTAACATGCCTAAAAATTGGTAATTTCGCTTTGTGCTATCCGAATTCCTCTCCAGTTAGTTTCGGTAACAACCAGAACTCAAATATCAAATTTCAAGAAATTCCATGAATTCGTTTCGTAGATATGGTGAAAAATGTAAAATCGTCCCGCGAATCAGTTTTCGAACCCTGATCTTTCCAAAAAATTTATATGTTCATTGTTTTAATACGAAGAATTTAAATATTAAATTTCAATGAAATCGGTCGATTATTTCTCTTTATACACGCAAAAATGTATATTTGACCCGTAGTAAACGTTCAGTTGCTTATACCTGATTTCTTCCAAAAGTTAGGAGCTTTCGCGGACTGAGCTTATATATGAAATTTCAAGTAAATCGGTTGAATATTTTCTTCAAAATGTTCAAAAATATAAAACAGGCCCTCGAAAAAGTGCAGCTCCCGAGGCCTGATATATCCCAAAAATTGATCAATCCGTGCCATGGTGGAAATAAACTTACATATAAAATTTCATCAAAATCGGTTCCGTCGAACTTGAAATACACGCACCGACAGACCGACAGGTTGCTAAAAATAGTTTATTTACACTTCCCTACTATGTAGAAGTGCATTCCCACCGAAAACTCGATATGCAAAATTTGTTGCCATTACATAACCTACCTATTGTTTACACAATACCGTCGTTAAAAGGTTGCTCACCACTGCTCTATATGCAAAATTTGTTGCCATCACATAACCTACCTCATGGATGGCAATTAAAGGGCACGCGTGCCAAACTTGGCACGGAAAAAAAATTTGATGGCACGTTATAGTTGTGCCTCGACAAATTTTTATATAGATTTTTTTTCTAATAAAAAATCTAAAAACTCGTTGAAAAATTTCCTAAAAATGATAATTTCCTAATAGCGAAATGACAAATATTCAAAACCAAACATATTCAAATGTTATATTCTTTTTATTTTTGTTTTTTTTTCACTTCACTAACCCAGCATTTACACGTACAAGTTACTTATAACAGAAGCGAGTTTTGAAA
The DNA here is from genome assembly GCF_029603195.1 of Condylostylus longicornis. NCBI lineage: Eukaryota > Metazoa > Arthropoda > Insecta > Diptera > Dolichopodidae > Condylostylus > Condylostylus longicornis. Next base: position 426,691 of record NW_026578107.1, read on the forward strand.
TTTCTTATTTGATTGCTAAACACTCGAACCCATTTTCTGACGGAACGTTTATAAAAACACTTATGTTAAAAGCTGCTTCCAGTTTGTTCCAAGATTTCAATAATAAGGAAAAAATTCTCCAAAGAATACAAGAATTACAGATGAGTAGAAATACTATTAAACAAAGAATTTTAAAAATGAGCATTAATATTTCCGAACAACTTCAAACCGATATTAATAGTTGCGATTTCTTCTCAATTTGTTTGGATGAAACAACTGACATAAACTCGTCTGCCCGATTAGCAATTTTTGCACGTTATTCAAAAGGGAATGAAATACGCGAGGAGCTGTTGAAATTAGCAAATATAGCGGAAAGAACAAGAGGTGCAGATATTTGTGAAGTTGTTGTTAATTAAAAAGCCTTAATCTCAATTTAAAAAAAAATTGTTTCTATTACAACGGATGGAGCACCTAATATGACTGGTCCGGCAACAGGGTTTGTTAATTTATTTCAAGAACATGTTGGACATCCGATTATAAGATTTCATTGCATCATTCACCAGCAAATGCTTTGTGCAAAAGTAGGTACTAGCGATTTAAAAGAAGTTTCAGAAAAAGTTAATAAAATTATAAACTTTATTGTTGCACGTGATATGCACAAAAGACAATTTAAAAAACTTTTAAATGATGTCGATTGTGGATATGACACTCTTTTAATGTGCAATAACGTGCGTTGGCTGAGCCGGGCCATATCGTTAGAAAGATTTGTGAGCTGCTTGGATGAAATACGTCTGTTTTTGCGTGAAAACAATAGGGTCGATTTTAAAGAACTTGATGACATAGAATGGCTAACAAAATTAATATTTTTCACTGATTTAACATTACATTTAAAACTCTCTAAATAAAAAATTGCAAGGGCGTGGGAAGACGATTGAAGTTATGTTTGGACTTATAAAGGGGTTTGAAGTTAAACTAGATATTTTGATTAGAGATATCGAATCTGGAAAATTTGAATATTTCCGAAAACTAAAAGTTTTTTTTGATGAAATACACATTTTTGAAAAAACTAATTGGAATTTCACCTATGAATTTACAAATATTCTTGTTTCTATTAAGCAACAGTTTGCACAAAGATTTCTCGATTTTAAAAGGATCGAAAATATTTTAAAAATTATTAATTACCCAGATTTATTTGATATGCAAGATTGTGACAATAACCTCCTTAATTGGATGCGATTAGATAATTTAGAAATGCAAATTATTGATCTGCAATCCAATCCAGTTTGGGTAAATAAATTTGTGAATATGCGGAAGCTTGTTGAAGATTTAGAAAGCCATCGATCCCAAAATGTGGAATCAGAATGTTTCATGGAAAGTAAAATTTTAGAAGCTTGGAATAGTATGCCAGATACCTTTTATTCTGTCAAAAAATTAGCAATCTCGTTGTTAACGATTTTCTCTTCCACTTACTCTTGCGAAAGTCTTTTTTCCGTTTTGAATCATGTACATTCAAAGACTAGAAACAGATTAACAGAGGAAGATTCGGCAGCATGTATTACTCTGCAGTCAACAATGTACCAGGCCGACATAAAAACTCTTGCAAGTAATATGAAACAAAAAGTTTCTGATAAAAAATTAAATTAATATTTTTTCTATCTGTATTTATTAATTTTTATACCTTGAACTATAATATGTATAAATAAATATTATTACAACTTGTCATAATATTGTATTTACCTAACCATACCTGTACTTGGTACTGTGCTGGCACGGGAAAAAGTGTGACAATAAATTTCCCCAAATTTTGGCACTTTGATCAAACCCTATTTGCCATCCCTGACCTACCTTATTGTATACACAATGCGCTCAGTAATTAGGAATTTCATTGATGAAAATAAACGCAAAACAATTGAAAAGCTTAATAAAAATAGGATTGATATTGACTACAAAAGCAAGGATAGGGTTCTCATAAAAAAGCCTGAAGTCTTAAGATATAAACAGATAAATGAATTTCCGTACATTAATTAAAATTGCAAACTGAAAACACTCGACATAACATAAAAACACTAGTACCACATCCACAAAAACGAGGGCCTATAAACTTAAGGGACAGAATTTTGAAATTATAATTTGGAAACTTAGACCATGGCGACAAAATTGAAATTCTTCATTAATACTTTAAATAAAAAGATTAAAATAGATGACCAATTTCAGACAAATTAAAATATTTTACAGAAAGGAATTAATAAAATCAAAAAAATTTAAAGATTACGTTTAGGAACAAACATAACCTCTAGTAAGAACAATAAAAGTTTACAGTTCCTTAATAGTTAAACAAAAATTAACTTACTTAAATCAGAAATAGAAAAGTCCAACAAAACAATTTTTTTGCTAAACATGTTACCATGTCTCATTCAATTTTATCTAATGAAGAAATCGAGTTTCTGACGTTTTTAAATATAAGGAAATCAAAAATATAAGGAAGTCAAAAACTCCCTTAGTCTAGACAATGATATTTTTCTTGCTATCTTAATTCCTAATATTACTAAAGAAAGCGCACTCTGATATAACATCATTCCGTAAATAAATACTGAATCTATTAATATTTTGAAATTTAAAAATGAAATCTACTTTAATTTAAAATTGTAAACAAAAACTTAAAATAATAAATGGTTGCATAAAAAATTTAATGAACAATAAAGAGAATTTGTAAATTTTGAAATTTCCTCCAGTATTGTCTTAGTGAAAAATGCAAACAATGTAATAATAGAAGTTACTTGCAATAGCATACAATGCAATAAAATCTTAATTACATATATATTGTAACGTTATTGCAAAAATTTAATTTAATGTTCAAAAATTTGGAAAGATAAATTACCAGCCACATAATAATACAAACCTATATAGAACCTTATAATATATGTAAGTTATATGCCAAATTTAAAAGATATTAATTTAAAACAAATCGAAAATTATAATGAAATAGAATTTTCCAAATAAAAAAATTAAAAATCTTTATAATTTAGTATGTACTAGGCGACGATTTGCGCTAACATTTATACACAAGAACCACCAATACAAACCAATAAAAATTTTATTATCGCCTCTTTCCAAGCACAAATTATTTTCCTTTTTTTTTACATAAAATAATTATAAAAAAAAAAAAATTTTTTTTCTTTTCAATTCATATGTTAACAATTTATTCATTCCATTACCAAAATTTACTTTTCTTTGACTTTATAATATTAAGTATTATAAACTTTATATTATCAACTAAGTATATAATTTCAACATAAAATTTAAATGTATAAGCTCGATGCGACGGTTTTTCTAATACTGTGGTGTTGATCTGGAATTTTCCATCCTATTTATCCAGAAACGATTTATTCAAACGGTTGTGCAATGGTGATACACCTAGCCAGTCCCACTTTTTTGGTTGATAACATTTTCTTGAACATAGAACAGATGACGCATTTTACTATACTAATGTCTTTATATCTAACAAGTCCCAATGCTCAGAGAGAAACTTGAAAGCACAACCTTATTTGATATGGGTTTTTTTAAATCGAAGTGGCTATTTTTTGAGAAGAAATATTAAAATAAATTCACACTTATTATAAAGCAGGTAAAATTTAGAAAATATATTTGAAAAAACAAAAAAATATATTAATATTTTCATTGATAATTATTTTAAAATTTAAAAAAAAGCGGAAAAACAACAAGCACATCTTTCGCCTTCAACGTTTTATATGTTACGGAAAGCATTTCATTATTTTTAAGTGAACAGCTTTTTTCTCATAGGGTAAGTTAACTCAAGATATGAGGAGTAACTGTGGTGTCAAGTTGAAAATATAATTAATGAAAGATAATTATTGAATATTGATATAAATACATAGTAAAGAAAAAGTTTGAAGAGGGGATTAGAAAATAATATCTAAAATACAATCAAATATTATTTGTTAAATACAAATTTTATATAAACTTCAAAATTTTACCTCTATTTTTATTTGAAAAAATATTAAAAACTTACTATCATTTATATCAATTACCTAAGAAAAAAAATATTAAATGTTTGGAAAAAGCAATCATATATTTTTATGACCGGATTTGAATATTTTTTTATTTTTGAAATAAATGGTATTGTACCAAATGACTCAAAAATTCCGACTGTAAAATAACAGGTATTTTAAAATTTTTGTTCTTTATGTAATATTCTTTCCGTTTAGAATTAAGATAGGTCATACATACACATGCAGGGACATTTTATAAATAGATTGCTCTTGTTTACCTGCTAATAAAATATGAAAAAAGAGCACAGCAAAATTTTTGAAGCACTCAATATAACATGTTTGAAATAGTTTTAAAATAATTATTTAAAAAAAATTTATTGGAAGTAGGTACATACATATTTATTTTTAATAACTTAAAAATTAACTGAAATTATTTGAAACAATTTTATAAGTAACGTATAAATAACCGAAATGAGATAATTCAAATTGTTGAAATGTGTCAACCTATATTACTTTTACTAACATTTTTGTTAGCCAACACTACTCAACTTACCCTTTTGGGAAATACAAAATGTGCATAAAAAATCATACATCCTTCCTCATTAACATTTGAAACCATACTGAAATATGAATTTGTAATTTTTTTTTATTTTTTCTTTCCTCCTACCTTTCTTTCTTTTTCGTGCAATAGAATTTAAATGGGAAGCTTTTTAAAAAATGTGTATAATATCCTGAGATTTTTTAAAATATTAAACTCTTTTTTACTTGAAAAAAAAGAAAAAAATAATAAAAAATATGACACGATCAGTGGCATTTAAACAGCGTTCCCACTTGGATACAATTGTATCCATTTGGATTCATTTTAGCTTTAAAATTTAGCTTGGATACAAAGATACTCATATCTGCTAAAATGTCGAAATTGGCTACATTTTAAAATTTTGCTGAAATATGGATACATTTCTTTCTCGAACACTAAATAAATGTTAGAAAACTTTTAAATTGCTGTAACTTTTAAGTGCATTATCTTCCAAAAAATGTTATTTGCTAACTAAATAAAATTTGCCCGTTTTCGTGCTGAATCGTTTTACCGCATAGTTCAACAGCTACAGAACATATATTTTCTGACCTTAAATTTTAAAATATAATAGAAATTGCGTGTGATTTCTAAAAGAATTTACTATAAATAGCGAAACTCACATTGTTGAATAAAGCAAATTAATATTATTTATGAGTTTATTGGTATAAAATAATACGATTTAGTATAATAATTCTACTTTAGGAGGCTGGATACATTTTGGATACATTTTTTTCTCGAAATTGGATACATTTTGTTTTTATTGAGTGGGAACACTGCATTTAAAGAAAAAACCAGCAACGAAGCCAAAAATTCGTAATATTTCGTAAAAAAAATTGACTATTGGGACTTGTTAGATATAAAGACATTAACTATACTTATAAATACAATGTAATTTTATATACACTGCGCGTGATTTGTGTTGTAATTACTTTATATTATTATATACAATTTTTCCCCTTTTCATATATTTTTCATTTCTTTCGCTCGACAAATAGCTGAGATGATTTATTTTGATCGATTTTGCCTTGCGGCAGCACCGAGTCAACTAAACGAAAGCTATTGAACGAATCTTTTTTGTCTGCAAAATCTCAATCTGTGATTTATAAAAAATAAACAAAGTGTTATGTGGTGTAGTGTTCTAATTTTTTTTCTTGCGAAATTAGAAAATTATGGAACAAAAGTTCCATAAAAATTATAAAAATAATAAAAAAAATAAAATTAGAGATCAACCACGAAAGGAGGACTGACTGCGTTGGACCAAAATACTCAGGACTGAAGTGATTGCAAACCTGAAATATATTAAACAGGTAAGTTGGAGTTTCCTTAATATTTGATCAAATATATGTATATGCTTCAATTTTAGGTTCAGATGAAAAATTGCGCAGTTGGATGCCTATTGAATTCATCAAATAACTACAATCATGTTATTGTTATTAATTTTTTATTCTTTGTTGTTTTTTTATTTTCAGGAAATGATCTGTGCCTGTGACGTTACGACGGAACATTCTCCCGGCCCGGGCATCTGTGGCTGAAGATGACAAAACGATGTGTTGATGTTTTTCTAAAGTTATTATGTTGTAATGGTAATAGCTGTTTTCCATATTCTAAAGTAGCATCCTTTTAGGTTTTTAGGTTCTAACATCTGTAAGTAGAGAACAAAAAAAAGGATGGAAGGTTATAGCGCCTGAGCTCGCTTTTCGGAAATCCAGGATATGGAATTGGGGAAGGAGAAAAAAAATCAATTAATAATCGGAAATTTTTGATCATATCAAAAAAAATTATTAATTTAAATTAAATAGAATATATAGATATATTTGAGTGTAGATTCGCAAATTTTGTATTAGTTACATCTTCTAGTAGTAAGTGTAGATTCGCAAATTTTGTATTAGGTGTTCTCCTAGTATTAAGTGTAGGTTCGCAAATTTTGTATTAGGTGTTCTTCTAATATTAAGTGTAGTGCACGACGTAGGTAGTGTATGCATAGTACGTTACAATGTAAACACATAGTTCCCATATAGTGCAGATATGTAATTTCGATATAGTGTAGGTACATGATTTTGATATAGTGTAGGTGCATAATTTTGATATAGTGTAGGTGCATAATTTTGCTATATTGTAGTAGGTATATAATTCCGATGTAGCGTAGGTACATAATTTCAATATAGTGTAGGTGTACAGTTTACGTTCGCGATTTTTTTCGATTGACCTATGCGATGTTTCAGTTTCGTTCGCCCATGAATGTATTGGTAGTAGGCAAATCTTCACTATTGAACGTTTTAGTATTCCATTCTTCGTCTTGATTGTAACCACTCGAATTAGTCCATCTGGACCGGGATGAGTTTCGATGATGCGACCCATCAGCCATCTGCTTGGTTTCTTTTTTTAGGAGGACTAAGTCTCCAAATTTCACGTTTTCATGCCTTTTAGTCCATTTTGGACGTTGTTGAAATCTGCCCAAATATTCGCGACTCTAACGGGTTCAAAAGGTTTGATACAGAATATCTTCTGAAGAAAATAAATAACTTTGACATATAGTGCACGAAATATATTAGCAAAAATAAAATAAAGAAAAAAGAAAAGTATTTTATTCCGAATAAAAGGAAGTTTTCTGGTATGAAAATCTGGCATGATGGTTTTATTGGTATGAAAATACCAATAAAAAAAAAAAATTATATTTCGGAAAAATTATCAACCATTGAAGAATTTTTTGAGTTTGATACAGCCTTTGAAGCAGTTGCCATCTGTTCAATCGATTTTCAACAAGATCTAAGATTGAAGGTTCAGGTGGCGTAACAATTACATTGCCAATCAAAAATGCCCAGGTGTTAGAGCCATATAATCTTCTGGATTTGTGCTGATTTTGCCTAAAGTTTAGACAGGCTTCAATTTGAGCTAGAACATTTGTCAATTCTTCATAAGTTAATTTAATATTGCCGAGTACTCTCCTTAAGTGTTTCTTGGTAAATCGTATCTTGGATCCAGCCTCCCACAGACCGCTGAAATGAGGTTAGCCCGGTGGTATAAAATGGAATGCTACACGTTCGTCTTCGTGCGACTGCGCCAACTCGCCCTTTAATTGCTGTAGCATTTGTTTATGTTGTTTGGCAATTTCCTTATTGGCTCCAACAAAATTAGTGTCGTTGTCACAGTAGATTCCTTGACATTTGCCACGGCTGCTGCTAAATCGTCTGTAAACCGCGAGGAAGCCTTCACTACTAAGATCCGTCACCAGTTCTATATGTATGGCCCTTACTGATAGGCATATAAAAATTACAATATATGCCTTAGGATTTTTACCTTTGTTGGTTTTGATTTCAAAAGGCCCGCAATAGTCAACTCCAGTATGTCTGAATGGTCGTGCAGCCCTGACTCGAAAAGCTGGCAAATCACCCATTAATTGGGTTTGAACTCACGCATTTGTCGAATTTGGTTTCATGCGTCAATAATCCAATAGTTGCTATTTAAAACGTTCAACATAAGTTGGACGCCACCATGTAAGGTTTCGCGATGAACTATTCCAACAATAGTCGCAGAAAAGGACTTTTATCGGGAAGAATAATAGGAAATCTTTCATTGTAATTCAATTCCGAGCAACGTAATCGATCTGTCATGCGCAATATTCCATTTTTCTCTAAAAAAGAACTTAGTTTTGACAGACTACTATTTCCATTTATCACTTTTCGGTTTTCAAGCTGTAGTATTTCATGCGCAAAATGATGCTTTTGAACAATGTGTATCCATGAAAATACACTTGCATTGAATTCTGTTGCTGTTATAAAAATGCTACCCTGCTTAACTTTCTTAACAACACTCATAAATCTTCTCACAAAGCTAGTTACTCGTATTAATTTTTTAAATGTTGACAACCTATTTTGTAACCCTAGAATGTTGTTATCGAGATGATCGTTGGTGCTCTCACAAGTGGTTCTATAAGGCCAAAATTGTTCAGGCATGCTCAACCATTCAGATCCGCGCCACCATAAATCCAGATTCGGCTGTTCTGAAGGTAGAACACTCCGCGAAGCACAATCTGCTGAGTTCTGCTTTGACGATACATGTCGTCATATATTTTTTCCCAATAAATGGTGGATCTCAGCAGTTCGATTTACCACAAAAGTAGTCCATTTACTTGGATGCTCTTCAAGCCAGGCCAAAACAATCTGGGAATCTGTCCAGGCCCGTACCTCTGACCAGCTCGTAATTTTCAAAACGCGGATCATCCGTTTTATTAATTTTGCTAACAATGCTGCTCCACTTTTGACTTTGCCGTCACCAGACTAATTTTTCTGTTACCACTTTTGTTTGTGACTACCAAATAGACCATTGTCGCATACGCTGTAATTAAAGCATCACAAAAGCCACGTAGTTCTTTTTGCCGTCGAGGTGTAACTGAACCATCTAGTAATCTGGATCTTTTCCAATCCCATAAGAAGACCTGTAGTTCTGCCATTCATCCTGTAGGACCTTTTCCAAATCACCGTCCCAGCCCGAACGAGACAGCTATAATTTCTGTATCATTATCTTAGCTAAAATGATACAGGGTGCCAGCCAACCAAGGGGATCGAACCACTTAGACACTTCTGATAGAACTGATCGCTTGGTCCATTTCGAGACTCTATCCTCCAATTTGGTATTTTTATGCGAAAAGTAGTCATTAGCTGGGTCCCATTGCACTGTCATCAAATGGTACCGCATTTGATGACCACTTACGTAACAAAAATCCACCCGAAACCATCATGTTGATGAGCTGTTTCTGAAGTTGTAATGCTTCTTCAAGTGAATCTGCGCCAGATAGCAATTCGTCAACATAAAAGAACTCTAATGTTGCCTGCAATGCCAGAGGATATCTGATCCTTTTATCTGTAGTTAGCTGCTTTAACACTCGCGTAGCTAAAAAGGGTGCAGATTTAGTGCCAAAAGCCACGGTAGTTAATTTATAATCACAAATAGGTTGTCTAGGAGATTCTCGCCAAACTATTCGCTGATAATCGGTGTATTTAGGTGCAAGTTTGATTTGCCTATACATTTTTTGGCTGTAAAGGCAACTTTATATTTTCGAAATTGGAGCAAAAGAGTGGCCAGAGTCGTCTTGGATGACTGGGACCTTCATCATCTTGTCATTCAAGGATGAGCCGTTGGATGTAGGTCGCGACGCATCGAAAACAACTCTTAATTTCGTGGTGGAATTACTCTCTTTGATGACACCGTGATGTGGCAAATAATTGGAAATGACTTTTTGATTTTCATTTCTCAACTTGATTGATTCCTCATTTTGCATGCGGTTCATGTTGCTATACTCATTATTACATTTGATATAGTCATCTTGGAATTGTTAATTTTTGCAGAACTGATTTTCCATACCGAAGAGTCTGGCAACTACAATGTGTCTCGAACTTCCAATCTCAATTATGTCTTCTTCTATAAGTGGTAGCTCCACCTGGTATCGTCCGTCTGCAGCCTTTGAATATGTACTGCAAAAATGTTTCTCGTATGCTAGCTCCTCTTCAGTCATCATTTTATTTTCCAATATTTCCTGAAGATCCCATGTACAAGCGGTCATCATGTGTCCAGGCTTCAAACAATTCATGCAAAGCCTCCTAGTTTTTACTGCCTCCAATCACTTAATTTGACCCAATCTTGAAAAGGCTTTACACTTTCTTATCGTATGCGCGGCTCGACAAAACGGACATGTAGCACCATTACTCGTTAACCCAGATGTGGCAACATGAAATGAAGTGCTGTTTTTATTCCTGGATGAGTCATTCTGTACTTGACTCCCTGAACCTGCAAATAATTTTCTAGCTACTATGACCTAAAAAGTGCGGAACCTTGTTTCCAAAAAATTTTCCAGTTGTCGCCAAGTTAGTAGCTGTTTTTCGAAACTGATGCTTTGTTACCAAAGCTGATGCGTTTCCATTGGTAACTTCGGGACTATGAGGTACACTGTATTTTAATCCCAGCCTTCCTCATCAATTTGTAGATTTGTGAAGGCCTGTAAGCATTAGTTGTGTCTAATGGCATCCTCATTGGACTCCCCAGTAAGATGCAACTTTAGACATTGTAATTTATGTACTGCCGGAAGAGTTTCATTATTGTGTACCAGGGACCTAAATGTTATCCATGTTATTCTCTATGTATTTAATCTATTTATTTATAAATAAGGTTCCAGGTACTCAGATCACATCCGTAACAACTAGATCCGAAACAAAATCAAGGGTAAAAGCTCGAAAAATCCAGCACAGGCAAATTAAAAATGCTAATTAAACACTCAAAATAATATCTTTTTTTTCAAATGTAAATATATTTTTCTTGTTTATCTTTATTAAAACGTTTTATAATTAATAAATTTAAATTAGTATGAAAAGTTTTTTTTTTTATTTTTTTAAATATTAATTGAATTCAATTTTATCCATAAAGTTTTATTTGCAAAGCCCCGTGCAAGTGTTTATTGAAAAATCTTTAATATTTTTTCTTTTTCTTTCACTAAAAAACTTATTGATAATAGTTTATTATGCCCAAAAAAATTTTTTTTCCTTTCATTAAAAAATATTATTAAGCACTGAAGAAGAGGACAAAAACGTATTAAAAAGAAAATGTAGTCACAAAAAACTTTCATTCCAAATGTCTACCATTAAATTTCTTCTTTCCAAACTTGTTTAAACCGCAAAAAAAAATTATTGTAGACAGATCCAGTCAAATCAAATCCGCCACCAAAATTTGTTTAAAAAAAAATTTAAACCAAAATATTTCTAGAAAGAAAGAAATTCTTATATTCGAAAATTTCGAGTTCAACTTTGCCTGTAATTTAAAAGAAATAATAGAAAAAATGGAACGAATTCACCATAATCTCTTTTTTCCTCTTTTCTGGGTCCAATCTTTGTTTGCAATTCGCGCGAGTCGCGAAACCGATGCCGAAACCGCTTTTCACCCTTACACTACAAAATAAAAAAAATTGTTCAAAGTTTAGTCTTTTTCTTTTTATGTTCTACACCAAATTTATTATAGTTTTTTTTTTTGCTTATTTTTTCGCAACCCTTTGGTGTGCCACCACTAGTTTATTATATATTTCATAGAATTTTCTAATTTCGCACCAATAGTTTTGTAATTTGTTTTATGTCTTTTAGCTTGTTTCACTAAATCTTTTTCTTTTATATAAACTTAGTTTCTTTTACACTACACTGCTTTATGTTCTTTTTTTTTTTTTCTTAGTTTTTTTTTGTTTTCTTTCTTCTCTTTTTTTTTTAAAGCCGCGAATTTTCAATATATATCCGGCTCGAAGGACCAAAAATATTAGGCGGCAATTTGCGCTTATATTTATACACAAGAACCACCAATACAAACCAATAAAAATTTTATTATTGCCTTTTTCCAAGCACCAGTTATTATTTTCCTTTTTTTTATACATATAAAATAATTATAAAAAAAAAACAATTTCCCTTCTTTTTCTTTCCAATTCATGTGTTAACAATTTATTGATCCCATTAACAGAATATATTTACTTTTCTTTGACTTTGACTTTATATAAACTAAGTATATAATTTCAACATAAAATTTTAAATGTATAAGCTCGATGCGACGGTTTTTCTAATACTGTCGTGTTGATCTGGAATCTTCCATCCTATTTGTAGATCCAGAAACGATTTATTCAAACGGTTGTGCAACGGTGATACACCTAGCCAGTCCCACTTTTTTGTTGATAACGTTTTCTTGTATATAAAACAGACGACGCATTTTACTATACTTATCAATGCGCGTGATTTGTTGTTGTACTTTATATTATTATATACAATTTTTCCCCTTCTCATATATTTTTCATTTAATTCGCTCGTTCTTTTCATATTCCACCACATTTGACAAATAGCTGAGATGATTTGTTTTGATCGATTTCTCCATGCAGCAACACCGATTCAACTAAACGAAAGCTGTTGAACGAATCTTTTTTGTCTGGAAAATCTCAATCTTTGATTTATAAAAAATAAACAAAGTGTTATGTGGTGTAGTGTTCTAGTTTTTTTTTCTTGCGAAATTAGAAAATTATGGAACAAAAGTTCCATTAAAATTATAAAAAAAAAATAAAATTAGAGATCAACCACGAAAAAATGAATGACTGCGTTGGACTAGAATACTCAGGACTGGAGTGATTGCAAACCTGCCATATATTCAACAGGCAAGTTGGAGTTTCCTTTATATTTGATCAAATATATGTACATATGTAATGCGCTTTAATGAGCTTCAATTTTAGGTTCAGATGAAAACTTGCGCAGTTGGATGCATATTGAATTCGTCAGATAAGTACCATCATGTTATTGTTGTGAATGTTGTATTCTTTGTTGTTTTTTTTTCTTTTTAGGAAAAAATATGTGCCTGTGACGTTACGACGGAACAAACTGCCAAATATTTTTATGATATCATCCCTAACCACTTTTATTATAAAATTAATATTATATGCAAAATTTAAAGAATATACGAAACAGCCAAACGATATACATAAATCAAAATAATAAAATAAAAAATATAACTCTTATATGAGTATGATCCAAATAATAAAACAAATGATATAACTCCTGAAGCTCAGGAGACGTTCCATATTCTATATAGGCTATATTTTCCCTTACACCAGAAGAACAAAAAAATTAAAAATTTGATTAATAAATTAAACGTTGCGATGAAGCTCTTAAGCTCATATTTTGTTACGAGTACAGCGACCAACTTGTACGAGCTCATATTTTGTTACGAGTGCAGCGGCAGTTCCCTACTGTCCTAGAATACATAAATGTTACGCTTTTTATATCCGCTTTCTAAGTTGACTCTCACACTGACCCCTGTTCTATGTATTTCAGTTTGCCACACCGTGCAATACGGACTCAGGCTCGCATACATAGGCGTGTCCAGAAGATCTTTAGCCAAGCTTCCTTCATTAGTGGAGTTGCAGTAGTGGCAAGTCAATCATAACCTTCAACGCAGTGGTAGCAAACATTATTTCAAGGTAGGCCAACCTCCGATGTTTCTGCAACTCGGCCTGCGCACTCGTCTGTCCGACCCTGCGGCACCAAGCGAACGATGCGTGATGAACTCAGTACACAAAGAGCTGTTTGGAACTTCTTCCCTAATTGCATTTACGAAAAACGGCCTGTTATCCTCATTCACAACCTTCAATTTATTAATATGCATAAATTGAAGTAAGCACTTTCCTTCTTTATTAATATCAGTACTCCCCAGATGACCGATGGCCATTGGCGTCACTTTCTGTTATAAACTGGAAATTCGTTCTTCCACAGAAGATCACTAGATCGTTCATGTGTTTGTCTGGATGTGCAACATGACCCACGAAATAACTCAAAAGTATTATTTAAAAATATTGATGCGAACAGCTATTAACCAAGTTGTAATGTTATTAACTTATAGTAAGGGAAATTGAAGTCCATATTTTTTTATACCCTACACCTACGTATAGGGTATATGATCTTATGAATGGAGTTTGTTTCCTTGAGGGAGTCATCTGCGGTGTGGACATGTATATATATTCTTGCTCAGCGTAAAATTCTGCGTTGACTTAGATAAGTCCGTCCATCCTACGATCGCAACTCAAAAACGAATAATACGATCGACACCAAACTTTCACAATCTTCTTCTTTTGTGCCAGGGACGAACCCTATTGCAATTAGACCGGATCGAACACCAGGTTCGGGCAGCTATCATACAAGTCCAAAAAGGTTAATTTTGAATATTTGGAAAAATAATAAAGTCAGATTCACGAAACTTGGCATTCATGTGTCCAAATGTAGGTTATATCCGTGAAGTTTCTATAGAATGGTTTCCCAGTTTCGATTAATTGCTATTTAACAATGAAAGGTGCAGGACATAATTCAATCGGTTTATGCCTTTTGCAACGTTTTTTCTTGTTTTTATTTAAAGTACGGTTTTTGAACAGCATTTTAATGTACCTACATACATACATATAAGGAGATGAATATGTCGGTAAACATAATATGATCAGAAAAAAACGTCAATTATTTTTATGAGTTTCTTTAATATTTTAAGGTGTTTTTTGATCATCATAACTAGATCCTAAACTTTAAAAAAAGTATAAACTTATATGAAGTTTCGTGTGAAAAATATTATTGTAAGTTTAAGTTTTAATTGTAATATTTTACTATTGTTTTGTTTTTTTGTTTATATTTTAATATTGTTTATGAGTATTGGAACGAAATGAACGATTGAACGAGATTTTCTATTCGGTCAGTGAGAAATAAATAATTCGTTCAGAACGAGTCACTAAAATGAACGATATTGCCCATGACTAATTTAAATTAGCAACTGATTCGGTCACTTTCGTGTGTATAAAATTTCGTTTATTTTACTTCTCATTTGCTTTTATTAATATTCCCTATAGGAGTATGTCGTTCGTTTTTATAAGTATTGGATTTAGTATATCGTTTAATTTTACTTGTATTGTATCTATATAATAGCAACTGATTCGGTCACTTTTGTGTGAACAGAATTTCATTTATTTTACTTCTCATTTGGTTTTATCAATACTCAATACAGGAGTATGTTGTTCGTGTTTATAAGTATTAGACTTAGTACATCGTTCAATTTTATTTGTATTGCGTAATATTAATATAGAAACAAATAAAGAAAAATATAAAATGTACATCAATTACTAATGAATATGTAGCAATTTTTTTTAATAATTAAAGAAGAAAATTGGAATTCTTAGTGAACGATTCATTTTTGAAGAAGTGAACTAATCATCTAAGTTCCGCGAAGTGGTTCGTTCTTTAAGGTTAGTTCGTTCGCGAACGACACGTGACTAATAATTTGTTTTATTTGAACATAAGTTTATTTTGATTTGAATAAAATTAAGAATGCTATCTTCCGGAAACTACAATTTCTGTTATTTTTTTTAAACAGGGAGGAGTTAACCCTATATAAACTTTAGATAAGTTTTATGCACATAATAATAAATTATGTAGTGCTTTTGGTGCTAACGTTGATTTAATTTAAATTTTATTTTGTTAATTGTAAAAATAAAATTGTTAAAAATCTCTTTATTTGATTTTACAGAATTTTAATTGCATTAAATCTATAAATTTTAGACTAAAATTCGTTGACATACTTTATTAATCTAAGTGAGGTAAAATAACTTCCCTTATTATCCAAGGGTTAGTATGCCAACATAAATGATTGACGTGCGACTTAGCGATGAGAATTAATTTTCCAGCCTTATCAAGTGTTTTTAAACCAATTTCGTCGTTTATGTAAATATCGCGCTCATAAAGAGGAACTACACTTAACGATTTGTTATAAAATCCAAAATGACTGTAAAGAAACTAGATAAGGTGGAGTAATTTCTCTTGTATTTTATAGTTTACCTTGACTCCCAAGGAGTAATAACACCGTCATTTGGTCCTCCGATTAAAATCATTTTGTTAAGCTTACTAATTCCATTTTTAAAATTTGTTGAATTTAAGGAGAAAATTTCATTATTAATGTATGGTAAAAATTTGCTGAATTTAAAATAAAGCTCTTGATTGAAAGGATCATTCCAGTAACCGCCAATTGACGTGTGTTGACCTATGCGGGAATAGAAAAGTTCAAAAGCTTCTTTCGCGACCAAATTGGGAAAAATAAGACGTAGAAAACTATCTAAAATAGTAACAAAATAAATTTCTCCCTTTTGTAGTTCTGTATTACGTTTACAAACCACCATACTGCCCTGCTTGGGGTGATGACAGTGATATAAAGTTTTTTATATTATGTTGCGGATATGATTGTATGGCAGCTCTTCCTAAAAGCCCACCTTGTGAATATCCTATAAAGTGCACTCCCTCATGGTGCAAAGCGTTTATTTCTTCTAAATATTTTTTTAACTCTCTAACTTGTCTCCAAGACGATTCTAAACTATTCCAATATGGAAATTTTCCACAATTATAAACTTTCGTCCCAGGGTGAAACTATAATTCTATAATTTACATCACATATGCTACAAAAATTTACTTTTCTTACTAATTTTATTGTTTCTTCTAACAATACCATATTTTCAGAACCTGAAAGTATTCCATGAAATAGGATAACTGGCTTATAACAACTCGTTAAACCAATTAGCAATAGTAAAATGGAAAATGTTGTGTAGGAAGCCATTTTCTTTTAACAATTATTCGAGTCAGCAACAATTTTTAGCAAAAGACTAAAAAACTAAACTTTTCTAAAAAAATTTTTAGCAAGATTAAAAAATTAAATTTTTAAATTTCAATTGTGGCAAGAGGAAGAATCTGAAAAATAATATGCAAAAGAAATATCACATTTCGATATTACTCATTTTCAATCGATTATTAACTTTTACAAATTACTGTGACAGCTAGCTTTGCATTACGAAAGTATAAATAATATATTTCATATAAAATATTTATAATATAAATTTAAAACATATTATATATATATAAAATAATTCATTCAAGATACCGGACTTTAAATTAGTCCGGTTATTTTAGTAAAAGAGTTATCTTTGTCATGTGAGCGTGTTTTTTTCACCAAAAAACATTTAATTTTTTAGGTACATATTGATACCCTAATCTAATAAGCATATAAGTCATTTATTTGCTAAAATATTTGAATTATGTATATAATGAACGAATTAGAAATAATAAAGGAAGGAACATCTTGAAAAAACAATGAAGCCAAATTTTTTTAGTTGTTTCTTTCTTTGCTCATAGCATTGTCAAAGTCGTAACAGGAATGTATTTATTTTATTTTTTTGTCTGGCTTCTACTATAAAATATGTGCAATTTATAACAAGGATAAGTTAAATATTTTTTTTAAAGTTAAAACTAACAAATATTTCAAAATATTTCTCCATTTTAAAAATGAAACAAATTTAATCAATGACAAAAATAAAACAAACTTAAACATTTTTATTATTTGTTTTTCTCTTTGAATAAATTATTTTATAAATGGCAAATATTTAGAAGTATTTTAAAATCACAATATTTTATGACCCTCGAAAATGAACATATTTTGTTTTAATGATTTTAGAACAGTATAATTTTTAACAAATTTTAATTAATATAATGGTTATTACTCACTGAAATAGTTGGTATGTTGTCGTATTTTAACTATATATTTTTTAAATAATTCACGCTAATATTTTATTTACTTACTAAGTTCAACGCTATCGAGAAATATATTTCATTTGACCATTTTTAGCAATACTGTAATTATACAAAAAAAAAAGATAAAAAAAAATCCGGTCCTGGTAAAATTATGTTATCTGAAGTAATTTTACTTTAAAACAAAAAAAAAAAAAGGTTTCTTTGCAAAATCAAAACTCAATGAAATTACAAATTACAAATGAAGCAAAACACTATTGAATGAATATTTCTTGTAATTGTTGAAATGAATAATATTCACATGTATATGGTGTAAAAAAACTATTTGTTTTGGCAAATGGGAATAACAATTTAGAACTATACACCTTTTTCTTTTTCAATAAATTTTTTTCACTTGTTATGATTTTTTTTATAAGTTTTTATGAAATAATATTCTTTTTTTAACAATGTTTTATGATTTTTATTTACAAGCTGCACTAATTTTATAAATAAAATAACAAAATCATCTTTGTTTACTTTTTATATAGCGGCTCGTAATTTTCTAAGAAAAAAAAACAACATATGACATTTAATGCTAATTTCAGTTTGACAATGCTCGGAGCAAAGAAAGAGACTTACCTAAAGTTTTTGGCTTCACCACGTTTTTTTTTAGGATACATTTTTTTAGAGAGTGTAAGAAAAATAAAAAAAAAAGATGTTTCTTCTTTTAGTATTTCTAATTCGTTGTTCATAATATAGGTAAAGGAGATATAAATACAAGTATTTCAACTTTAAAAACATGATTTTCCAAGAATAAAAGGGACAAAAATCATCTTTTAGTAATTATTATAATAATTCTTAAATCAAAGCAACCAAAAATCGTTTGAATTTTACGTTCCTTAGACATTTGTAAGGAGATATTAAGAGGTGCAAGTCGTAAGTAAATAAAATAATAATAAGTAACTTAAAAATATAGTAGTAAAATTTTACTACTGGACTATTCAGGAAAGTGTTAGAATACATTAAAAAAATAAAAACAATATGAGTTAGTAACAATGTAAAAATTTATGAAAAATTTTTATTATAATTTTTCAGTTTTAGCTCTAAAATTGTTGCATACAAAAAAAAATTTGTAGCTGTAATGCGATAAAATTTTCGCATATAAAAGAACAACTAGAGTGCGTTAAATTACTTTTTGTAGAATTTTTATTTTTTTAATTCGTTTTTTCATTTTTCCAAACAAATAATTTTTTAATTTATGACAAATAATTTATTATTTTTATACATATTTCAATTAATAAAGTAACTAATTTAATATGTATTCTTTAATTTACATATTTTTATATTCCATATGCAACAATTAATCATACTGTTTAAAAGATTACCATTTTGTATGAAAATTAAAATGCTAATAAGAGCTAAGTCATTTTGATTGCTATCAAATACAACGTAAACCATTTTATCAGTAAAATAACATAAATAAATATAAATGAACTTTAGGATTTTAAATATTTCATAATTTACTAATTTAAAAAAACTTAATAATCTTTCATATAAAATTATAAAATAAAATAATTTTTTTCATTTCTGAAAAGTTGGCTAAAATGACTTACGTAATGTTAGATAAGGTTTCGATATTTACTTATTTTAACATACACATATATACTTTGACGTTGTCAAAAAATTACTCATTTATTGTTCAATCAAGTTTTTTTAAAAGTAGCTTCTATTATTATTAATAACTTTGAATTACTACTTAAACTTTAATTTAAGATTTATTATTACTTAAACTTTAAATGATTTACTTAATTATTAAAAATAAATGAGCTATATTCTGCAATGCTAAAAGATGTGCTAATATTGTAGATTTATTAGCTAAATAAACTGGCTTCTGGATTATGGATTGGCAGTACATACAAAAATATTTTTCCCCCAAAATTGAAACAGTCTTAAATTCCCACTCTTAAATTCTGCTAGTTTATTTTACCACCGAAGGACATTATCTAAAAAAATTAATATTTTTACAAGGACATTTCTGTCTCATCATTAGCAATATTTTTATTTTTGTAATAAGTAAAGTATTTTGAGAAATAAGAAAAATTTTATAATTAAAACTTATAAGCTAAAATAATCGAAAGGTAGATATTTAAAAAAATGAAATACTTGGAAATCACACATGTAAATACACAACATAAGCATCTATATGAAATTATGATACAGATGAATTATGATACATTATATATTCAAAACCTGATTGTAGGCAAAGTTGCCGCACGAAGAGAAAAAAATTACGATTTACGTTTTGAAAACCTACCTAGTTAAAAAAATGTTAC
Organism: Condylostylus longicornis; assembly: GCF_029603195.1. Classification (NCBI taxonomy): domain Eukaryota; kingdom Metazoa; phylum Arthropoda; class Insecta; order Diptera; family Dolichopodidae; genus Condylostylus; species Condylostylus longicornis. The sequence continues at coordinate 446,678 of NW_026578107.1, forward strand.
CAAAATAACAATGTGATGCTGTTATATAAACAAAAGTACAAAAACTCTAATCTGGTAACCGCAAAGTTATTTCTTAGATTTTTGTTGAAGAATCCAAATTTCAAGAATTTCATTCAAAAAAGTTTTAAGTTTTAAATTTTCCTTCAAAAATTTAAGGAAGTCAATAAGCTTTTAGGTTAATTTTTTTGACAATTGGGACTCCCATTTATTATAATATTTACTAACGACGACTGAAAACAACATTTTTTTTCTTTAACAGTCTTTAATAGGAAAAATGTTATTTTCAATATTAAAAAGACTTTTGTATGCAAACAATAATTTTTTTTTTGGTTTAAAAATATAACAACTGATCTTAGTATCAGTAGGAATGCTTGTGGTAAGTGTCCACTAAAATCCAGTACAAATCCAAAAGTGTCTAATCAAGAGTAGACGGCTGTCTGGTTTGCGACTGATCCTTGAGGGATGGCAGAAATTGGGCGTGTTGCCTTGCACGAGGTATTTATTGCCAAAGACTAGGAGAAGTAAACTCCGAAATAAAATAAAAGCAATGCAATGAACAAAACAAAAGGATTTTATACCCCGGGTGGTAATACAGTAAATCTGAAAAATCCACACTTCGGAGGCTGGTCTCATGGATTCTGGGGGAAACCAATTATTGCATCAAACCACTACCGACCCTTTTAAAAGAACACCTCAGGCCATGCGGACACCATCATGTGGTATAAGCAGAGAACTTATGTCCAAAAGGCGACAAACAGAATAATACCAATATGAATGCAGTTAATCAAATAAAAAATCAGAAAACTGATAACTGCCACTTAAATATAAGAATAAGTGAACCAGAAGCGCTTTGTAAAGAATTACAAAATAAAATCCAGTATCTCAGAGAGGAAAATAATAAGCTAATCAAGCAATGTACTCGTAAATACAATAAAAGAAATAAAAACGGAAAAAGTTACGACAAACAAAGTGGAATACTACACAGATGAGGAGGATCTGGCTCGGGAAACTGATTGAATTCTCAAGAAAAAAAGCAAAAATCGAAGAGCAGATATTTCACCTGAAATAAGTCCTGAGGACAAGGTGACCAAAATAGAAAAATCTGTGCACATAAATGAACCCAAGAAAGATCAAACACTACAAGAAAGATCAAACCCCCTCCTGTTATATTAAGCAATGTGGAGGAATATTCAAAAATAAAGAAGATGCTCAAAGAAACCAAAATAAACTTTAAGGTCGACATAATGAATAATAATCAACTTAAAATCAATGTTGATCAAGAACAAAATTACAGAGAATTAACATAAAAAATAAATGAATCTAGAGTAGAGGGGCATACCTATGAAAATAAAATGGTAAAAGTTAGGGGATTGTATCTTTCGTGCCAACCTGAATATAGTAAAAATGAGCTAAAAGAGGGGGCTTTAGAGTTCTTGAACTCATTAATTAAATTGGAAAGCAGAATAAAGAAAACGAGATCACTATAATTCGACTTCCCCTTCTTCATGTTAATTTTTGAAAATTGGGAGAACATAAATAAAATTTACAAAATAGATGTACTTTAGGATATGAAGATTAAAATTGAGTCATTAAGGAGAAATAATTTGGTTTCTCAGTGCAGAAAGTTCAGAGATATGGACACACACCGAGGTTTTGCCAGCGTCTGGCTCAATGTGTCAAATGTGCTGGTCTTCATTTAACGATAAATTGTAATAAGCAAAAAATCGAAGCTCCAATTACAGGGGTTGTTTAGTCGCAAAGGAATTGCAAAAAAAGAAAAAAAACCTTACAAAACATGAACAAATAAAAATAATACAAAAAAATACTCCCAAAATTTCCAAAAACCCCAAAAACAACTACATTGAGTAAAAGAGTACAGGGAATACAATAGGCCTAAATGGCGAGAGGTGAAACATATAATCATACCAAAAAACGAAGAGATCTACCACTTAAAAAATCTGCTGAAAGCAACATAATTATAATGCAAATGATGCAAAGATAAGAACTATGAACGAAATCTCATTGAAATTGAACAGATTAGAAGACAAGCATGATAATGTTTATGTATGTATGCCAAAAAGAATAAAAAATAATGGACGAAGATAAAATAAGAATTGCGTCGTGGAACACAAGTGGCGTTGTCAATAAAAAGCGTATATTAGAAATATTCCTAAGGACCTTAAATATTGATATACGTTTAGTAACAGAGACACATTTAAAACAGCAAACAGATATAAAAATAAATGGTTACATAGAATATAAAGCATCCTAATAATGAATCAAAAAATGGTTGAGCAATTTTGATAAGGAATAATATAAAACATAATGAAATAAGTAAAGTAGAAAGAGACGATAGCCAATTTGTTGCTGTACGAATAGAGTCTTATAAACTATACAAAATTTTGATATTGGTGTACTTTATTGTCCTTCGGGACGTGTTATAAAGAGTGGTTCATTCAAGGATTTCCTGAATCTCCTTAAAGAAAGGTTTATTCTAGGAGGTGACTATAATGCCAAACATATTGATTGAGGTTCTAGGTTGACCTCAACAAGAGGAAAATAGATAAGAAAAGCTATTAAAGAGATTGGTTGTCACTACCGATCCACTGGTAGGCCAACATATTGGCCAAGCGATAGAAATAAAATTCCAGATCTGCTAGACTTCTTTATTGTCAAGAAAATCTCGTCAAATTTCATTAGTTTAGAAGATAACTATGATTTGGATTCGGATCATTTTGTAGTTATATCAAACTTAACTGAGACAGTTACTAAGAAACAAAATAAGCCCATGTTGATTAATAAATCCCTTGACTGGACTAGTTTTAAAGAAGAGATAGAGAATAAAATAAATTTAAAAACTAAAGTACGAACCCAAGATGATTTGTATTCTGTGGTAGAGAATTTTAATAAAATCATACAAAGCGTTGCTTGGAACACATACCAAATATGAGTATAAATCTTTGGGTATGATTTACCCGAGAGAAAAACTGAATATGATATGCGAAAGGAGAAGAGCTAGACGCAGATAATAAAATTCACGACATCCGGCAGATAAAACTGCACTCAATCGACTCACTCAGAATCTAAAAAGAAAAATAAAAAAAATCAAAGAAGTTTCATTTGATAATTACATTAAAAATTTGTCAGCCGAACAAGAAAGTAATTATTCCATATGGAGGGCTGCAAAAAATATTAAAGAGACAATTTTACACGGCTACCATATTAGGGGAACAGATGGCAAATGGCTTGTAGAAAATAAAGACAAGGCTGAAGTATTTGCAGATCATCTTGAACAAATTTTCTGGCCAAGTGACATACACTAAATGGGAAATGTGAGAGCATAAAACGTTATCGCTTCATTTGCACAAAGAGAAATAGTGAAAGAAATAAAAAGCTAAAAGTTAAAGAAAGCACCGGGTTATGATTTAATTACCTCTGAGATACTGAAGCGATTACCAAAAAAGGGTATAACAATGTTGACTTTTTTAATGAATTCTGCATTAAGGTTAAAATATGTGCCTAATGCTTGAAAGGTGGCAGAAATTATAATGATACCAAAACCTGGTAAACCTTTAAATGAGACCAAGTCTTATTGACCAATTTCTCTGGTACCAATTTTGCCTAAACTTTTTGAAAAGCTATTACTTTAAACAATGGGTCCTATAATTGAGGAGAGGTCATGAATTCCGAACCACCAATTTGGGTTTAGAGCAGGACATTCAACTACTGATCAATCATAGATTTACATATATTATTGAGTAAGCCCTAGAGGAAAAGTAAATTTGTGTAACAATTTTTGTAGACGTGGTACAGGCTTTTGATAAGGTTTGGCATGAAGGATTAATATACAAGTTAGAAAAAATATTGCCAAAGCCATCTTCTTTTTTAACTGACAGATTATTTAGAATCAAACAGGAGGGGGACTATTCCACACTTAGAGAAATTAGAGCAGATGTGACTCAGGACAGTATTTTGGGTCCAATACTATATCCTCTCTTTACAAGACATGTGCCTCAAATAGAAAACACAATTGTGGCTACATATGTCGACACTGCAACTATAGCAGTAGCATCAAATATTGAAGACGCCACAAGAAAGTTGTAGCAGGCAAGCAATAGTTTTGAAGCTTGGCCAAGAAATGAGAAATAAGAGTAAATGAAACTAAGTCTGTTCAAGTAAATTTTACAAATAAAGTTCTTGTGAACCTCCCACGTGTTAATTTAAATGGGGAAAATGTTGCGAAGGAAAATGCGGCAAAATATCTAGGAATGATACTGCTTAAATGGAAAGAACATGTTGAGAAGAAAAAAACAGAACTAGAATTAAAATATAAAGAAATGTATTGGCTCCTAAGTCGCGAGTTAAGGTTGCCGATGATGAATAAGGTCCTGCTCTATAACCAAATTATTAAACCGGTTTGGTTGTATGGTATCCAGCTGTGGAGATGTGCCAAACAAATACATATCCAGCAAATACAAACGTCCCAGAATAGGGTTTTACGGAATATGGTGAATGCCCCGTGATATGTGCGAAATGGAGATTTGCATAGAGATCTAAGGATGTGTAGTTGACGAAATTAACGAAAGGACAGTGAGAGATATAGCTCGTCTGGAGCAACATGTCAGTATAAAGGACTCCGCTCCTTGTTATCTGGGATTCTCCCAGAAGGCTTAAGAGGACTTTGCCTTCTGATTTGGCGCAAAAGGTCCTTCGCCAAATCGCGGAGCGTTGAATCTTTTTCAATCTATATTAGAAAAAAATATAATAAAAAAAGTGGTTGGTCTAAGGGGACAAGTATCAGAATATAAGGAATTTGCCAGGAAAGTTAGTAGCTTTCATGCTTTTTTCCTTCTTTCGATGACAAAAAAATAACAATAATTTCAAGAATTTTGTAGTACAATGGCAAACCACTTCTGGTAAGGTGAAGTAATACACCAATGGTGTATTACTTCACCTTCGCAATCGTATGTTTTCGATTTCTTTTTTCTATTTTGATTTTCCTTTTTTTCTGTTTTTAGTTTTTATATTTTGATGTATGACAGAAATTAAAATTGAGTGCAGATTTCAACAAAGTTTAATAGATGGGTCAGGCCATAATCTGAAAATCGTAAACTTTTTCATATCTAAAATTTTACACTAGATTGGTTGTCTTTTAAATATATGGTCTTTGATAAAAGTATCATAGCTTAAGCTACTTTTTTATTACAAATATTTTTTAACAAAATTTTAGGATTGGAGGTTTTTGTTTTGAAATAAAGTGTTTCAAACACAGCATAGTTTTACATGTACAGTTGTAAAACTGAGGTCCATTTAAAACTGTATTACCAAATAAAATCCAATTACTTTTCCGTTGGAAATAATGTGAAACATTTAAATATAATTTGTTTTAAATTTGCACCCTAGTCAATATACCGCAACACACTTTTCTTCGACCACTTGATGATATGGCTTCCCATCGGTTAGCTAGCAGGCTCCACATTCAACTCTTTTTGCCATCCAGCTTAAAGTTGAAGTGTTTCTTAAAGCTGCACACACAACATAACATCCTTCGCCAGACACAACATTGAAATCAGAGAGGTTTATCTTAGTTCTTTAGCCCGATGATAGTCTCCTTGACTCCAGACTTCAAACCAATCGTAGGATGATTACCCCTGCTGTATTGTAATTGATTAAATGCAGCGGTGACAGGTCAAGACTCACCTCCATGACCGCTGTTGGGTACGCTCTCACGGCCCCTATAGTACACACGCATGTTAAACTTCGCAGGTTGTTCAAGTTCTCTTTGGTGCTTTCAAGCGTAATTTTTTCTACCCATGCCATCGC